>NC_034610.1:24017416-24027543 GCF_900095145.1 Mus pahari | reverse complement strand
GATTAAAGGCGTGCGCCACCACGCCTGGCTAACTGTCACTCTTTTTTAAAAGATGTATGTGAGTACACGGTAGCTGTCTTCAGACACACCAGAAGAGGGCACCAGATCCCACTACTGATGGTTGTGAGCCACCATATGGTTGCTGGGAATCAAACTCAGGACCTCTGGAAGAGCAGTCAGTGCTCTTAACCTCTGAGCCATCTCTCCAGTCCATAACTGTCACTCCTGACAATATTCAAAACCCAAGCCTTGTTGTTCAGCCTTTCTGCAACCCCAGTTACCCACCCCCACCCTGACCCCAATCCATACAGGGAACCTGAAAGAACCCATGTTGGCTCCTCTGCTTGTCCCCCTGAGGCTGCTCAGTTCTGGAGTGTCCTAAGAGTTTTTCCTCTGTCTTGCTCCTCCCTCCCTGTGGGCGGCCAGGGTCAGCTGTGTGTTACCTTATTTGGTTCTCAAAGGAACCTAGTAAAGGATCCTGGCTAGAAGAAAAATGCTTGTTCTTTATGCCAGAGAAGTGAGTCAACTCAAGCCATATATATATATATATATATATACATGCAGATTTATTGGGAGGCTGTCTCAGGCAGGCAACTTCCCTGGCCCCTAGGAGGAGGCCAGGGAAGTTGCCAAGGGAGGAAACAAAGGGGAGAGGAAAGAGAAGGGGGGGGGGGGGCGTGAGGAGGAGGAGGATGGAGGGAGAAATCAAAATGTCTGGGTTATACAGCACAGAGCCTCTGGTGAAGGGCGGCCTGTCCCTGGGCTGGAAAGCAGGGTTTGGGCAGGGTATGCCAGGCAGGGACTGAGGGATGCTGGGAGAACCTGGAGGTCAGGTCTGCTTTGGTTTGTAAAGTTTGCAGCTAAGTCCCCTGTCCCAGGTCTAACAGTTCCTAGAGCTGGGGAAGTCAGCCTTGTAGATGGAGATGGCTTTGTTTCAGTAGTCCAAAAGTGGCAGGTCTGACGTCCGAAGCAGCTAGAGGGGGCGGGCTGGTGACAAGGCTCCCAGTGTCTTTAATTCTGTGCTTTGTTTGTTTTGATTCAGCTCCCAAGGTTCTAAAGCTTACACATCAGCCCCCACCCCCCTTTTTGAGGAGGATGTTAAGACGGTTTCTCTCTCTGCATAGCCCTGGCTGCTTTTCCTCAGCGCCTTTTCCTGTAGGAAATGCTCCAGGTTACTCCCTGGGCCTCTTCCCAGCTGACCTGTGTTGCTGAGGAGTTTCAGTTCCTGCTTTGTCTGTCTCTGTTTCTTTTCTTTCTTTCTTTCTTTTTTTTTTTTTTTTTCAGATTTATTTACTTATTATATGTAAGTATACTGTAGCTGTCTTCAGACACTCCAGAAGAGGGCGTCAGATCTTGTTACAGATGGTTGTGAGCCACCACATGGTTGCTGGGATTTGAACTCTGCACCTTTGGAAGATCAGTCAGGTGCTCTTACCCACTGAGCCATCTCACCAGCCCCTGTCTCTGTTTCTTGATTCCTTAGGCTACCCCATAAACGTATTTCTCTCTTTCTCTTTTAAAAATATTTTTCTGGGATGAGGTCTTCTTTCGTGTAGCCCAGGCTAGCCTTGAATTCAATACATAGCTGAGGATGACTTTGAACTCCTGAGGCTAAGATTTTGAAAAAGAGCCAGGGGTCAGCTTCCTTCCTTCCTTTTTGTTTGTTTGTTTGTTTTGTTTTGTTTTTCGAGACAGGGTTTCTCTGTGTCGTCCTGGCTGTCCTGTAACTTGCTCTGTAGACCATGCTGGCCTCGAACTCAGAATCTTCCTTTCTTTCTTGAGATAGGCTCAAGCTGGTCTTGAAGTTGAGAGGCCATGCTCTTTTGTTGGATAGTCTTCATTGTTAATTTGACTGGATTTAGAATCACCTCTGAGCTGGGCAGTGGTGGGACAGGTCTTTGATCCCAGTACTCAGAAGGCAGAGCCAGGCAGATCTTTGCAAGTTCAAGGCCAACCTGGTCTATATATCCAATTCTGGGACAGCCAGAACTACAAAGAGAGACTCTATCTCAAATCTCAGATAGATAGATAGATAGATAGATAGATAGATAGATAGATAGATAGATAGAATCACCACAGAGAGCTGGGAAAGGCAGCTCTATGGCAGAGGGCTTGTCTACTGTGTAACGGAGAGGTGCTGGGTTCAATCCTAAACTACCGAATAAATGTATAAATAAATCAAATAAATCACCCTGGGAGATTGGTGAGGCAGGTCTCTGAATGTGTCTGTGAGACACATCCAGAAGCCCCACTAGATTAGGGTAGCACTGCTCATCCTATGGGCTGCCCCCTCCCCATAAAGTAAAGGGAGAAAGTTGGCAGAGCCCTGGCACCACCTCCCTTTTCTCTGCCTCTAGCCTTCGAAGCCAAGCCCCCGAGCAAACACTCCCATCACCAGGATGGATGTTTCTGCCTCACAACAGGCCCAGAAACCAGGGGCTGTGCGGAGGCCAAGTGACCAGGGACCGAACCCTCTACAACTCTCAGCCAAGTTAAACAAACCCTCGTTTAAGCTGTCACAGGAACTATTTCTTCACACCCCCTGATTAGAATGCCATCGAGTTGGTGTCTGCGCCCAGGAGAGTTATTACAAACATTTAACTAGCCTCAACCGGCACTAATCAACATAGGCTTGGGAGGGCACCATGATGCTGGCTTGAAGATCTGCACCTGTTTGGGTGGGTCTCGAGGAGCAGCTCCCTACCAAGAACACCCTAGCATTGGATGACTTTAACCCCTCCCTCTGGTCCCAGAGCAGCTTCTCAGCTTCTTTTCTGTCTCCCTTTGGGAGGATCCCCTATTGTTTGGTTCCTTTTGTTTTTAGGCTCTCGCTACTTTCTTCCTAGGGGGAGAGGTCACCCCTAGTAGTTTTCATTTCTAAAAGACCACCAAAGGAATTCAAGGAGGGGTGTGTTGGATTTCACCCTTCTGGCTCCTGCCTTGCACCTGCATGTGCGGGGGCGGAGGGGGAGGGGGGAATCGGACCTGTGTGTGTGTGTGTGTGTGTGTGTGTGTGTGTGTGTGTGTGTCAGCATCCAGCAGACAGGACAACAGCAGCCTTCTTGACTGAGGATGCTTTGCCCTCAACTCCAGTCAGGTGGCTGAGATGCTCAACATCTGGCCAGCCAGCAACTCCCGGGGCGGTTAGAATACAGCAAGCTCCTATCACGAATTTTGGTTGGAGCCTGTGAGGGAGACCCACAACGCGGTGACTTCCTCGTCCTTTTCATCCCACATTGTAAGAGGAAGGAAGGAGTGAGGCGGCTTATGTGAGGATTAAAACAGTTTTGAAAACTCCTAATTAAAGGGAAACATTTAGCCTGAAGTCCACGGGGCGTGGCTCTCTGTGGGTGGAACACCGTACTGTTGGGGAGTGCCACGCCATCCGTGTGGAAATAAAAACAGAAACATAAAACTGGGGGCGGGGTAGAGTTTGTTGGTGGGGCGCCTGCCTGGCATGCACCAGGCAGTGGGTTTGAAGTCTAGACTGCATGAACCACGTGTGCACGTGTGAGCCCATCACTTGTTGGTCAAGAAGTTCAAGATCATCCTTGGCTGTAAAGTTCGGTCCAAGGCAGGTTGGGCCACAGTGCGACCCCTGGAGATGGCTCAGTCAATAGAGGTACTGGAACCAAACCTAGCAACCGGAATTCAACCCCACGCCCCTTATGGTGGAAGGAGAAAACCAGCCAAATCCCACAATGGGCCCTGGGACACGTGCCCACACACAAACACATGCCCTAAATGCAATTTTCTTTCTTTCTTTCTTTCTTTCTTTCTTTCTTTCTTTCTTTCTTTCTTTCTTTCTTTCTTTCCTTTTTTTTTTTCCAGAGACAGGGTTTCTCTGTGTAGCCCTGGCTGTCCTGGAACTCACTCTGTAGACCAGGCTGGCCTCGAACTCAGAAATTCGCCTGCCTCTGCCTCCCGAGTGCTGGGATTAAAGGCGTGCGCCACCATGCCAGGCTAAATGTAATTTTCTTTATCGAGAGAAAAAGAATGAAGGGCCCAGAGGGATGGCTCAGCTGTTAAGAGCACTTGCTGCTTTTGCAGAGAACCCATGTCTGGCTGCTGACAGCCACCAGCAACTGCAACTCCAGGGGTGGTGGGTTGTCTAATCTCTTTAATTAGGGATGGGTAACAGGGCAGGGAGGATGGTGCAGTGGATAAGGACACCTGCTTCCAAAGCACAGAGACTTGAGGTCATTTCCCTACCTCTCACGTAAAAGCCTAGTGTGGCCATGTGTGCTGTGTGACCTCCGATTAGGGATACACATCAGGAGCCTCCTGGTCTACAAGCCTGGCAGCTCTGGGTTGGGTGAGAGGCCTTGGCTCAAGGGAATAAGGTAGAGAACTATAGGACAGGGCATCCAGTATTCTCGGGCCTCCTGTGTACATGTGGCCACACACTCAACCACCCACTTACACAGAAATGTAATTATTATGGGGTTGTTTTTTGTTGGTGGTGTTATTAGTGTTATTGGTTTGGGTTTTTTGTTTGTTTATTTGTTTTTTGTTTTTGAGACAGGGTCTTTCTATGTATAACCCTGGACCTCTCTGTCCTGGAAGTTTTATGTGTAGACCAGGCTAGTCCCAAACCCACTACCTCCACAGTGCTGGGGTTAAAGCCCGGCACCTCTGTGCCCAGCTTATGATTCCCATCTTTTTATGGTGGGTAGAAGACTAATCTAAGGCTTACTGAAGTGGCACACACTTGTAATGCCAGCACAGCAAGGGTGAAGTCAGTGGATTTCTGGTTTACATAAAGAATTCCAGGTTAATCAGAAAAGATAGGAAGCGACCGGGCAGTGGTGGCGCCGCCTTTAATCCCAGCACTTGGGAGGCAGAGGCAGGCGAATTTCTGAGTTCGAGGCCAGCCTGGTCTACAGAGTGAGTTCCAGGACAGCTAGGGCTACAAAGAGAAACCCTGTCTCCAAAACAAAACAAAACAAAACAAAAGATAGGAAGAGACTTAAAAACATGAGGGCTGGGCTGGTGAGATGGCTCAGTGGGTAAGAGCACCGGACTGCTCTTCCAAAGGTCCGGAGTTCAAATCCCAGCAACCACATGGTGGCCCACAACCATCCTTAACAAGATCTGACTCCCTCTTCTGGAGTGTCTGGAGACTGCTACTGTGTACTTACATGTAATAAATACATAAATCTTTTTTTAAAAAAAAAAAAACATGAGGGCTGCAGGGCGTGGTGGCACACGCCTTTAATCCCAGCACTCGAGAGGCAGAGGCAGGCGGATTTCTGAGTTCGAGGCCAGCCTGGTCTACAAAGTGAGTTCGAGACCAGCCAGGGCTACACAGAGAAAGAAAGAAAGAAAGAAAGAAAAAAAAAAAAAAAAAAAGAAAGAAAAAAAAAAAGAAAAAGAAAAAGAAAAAAGAAAAAGAAGAAACAGGTACACGGAAAAAGGATTTTGTTTTCAGGTTGTTTATGCTCACTCTGAAACTCGGCTCTCCCTAGAGTCTCATTATTTTGGTTTCCCTGAACCTCTTTCTCCTGAGAGTGTACTGTCGAGAATAAAGATGAACCACTAGAGAGAGCTGTCCAGAGGGACGCCCGCCGGGAGCTAGATGTGCTCTGTGGACCCAGTGGGAGAGAAGGCAGTTAACCTTCTTTCTCAAGCAGCCAAAGATGGGCAGTTACCAGGGCGATCTCCTCAGGTAAATACTCCCCACCCTGGCGGGGTAAGTCTTCTTCCCTCTTTGTGCCCGTGGCCTGTGTAGTCCGGAGGGATGATGTGAGAGCCGCAGGCCACTGGGAGGCAGCAGCTGCTGAGGCCCGGGAGGGAGGCCTCCTTCCTCTTCCACACCCTCCCCACAGTCTTCCCAGGGATTGAGATTCTGAAAAGTGAGGTAGCATTTTAAACAAAAAAGGAAAAGCAAAACCGAACAGCAGCAGCAACAACAACAAAAGCAACAAAGACAAAACAGAGTCCTAAGTATTCCGGAACAGCCTTAAACTTACTAGGTAGCTGGCCACAACCTTGAACTTCTGATCCTCCTGCCTCTGCCTCCTGAGTGCTGGGCTTCAGGCCTGGATCGACACATCCACCCAGCAAGGAGATTTCTTCCTTATTTGTTTGTTTGTTTAGAGAAGGTGTCCCACTGTGTATCTCTGGCTGGCCTGGAACTCACTGTGAGCCACCTGCCTCTGCTCCCCGGTTCCCTGATTAAAGAGAGGCAGGAAACATCTTAATTCACAAGCAAGCATGCTAATCCGGTCCCAAGCCTGTGGCTTCTCCCCTCCCAGTTATCTGTGGGCTTTTGTTTGGGAACACTGTACTGTATTATTTACACAAGAAATAATAAATGAGAATCCGAGGGGGCAAGGAAGGTCAAAAGATGCTAGGTGGTAATTAGGCTAATTAGATAGTTGAAGGGGCCCTGTGGGTGGTTATCCGCTGGGTTGCTAGCCGCATCCAGGCAGTAGGGTGCATCTTATTTTTGTTAATATTACACATGACTCACATGCTTCCGTCTCCCACGGCTCCCGAGTTTCCTTGTTTTGCTCAGAAATTCCTCCTCGTGAGGCTCAAAAGGACATAGGCCCTCTTCTGCGTCTGACTTTTTCCTATGACACTTATTGCCTCCTACGGGTAACAGGTAGTTTGGGATTTTTCGGTAGTCTTCAAACCCACATTTCCCTAGCTTCTCGGTGTCCCTGGGGCTGTGTCAGGATGCTCTGCTATTCTGGAACTTTTGTTTGTTTGAGACAGGGTCTGGATACATAGCTAAAGCTGCAGAGACCTGGAGAGGCCCTTCTGAAACTTAACTAATGGCTATTGCCTCCAGGATTGTATTTACTTTATTTCGTCTGCCTATCTCCGGTAAATAGATCTTTGTTGCTTCAGTTTGGAGAAAGGTGGCCTGGGCCACACAGTGAGTCTTTTCCTGGTTTTTGTGCCACGATTCCATAGGGGACAGACCTTGTGCTGTAGTGATCATCACCTGAAGCTCCACAACATCCCCTCTCCTTCCAGGTATACACACAAGTGTGTGCACACACATACATGAACACGAATGAGTTCCTTTTTAAGGTTCAATTTTACTTTAATTTATGTGTGTATCTGTGCGTAGGTGTGTACATGTGACTACAGGGACCCAGGAGCTGGAGTTTCTGGTGGTTGGGAGCCACCTGCCATGGGTGCTTGGAATTGAACTTGGGTTCTGTCTTAGTTAGGGTTTTACTGCTGTGAACAGGCACCATGACCAATGCAAGTCTTATAAAAGACATTTAATTGGGGCCGCCTTACAGGTTCTGAGGTTGAGTCAATAATCATCAAGGCAGGGACATGGCAGCATCCAGGCAGGCATGATGCAGGATGAGAGTTTCACGTCTTCATCTGAAGGCTGCTAGTTTCTGACTTCCAGGCACCTTGGGTGAGGGTCTTTTTTTTTTTTTTTTTTTTTTTTTTTTTTTGGTTTTTCGAGACAGGGTTTCTCTGTGTAGCCCTGGCTGTCCTGGAACTCACTCTGTAGACCAGGCTGGCCTTGAACTCAGAAATCCACCTGCCTCTGCCTCCCGAGTGCTGGGATTAAAGGCATGCGCCATCACGCCCGGCTTGGGTGAGGGTCTTAAGCACACACCTACAATGACACACCTACTCGAACAAGGCTACACCTCTTAATAGTGCCACTTCCTGGCCCAAGCATATACAAAGCATCACAGGTCCTCTGAAAGAGTAGCAGTGTATGCTTTTACCTGTTGGGCCATCTCCCTGGCCCCCATCTCCCCTGCCCCTGTAAATAAATATACTAAAAACAAGTTCAGAGAAACAGCAGTATTTGCCTGTCATGTACAAGTCACTAGGTTCCATCTCCAGTAGAGGGGGCTGGACACTCAGAAACTGCTGATTATTTTTGGTGGCCCTGGTGTGTGGGGTCAGACCCAGGGCCTCAGCCATCTACAGCCACAGCATTTCTGAAGATCAAATTTGGCAATGTC
The DNA here is from genome assembly GCF_900095145.1 of Mus pahari. Classification (NCBI taxonomy): domain Eukaryota; kingdom Metazoa; phylum Chordata; class Mammalia; order Rodentia; family Muridae; genus Mus; species Mus pahari. The sequence goes on along the minus strand of NC_034610.1, from coordinate 24,019,591 downwards.
TGGAAAGACAACTAGAAAAAAAAAGATAGGGAGGGGGACATTCTGGGTCCCTGTAACACACACACACACACACACACACACACACTTTCTCTCTCTCTCTTCTCGGGAGCAGACCAACCTGCAGAGCAGAGGAGCAGAAAGCCACCTCCTGTGTCTCACCACCACCGAAGCCCCAAGGCATTCAGAACAACCCAAGGAGTAGCCTGGGAGTGTAGATTGAGCCCAGTGGGTCTAATTGCAATCTGTGATCATTGCTACGGCACCAAAGGCCTGTGTAGACTTATCTGCAGGGTGGAGAAGGGTAGATTAGAGATAACTAGGTGTTTTTCTGTGGAAAGAAAACCCGGTCCCTCGGTTAGCAATTACCAGCTGAGCCTTCCAGGACCAGTTATAAAACATGGTCACGAGGAAGATGAGCGCCGCGCCTGCTCAGGTAGGGCAAGCAAATGTAAAAGAATTCCATTAGCTTACATGGAGGGTTTTGATTCTGACTTTGTCGAAAACAGTAGGAGGCATTAGGAGAGGGATAAAAACCAGCTGTGGTGGTGCACACCTTTGATCCCAGCATTTAGGAGGCAGAGGCAGGTAGATCTGTGAGTTCAAGGCCAGCCTCGGCTTCACAGTGAGTTCCGGGCCAGCCAGAGATCTTGTCTCAAGAAACCAAGAAGAAAAAACAGAGGCTTAAAGATGCTAAATGGCCGTGAGCAGAGGAGAAACGGATGGTAGTAGCCGCTGGGGAAAGAGCCTTTTAAGACTGGAGCCCCTGAAGACTTACTGACAGGAAGAAAGAAGGAGGGATGTCAGGAAATCCAGGGACGGTGGAGCCCCTGAAGAGCCAGGAAACCAAAGCCCAGGCTGGGAAATCCGCCTCGGTGGGAGGAGCCGAGTTAAGAGGATGAGAGCAGCGGCGTGCAGCCGGCGGCAGCCGGGGAGGGGCGGCTCTCTGGCTCTGATTTCTTCAGGATCGCTGTTGGTGTAGGGTGCAATGGAGCTGAGATGGTTGAGAAAGGCTGGCAAAAAACAAAGAAAGGCGAAAAGCTTAGAAACAGCCAGGTGCCAGGAGGACGCGTGTGGGTCAGGTGTTTCATCTCAGCCAACTCACTAAGAGTGGGAGGTGGGGACAGGATCTGACGCAGAGGAAGTTCTGTCTGAACTACATCAGTTTGGGGTTCATTAATGGAGATTGTCTCTAGGGTCCTGGGAACTTTTGATTTGGCTCACAGAGGAAAAAAAAAACTTGGGAACCAAACTAAACAAAGTCTAAAGACCCTTGTGGGGTAAGACGACTTTGTGAGGGGTTGTTGGGAGGTAGGGAGAGGAACAGGAGAACGTCACATCAAGAATGGAGAGCTGGGCGTGGCCAAGGCCTTGGAAGTGACGAACTTGGAAGCAAAGGCTGGAAAAGAAATCAAGGTTATCCTGAAGTCCGTAGTGTATAAAGACCAGTCTGGACTCCATAAGGACCTTTAAAAACAAAACAAAAAAAGTATGTGTGAGTGCACGCGAGCGTGAGTGTGTGTGTTTGCTCTTGAAGAGACCTGGGTCCAGTGCCCAGCAACTGTTTCCTGGCTCCCAACTGCCTGCAGCTTGAGGGTCTGGCGCCGTCTTCTGGACACTGAGTGCACTTCATGCGTGTTGTACGCTGACAGACCTGCAGGCAAAAGAGCCACACACATAAAGTAAAACTAAAGGCTAAAAATAATCCACCCTGGTCTCCAGCCACTGAGCCTCCCTCCCGGGAGTGTCTTCTATAACCAGTTTCTTGGGCATCTTTCCATATTCTTTGCATATGCAAACGCACCCTTCTATAATCTCCCTTTGAAAACACCACCTTAAAAGTTAATCAGGAAAAGACAGGCAAGGTCACTCAGACCCCCCTGGGGAGGCTGAAGCAAAATTTCCAAGAGTGAGGTCAGCCCGAGCTCCATAATGAGGTCCAGAGCAGGCTGAGATACAGCAGACCTCATCTCGAAAACAGAGGGGGAGGGGAGGGAGAGAGTGTACTGTCTGGCAGAATAGCCTGTACTCCTCACCAGAGTCAACTCTCCAATGTATAGATGTAAAACAACATATTAATAACATTGTAATATATTAACAATATATAATTTTAATATATAAGATATGTATGTATATATATATATATATATATATTTTTTTTTTTTTTTTTTTTTTTTT
>NC_034610.1:24013184-24015241 GCF_900095145.1 Mus pahari | reverse complement strand
AAACCCTGTCTCTAAAAACAAAACAAAACAAAACAAAAGGAGGACATAAGTTGCTGTATCCAGTTTTTGCTCCATTTGCATAAAGATTCGCAAAAAGTATTAATTCCATTGCTAACACACAGACGCACACCTCACCCCCACCCCATGGAAGGGGAGGAAAGAGTAAGGGATGAACCTGGGTATGGTGGTACATGCTTAGAATCCCAGCACCTGGCAAATGGAGGCAGGATGATCAAGGGTTCAAGGCTAGCCTCAATGTATAGTGAATTTGAGGCCAGCCTGAGCTACATGAGACTTTGTCTCAAAACAAACAAAACAAAACAAAAGAGGTAGGGCCATGAGTTTTACTCTGAACATTTTATAATCATTAATCAGTTATTCAAACAAAACAAAAGCTTTAGAAGGAGAGATCGGGCTAGCCTGGGGTTCATTAGTAGTGCTCCTGTCTGGTATGGACCATGTGTCCTAGGCCAGCACTGGGGAGAGACAGAAACAGAGATGAACAGAGAAATAGAGAGGACAGAGACCAAAACTATATGACTCATGACTTCAAGTCAAACTATGACTTTGGTGAAGATAGCACTGGGCCATGAATTTAGAGCCAATAGAAACCCAGGGCTGGGAACGATAGAGGCTCAGTAGTTAGGAGCACATGGCTACACACTCATGCATACTACACCCCCACATAGACAGTTAAACATAAACTGGAGCTGGGTGGTGGTGGCGCATGCCTTTAATCCCAGTACTTAGGAGGCAGAGGCAGGCGAATTTCTGAGTTCAAGGCCAGCCTGGTCTACAGAGTGAGTTCCAGGACAGTCAGGGCTGCACAGAGAAACCCTGTCTCAAAAAATAAAATAAAATAAACTGAATCTTAAGAAAACACAGGGGAAAAAAAATAAGAAAAAAAAATTAAAAAAAAGAAAACACAGGGGTGAGGATATAGTTTAGTTAGCAGAGTGTTCCTCTAAAACACACATAGTCTCTTGTTCAATCTCCAGCACAGGCGAAAATGGATGAGGTGGCTCCTACCTGTAAGGCAGCCCTTGGGAGGCAGAGGCAGGCACACCTCTGGGAATTCTAGGCCAGCTAGTGTTACATACATACTGAGTCCCTATTTAAGTGAATAAATACACGAACAGAACAGGAAGTGAGGTTTTTTTTTTTTTTTTTAAGATTTATTTATTTATTATATGTGAGTACACTGTAGCTGTCTTCAGACACTCCAGAAGAGGGCGTCAGATCTGGTTAACGATGCCTGGTGGGTGCTGGAAATCAAACAGAGCTGTACTCCTAGCTGTGTTCCTAGCTGATGGCGTCCCTCCTGTCCCAACAAGGTGGTTTCTGACGTCCCTGATGGTAAGAGACTTGTCTTTCCCCACAGGCTAGTGCTCCAGAGGGCTACAGTCTTTGCACGGTTTAGCATAGCCTTTTAATTCCTTATCCTATCTGTTCAGGACACAAAGCTTCATTTAATGACTATCCCAGGGCTCCCTTCTCTCCTGATCATGAACTCAGTCCCATAGCCAACTGCCTGCACTTTCCAACTATGAGAGCTCTTAGATAAGCAGGCACCAGTTGCCAGCTTCCAGTGCCAGAGCTTCCCACTTACCTGTGATTTTTTTGGTCCATTTTGAGGATGAGGTCCACTTATGGCTCATTTGACCCTGGTCTGTCTCCCAAACCCATATCCTGACTGTGGCCATGGCCATGTTTGCTAGAGCACACATTTAGGGGAATTATTGGGTTTTTTTTTTAATGATTTATTTATTTATTATATGTAAGTACATTGTAGCTGTCTTCAGACACTCCAGAGAAGGGCATCTCACCTCATTACAGATGGTTGTGAGCCACCATGTGGTCGCTGGGTTTTGAACTCAGGACCTCTGGAAGAGGAGTCAGTGCTCTTAACGGCTGAGCCATCTCTACAGCCCGAATTATTGGTTTTTGTCGTTTCAAGAAGGGGTTTCTCGGGGCTGGAGAGATGGCTCAGCAGGTAAGAGCACCCGACTGCTCTTCCGAAGGTCCTGAGTTCAAATCCCAGCAACCACATGGTGGTT
>NC_034610.1:24011355-24013059 GCF_900095145.1 Mus pahari | reverse complement strand
AAAAAAAGAAGGGGTTTCTCTGTGCAGTCTTGGCTGTCCTGGAACTCACTCTGTAGACCAGGCTGGCCTTGAACTCACAGAGATCCCCCTGTTTCTGCCTCTCAAGTGTTGGGATTAAAGGATTAAAGGTGTGTGCCACCTTGTTTTGCTTTGTTTTGTTTTTAAGATTTATTTCACACACACACACACACATATATATATATGAGGGCATCAGATCCCATTACAGATGGTTGTGAGCCACCTGTGGTTGTTGGGATTTGAACTCAGGATTTCTGGAAGAGCAGTCAGTGCTCTTAACCATTGTCCCATCTCTTCAGCCCCTTTTAAAAAGACTTTGTTTTATTTTTAAAGTACTTACAAGTGTGTTTGTCTGTGTAGGGGTATGGACACACAATCACAGGTGCTCATGGATACTGGAAGATGAAGGTGGATCCCCTGGAGCTGAGGTTCTACACAGTAGTGATGTTCAAGTGGGCTTGGGTTCTCTGCTAGAGCAGTAACTGCTGAGCCACCTTTCCAGCTCCCACTTTTACACAAGTGTTCATCTACAAATCCTCTCAAATGAGTTTTGGAAAATGATACTCAATATGTGACCCCGATAGACAGATGTGGGGCCATTAAAGGTTCTGAGATGCCCCAGGACTGTGAAAGTCACGTGACTTTACTCTACCCACCGCTTTGCTTCCCTGAGAGACGTGGAATGCATGGACGCAGACATCTCCACTTCTAGGGAGCATATGGATCCTTTATCGGTTGGCAGTTAAAACAGTCTCCAGTCTCTCAGAGACTTTAGAAGTCCCTCAGAGGGGGCTGGTGAGATGGCTCAGTGGGTAAGAGCACCCGACTGCTCTTCCAAAGGTGCAGAGTTCAAATCCCAGCAACCACATGGTGGTGGCTCATAACCATCCGTAACAAGATCTGACTCCCTCTTCAGAGTGTCTGAAGACNGCTACAGTGTACTTACATATAATAAATAAATAAATCTTAAAAAAAAAAGAAGTCCCTCAAAGGAGCTGGAGAGGCTCCTAATTCACCTGGCCCTCCACCCCCACATTTGGAAGTCCCAGCAGCTCTCTTGTGTCCCTGGGAGGTTCCCAGCCAGAGTGAGGTCAGTAGACAGCATCTCCTTTTCAGGCTTCCAGATTTTTTTTTCTCCTGGGGGAACTTGTCTTCTCGCTCTTCCTGTTCAGAAACTAGAGGTCTTCTTCTTCTTCTTCTTCTTCTTCTTCTTCTTCTTCTTCTTCTTCTTCTTCTTCTTCTTCTTCTTCTTCTTCTTCCTCTTCCTCTTCCTCTTCCTCTTCCTCAGACACACCAGAAGAGGGCATCGGATCCCATTAGAGATGGCTGTGAGCCACCATGTGGTTGCTGGGAATATGAATTCAGGACCTCTGGAAGAACAGTCAGTGCTTTTAACTACTAAGCCATCTCCAGCCCCCAAAACTAGAGTTCTTTTTCTCTCTTCATTCTGCGTCCTGCAGGCCATCTAGTTCCCTCTCTCCTATTTGTTGTTGTTGTTTTGTTTGTTTGTTTGTTTTGTTTTTTTGAGACAGGGTTTCCCTGTGTAGCCCTGTCTGTCCTGGAACTCACCCTGTAGACCAGGCTGGCCTCGACCCTGGAACTCACTCTGTAGACCAGGCTGGCCTCGAACTCAGAAATCTGCCTGCCTCTGCCTCCCAAGTGCTGGGATTAAAGGTGTGCGACATC
>NC_034610.1:24006487-24010715 GCF_900095145.1 Mus pahari | reverse complement strand
GTACACTGTAGCTGTCTTCAGACACACCAGAAGAGGGCATCAGATCCCATTACAGATGGTTGTGAGCCACCATGTGGTTGCTGGTATTTGAACTCAGGACCTTTGGAAGAGCAGTCAGTGCTCTTAACCGCTGAGCCATCTCTCCAGCCCTCAAAAAAAATTTTAAGAGGCAAAAAAAAGTATTAGCAAGAGAATTAATTCAATAATTACAATGTAATTAAAAACAAAATCAAAGTGGGGGTTAGAGAGATTGGTGGTCTAGTCCCTAGCGTCCACAGGGCAACTAATAACTCTGTGACTCCTGTTTGAGAGGGTCTGACACCCTCTTGGGCTCTGCTGGCACTGAATGCTTGTGTACACACAGATTTACAGGCAGGCAACACACACAATGAAAACAAATGGCTCGCAACCATCCTTAACTCCAGTTCCAGCAAGACTGAGACTCGAACTTGGGTCCTCTGGAAGAGCTGCCAGCCATGTTTTTACTTTTGCTTTTTGGACTAAAGGAAACTTGGCTTTGAAGATGACACAGTCAAGTCTCTTCCAGATCGCGAAGGAAATAAATTCTGGGACCTCAAACTTGTAGAAAACCAAATCCTATGGTATGCCTTTCCAGTTAGGAAAGGGAGAATCAGAACACTTACTAGGGGCGGCTTGGGACGTGACTAACAGGAGGGAGCGCTCTTCGCTTGCTCCCAGAGGACTCCTTTATAGTCATCGTTTTCCAGGACTTTAAAACTTTCCAATCGAGGGCACTGGGCTCAGTTCTCTGGGAATCAATGAGAGGCTTTAAGTTGCACACAATGGAGAGGTGTTAGGTGTGAGAGATCACCTGATCCCAAACAAAAGCACCTTAATCCTTTACAATAACGAAAAATAGGAAGGGCCACGGGTTCCAACAGACTTACTGCCACAAAGATCTGAAGTCAAGGAGGATGGGGGGAAAACTCTGATTAAATTTCGGAGAACTAAAGACATCGTCCAGCGAGTGCACGCCAACCGCTAAATCCCCGTCACGGTAGGTAGTTGATTGCATTGGTTTAGTTGATAGGGAGCCAATGTTAATTTCCGGGTGCAGAGCTCGGTGCCTTATGTAAGACATTGAGGGAAGCTGGGTGGGTGTTGGCTTTTACGGAACTTCCAGGTTTTCGTTTTGTAACTTCTAGCGAGTCTATAATTATTGCAAAAGAAAAAGTAACCTAACAAAGGCCAGCTAGTCCAGCCCAACACAAAGCCACCTCGGAGCCCGCCCCACTCTGCACTCGTCGGGTCTCCTAGGCTAGGCGCAGCCTGGTGAGCGGGGAAGATGTGGGCGGGGCGCCGCCGCGCACGCGCAGTCCCGCTGCCCGGCGAGCGCTGCCGGCGGGGAGGCGCATGCGCAGTCTCGGCCGCGGCGGCCCCTCTCCACAGTCTGAGGGGTACCGGGGAGCCTTGGCCCCTCCGCGCCGCCGTCTTTTCCGGCAGTTGGGGTTCTTCCTGTTGTCCTGTCCCGTCGCGGCTCGGCAGCCGCGCTCCCTCGGCCTCCCCGGCGCGTCGCGGTCGCTCTGGAGCCGCCCGCACGTCGCGTCTGCGCTGTCTCCGTAGCCGTCGGCCCCGCGCCTCCCTCCCCCCCGGGTCTGGTGAGTGTCTCGCGGCGGTCGCCTCAGGCACGCCGCCTCGTCCGTCCGTCCGTCAGCTCCTGTGCACTCCAGGGCTCCTGACAGCGTTCTCTCTGTGGTCCCCAGTGCTCCCTTGTCCGTCCCTCTCCTTCCACGCCTCTGTCCTCAGCCAGGACGGGCAGCCGCTCCCTCCTTCCCTCGTCGCCAGCTTTGTGTGCCTGCTGCCACCGGCCCGTCCCCTCTGGGACCTCGGTCAGCACCACTCTGCACCTTGGGATGCGAGAACCAGAGGGTGTCTGCACTTCGAGAGCTCCCCCGACCCCGGGGTAGGTGTGGGACCTTGGAGGCTGTCCCCCTCCTCCGCGATCAGGGGGTACCGGGCTTCCCGTCACCTTAAGATCCCCGCCTGTGGTCTGCAGACTGCTAAGACCCGAGGAAAGGAACCGAGCTGGAGGACAGGGAAACGTGGCTGAAGAGTCGGAGGAAAAGTGTGCCAAACAGCGCATAACGGCTGCTGCCAGAGGCGCCCTGCAAAGGACCCAGAGACACAGGGGCATCTTGCTCTTTTTCAAGATGACTAGGAAGGTCAGCGGCCAAGTAGCCTCGCTGCTTCCTCTTCCTTCAGCTCACCTTGGCTGAGAAGTAGCCAGTACATGCGGTTTCCCTAAACAACAACAAAAAAATACCATCGCTGCAAGAACAGCACCCCGCCCCGCCCCACCCCAAACGGCAGATAGCAGCTTCCTTCTAACCGGACAGCTCTGTCCTCAGACTCTGCACAGCACACCGGCATACACACCCCCACTTCAACATCAGGCATGTTCTCCACTCCCAGGAGTGGACTTCACACACAAATGGAGCGTTTTGTCTTGAGATGGAGTCTGGATGTGTACCTATGCCTGGCCTGCGATTTGCTTTGTAGACCAAGGTGGCCTAGAACTCACAGAGATACTCCTGTCTCTGCCTCCCAAAGGAATATGCCACCAAAGACCAGCCCACTTGTGACTTTTCTTTTTTTCTTTCTTTCCTTTTTTTTTTTTTAAGATCTATTTATTTATTTTATGTATATGAGTACACTGTAGCTGTGCAGATGGTTGTGAGCCATCATGTGGTTGCTGGGAATTGAATTTAGGACCTCTGCTCCTTCTGGTCAGCCCTTTTTTTTCTTAATGTATTTTCGTGACAGGGTTTCTTTGTGTAGTGCTGGCTGTCCTGGAACTTGCTGTGTAGACCAGGCTGGTCTCTAACTCGGAGATCCACTTGTGTTAAACTAAACTAAGACTTTCTTGTCCACCATCCTCTAACTTTGCAGAGCCGAAGGAGCCTGAAGTAAGTAGGATTCCAGTGGCTTATAAGTCATGGCAGCAAGCTTGGATTATGGAAAGCAGGAGGGAAAGCCCTGCCTCATAAGAAGCACTCGGTTGACCCAGTAAACCCGTAAATTGCTATTGAGCAATATTAATTGGATCTTTTGATTAAAGGTTATTAGAATTAGGCTAAACCTTTTATGAGTGGAGGTAGAGAGAAGGGCTTGAACAAAGGTCAAAAGGGCTGGGTGTGGTGGGCCACTGGGCACTGGAGAGCAGAGGCGGGCTGCTCTGAGGTGGAGGCCACCTTGTTTACATAGTGAGCCTGGGAGAGTGCAGTGCTTAGCATTGCATTAGGGACTGGCTGAAGAATCAAAAGATTCTGCTGGCCTGTTATAGTTGGCGTCTGCGAACACACATAATATCCCATTGACCTTTTAGTTCTTTCAAGATAGGTTCTCACTATGTAGCTCTGGCTATCATAGAACTCACTATGTAGACCAGGCTGGCCTCAAACTCACAGATCTTTATGCCTCTGCCTCTGGAGTGCTGTGATTAAAGATGTGTGCCATTATGCCCGGTTCCCTGTGGATCTTTTTATTTATTGCTTGATTGGTTGTTGGTTGGTTGATTTTTCGAAACTTGGTTTCTCTGTGTAGCCATGGCTGTCCTGGAACCCCACTCCCTGGACTTGTGGAGCTTTTTAAAGTGTAGGAACTAATGCTGGTGACTTGAATAAGATGTAGCCCCCAGCCCCTTTTTTGTTCTGGAATAGAACCCAGGACCTTGTGCATTCTGAGCAAGCATCATACAAATGAACTGCTTCCCTGTGTGCTGCTCAATTCTTTATATACCGGTCTATAAATGATCTCTTCCTTCCTATAGCTGTGTCGACTACTAAAAAACAAACAAACAAAAAGTTACTGTCTGTAGAGCCTGGTGTGGTGGCTCATGCTTGGGATCCCAGCTCCTGAGAAGCTGAGGCAGGAGGATTGCCATGAGTTCAGTACCAGCCTGGTTTACCAAAGTAAAACATTTTCCCACCTCCCGTATGAACATACATGCACATACACATACAGTAACTATGTATGTAGGCTGTCCAGACATTTCAACAAACAACTCTCACTTGCCTCATTAAAGTTTTATTTATTTTGTGGTGCATGGTGGGGTGGTGGTTAGAGGCTTTTGGTGGCTTCTCATGGCAAGTTTGTAGAGGTCAGAGGGCAACTTGTGGGAGTTGGTTTTCTTTGACAACCTGTTGGTCCCAAGCACTGAACTCATGTCTTCAGGCTTGGTGGCAAGCACTTTTTTTTTTTTTTTTTT
>NC_034610.1:24004844-24006292 GCF_900095145.1 Mus pahari | reverse complement strand
GTGCTGGGATTAAAGGCACGCGTCACCACTCCCTGGCAAGCACTTTTACCTGATACCATTTTACTGCCCTGCATTTTATTTATTTATTTATTTTTTGTCTGGTTTTAAGTCTTGAAATACACTTAGAGTGCATGTGGTTTCCATTGTGGGTGGAGGGTGTACAGGCTGACAAATAAGAAACCACACCCAAGCTTCAGAAACCAGAGGGGTTTTTTCAATTTTGTTTTTAACTCTATCGTTCTAAAAGCAGTATGTTTTGGTATTAGTAGGAACTTCCCTGTTTAAAAACCATGTGATATTTTATGAGATTACGTTTAAGTAATTCAGAGTTTTGGATTTGTGAATACTTTACTTTTATTGTCATAGAGCAAACTGGCATTAAAATAGATCTTTGATTCTGAATCTCTGTTCTGAATGCATTATTTTTTATATAGTTTTTGTTTGAATATCTTTAAAAATCTCCCACTGGTAATCCCAGTCCCAGGAACTTAGGCAGGTAGGTCATTTTGAGGCCAGCCAGACATTCTTAGTGTATTCCAGGCCAGACAGGGCTTTACAGCAAGACTCTGTTTTGTCTTAAAACAAAACAAAAAAACAAGCAAACAAACCCAATAGTAATAAAAAAAAAAAAAACAACCAAACAAACCCAAGAAAACAAACATAAGAGCAACTGATATTTGATTAAGCCCCCCTTCCTCTCTTAGTAATAACAAGTGTCTTTACATTCTTTACAAGCCCTAATTTAATGCACAAAACAGTTTAGAAAGCTGGGAGTGTCAAGGGATGACCTTTAAATGTTTTTCCATAAAGTGAGCCTGCTTTGAAAATGGCTTTCTGCTCCTCCTGAATTTTGCTCTGCTTCCTGTTGGGGTAAAAGGACAGCATCCATTAGGCATGGAGGTACACACCTGTAACCACAGCATTTGGGTGGTGAAGGATAGTTGAGTTCTAGGCCAGTGTAGGCTACTGAGTCACACCATATCAAAAAAAAAATTCCAGGAGGGAGGGAGGTGGAGGAAGGAAGTGAATTAATTGTACACAGAAGAAAGCTGGCTAAGGAAAAACTTTTGAATGTGGTCACTTATGCTGGTGCAGTTTAGTTTGTTTAACAATAAGCCAAGTATAGGTTAATGTGGTAGAAAATGAGATTTTAAATTTAAGAGGAAGCCGGGTATGGTGGCGCACTCTTTTAATCCCAGCACTTGGGAGGCAGGGGAAGGCAGATTTCTGATTTCGAGGCCAGCCTGGTAAAGTGAGTTCCAGGACAGCCAGGGCTATACAGAGAAACCCTGTCTCAAAAAAAAAAAAAAAAAAAAAGAAAAAAGAAAAAAATTAAATTTAAGAGGAAAAACATTTTATAAACTTTTAGACCTGCAGGGTCTTGTTTTGTTTTGTTTTTTAAGTACAAAATGAGGAAGTTGGATCTTTGATTTTTTTTTTTTTTTTTT
>NC_034610.1:23995988-24003634 GCF_900095145.1 Mus pahari | reverse complement strand
TTTTTAATTTTTTAAAGATTTATTTATTTATTTATTTTATATAAGTACACTGTAGCTGTCTTCAGACACTCCAGAAGAGGGAGTCAGATCTTGTTATGGATGGTTATGAGCCACCATATGGTTGCTGGGATTTGAACTCCAGACCTTCGGAAGAGCAGTCGGGTGCTCTTACCCACTGAGCCATCTCACCAGCCCCCCCTTTTTTTGGTTTTTCGAGACAGGGTTTCTCTGTATAGCCCTGGATGTCCTGGAAGCCACTCTGTAAACCAAGCTGGCCTTAAACTCAGAAATCCACCTGCCTCTGCTTCCCAAGTGCTGGGATTAAAGGCGTGCGCCACCACTGCCCAGCTCCACTGGGACTTCTTGAATGAAGATTGATATAGAGAGGCCCCAATCACTGTGGCCAGTGTCATCCCCAGACAGTCGTCTTGAAGTATAAGAAGTCAGGCTGTGTAAGCTATAGTGTGTCAGTAAGCAGCACTCCTCCATGGCTTCTGGTTCAGTTGTTTCCAGGTTCCTGCCTTGAGTTCTTATCTTGTCTTCTTTCAGTGCACCTCGACTTGGGATATTTAAGCCTAATAAACCCTTTACTCTCCAGGTTGCTTTTGGTCATGGTCTATCAGAGCTATGGAAGGCTAACTAAGATGGTGTCAGGTGCCAGTGTCTCCTGAGCATTGAGATTACAGGTAGATAACACCACCCCGGGTGACTTAGCTTTGTTTCCTGTTGCTTTGTTAGACACCCTGATGAAAACAACTGGAGGGAGAAAAGGTTTGTTTGCTTGGTTCACAGTTCCGGGTTGCAGTCCCTTGTTGTGGAAGTTAAGGAAGCAGGAACTTGAGGCAGGCTGTTCACATCATACCCGCAGTCAAGAGCAGAGAGCAGTGAACCAATGCTGTCTGCTAGTGCTCACCTTCCTTTTTCAAACATTAACAGAGGAAAGAAAGTGTATGTGGCGTGGACATGCGCATGTGCAGCAGGATTAGTCCTGAGGATGGATCGGAGTCCCTAGAACCAGACTTGCAGGTAGTGTTCAGCTGTCTAACATGAGTGAGTGCTGGGAACTCTGTTCCTCCTTGAGAACATGTTCTCTTAACTATGAGCCACCTCTCCAGCTCTGTCTGGTATCGCTCAGGAAATTCCCCACAGATCTGTTTACAGGCCAACCCTGTCTAGACATTCTCTCATTGAGATTCCCTTTCCAGGTGACTCCATGATGTGTCAAGTTGACTGTTAGATGAACCAGCACATGCCGCTTGCTTGCCTGGCCCTTGTCTCATGTTATGTTTGTCCTCCAGGAAGATGGTACCCATTGATATTTTACCCAGGGTTCAGGGGAGTGCTTAATTGTTGGATTCCAACTGGAAGATGTATACCAACACCTCTCTTTCCTTCTAGTAGCCATGGCAATGACAGGATCAACACCTTGCTCATCCATGAGTAACCATACGAAGGAGAGGGTGACAATGACCAAAGTGACACTGGAGAATTTTTATAGCAACCTTATCGCTCAACATGAAGAACGAGAAATGAGGTAAAGATTTCTGTTTGGAAACATTGCATTTTGGGGCTGGGGATGTTGCTCAGTGGTAGAATGTGTATGCACCTGTCATATACAAGGCAAAAAACAAAACAGAAACAAAGATGAAAACTTTGCTATGGTGACATGCAGCATCATACCTAGTACATAAAAGGTGACCAGGGTTGTAGCTGCCATGTTGCAGCCTGTCAACTGCAGTGGGATGACAGTGAGGCAGATTTCCAAATCCTTCCTATAAAAACTCTAGCTGCTGGCCATTACCCAAAGCTCCATTGCATTGTAAGAGGCAATCATTTGCTTTCACTGCTTGTGTTCATCACTAAAGCAGTGTGATCTCATGGAGCAGCTCCTTGGTTTGACACCTGCCTCAGGAGTGACAGCTGCATGAGGCTGGAGCTGGTTCCTAAAGGATGTTTCTGTGTGTCACCAGGAAAGTGGGGTAATGCTGCTTGTCTTGAGGGAGTGCTAGAGAGTTGGCCATAACACTCCAGTACTTGCCATTCAAATGGCTTACTTAATGGGAACAGTGGTAACCATTCCATAAACAGGCCTGCTAGGTCTCACTGTGTAGCCCTAGCTGTCTTGGAATGTAGCCTGTAGATCAATCAGGCTGTCCTTGAACTCACCGAGATCCATCTACCTTTGCCTCCAGAATGCTGGAATTAAAGGTTTTTGTCTCCATGCCCAGCTGTTGTATTGACTTTTTTGTTTGTTTGTTTGTTTTTTGTTTTTCGAGACAGGGTTTCTCTGTATAGCCTTGGCTGTCCTGGAACTCACTTTGTAGACCAGGTTGGCCTTGAACTCAGAAATCCACCTGCCTCTGCCTCCCAAGTGCTGGGATTAAAGGCGTGTGCCACCACGCCTGGCTTGTATTGACTTTTTATTATTGAGTTTCAGGAGTTCTTTGTGTGCCTCAGATACCAATTTTTTCGTCCTGTGTTCTATGAGCACTTTCTCCCAGTATGCCGCTTTCCCACTGTCTTTTTTTTTTTTCCCTCAATTTTTATTAGGTATTTACTTCATTTACTTTTTAAATGCTATCCCCAAAGTCCCCTATACCCTCCCCTCCTCCCTGCACTCCCCTGCCTACCTACTCCCCAATCTTGGCCCTGGTGTGCCCCTGTACTGGGGCATATAAAGTTTGCAAGACCAAGGGGCCTCTCTTTCCAGTGATGGCTTCCCACCGTCTTTAGATGAGCAGACTTTTAAATTTTTTGATGAAGTCAATTTGGCTTTTTTATTAAGATTTTATTTTTCATGTTTTTTCTTTTTTTCCTATGAGTGTATATACCATGTGCTTTCAGGTGCCTAAGGAAGACAGGAATTACAAGTGGACATGAGCGTCCTGGTGTGTGTACTAGGAACTGAACTGGTCCTCTGCCATGACAGTGAATAATTTTAACCTTCAAGTCATCTCTTCAGCCCCATTGTTTTCTTAAAAAAATTTTTGTATTGCAGTTATTTTTGTTTGGGAGTGTGTGCACATGCGAGTATGTGGGCAATCATGTGACAGCATGTGTATGGAAGTCAGATGTCCTGCATCAGTTTGAACCTTCCACCACACATGTAGATTCTAGGGATTGGACTCAAGCTTGGTGGCTGGTGCCTCTTCCCATTGAACCGTCCTGATAAGCCAGCATTATCTCCTTATTTGGTCTTGATACTCTGTGTCATGGAGACATTCTCTGTTCTGGGATTTTTGTTGGCTTGGCCTTACAGATTTAGTTCTATGATCCGTAATAAATTAATGTGTGAATGGGATGTGTACTTGCGCTAGCACACATTGGAAGTTAAAGCACAGCTTTTAGGACTTTTTACATGGCTTCTGGACTCAAACTCAAACTGTGTTTTCCAGTTTGTACAGCAAACGTCTTTAGACACTGAGCTATCCTGTCCCCCTCTAAGTGTATGTTAGGTAAGACTTGAAGTATAGATATATTTTTTGTGGGTATATATTATTTCCCTGTAAGACTGTTTTTGGACCTTGTAAGCTCTTTAATGTCTTTTTGTTTTGTTTTGTTTTGTTTTTTTAAATAAGTTTAGTCAGCCTGTTAACACATACAAAAAAATCCAGAGATTGTGATTCGAATTATATTGACTGTGTTGATCAGTTTGGAGTGATTGTTGCAACAATGCTGAAGTTTCTGGTACCTCAACATCATATATTTCTCCACTTTACAATTCTTCCTTACTGCTGCATTAATTTCCAGCATTAACTAATGTCAGAGGAGGCAGATATGGCTATGGGCCTGGAAGGTATAGCTAGGCACATGGCTGGATGAGCTAGGTGGTCAGGTTAACTTAGATGAGCTATGAGAGTCTGCCCAGCTGAGGCCTCAGCTCTGAAATACTAAAAGGTCTCTGTGGTGTTATTTGGGGAAAGGCTGGTTAAGGAATAGTTGCTGCTGAGTTAATTTCCATCATTAATTAATATATACAGAACATAATAATCATCTAGCTTACACTCCCTAGGGGCTAGTGAGATGGCTTAGGGGTTAAAAGCACCCGTTGCTCTTGCAGAGGACCTGTGTTCAGTTCTCAGCACTCACATGGTGGCTCTTCTGACCTTCCTGGGCACTGCATGCATGTGGTGACCAATGTGTTCATGCAGGCAAGACACCCATAACAATCACTTAAAATAAAAATAAACCTTTAAAAAAAAAAAAAAAGAAAAAAAAAGAAAAGGCAAGGTTTCTTTCTATGGTCCTGGCTGCCCTGGAACTTGACAGATAAACCCAAACTGGCCTGGAACTTACAGAGATCCTCCTGTCTCTGCCTCAATCTCTGAAATGCTAAGATTAAAGGCATATACCACCACACTAAGCCTAAAAATGAATCTAAAAAGAGATTTTTAAAGTGTCCCTCCCTTTTTCTTTTAACCAGTGTTTAGTGTGTAGTTCCTGCATATTGGCTGCTTTTCTACATCTAGTATTTTATGCATTTATAAGTATTTAGAATCTTACCCAGGCAGTGATGGTGTAGACTGTTAATCCCAGTACTTGGGAGGCAGAGGCAGGGAGATTTCTGAGTTTGAGGCCAGCCTAGTCAACAGAATGAATTCTAGGACAGTCAGGGCTACACAGGGAAACCCTGTTTCAAAACAAAACAAAACAAAAACAAACCCAAAACAGAATAAATTACGATCTTGTCCAGTTATTTTGCTGCTGTGTGTTGTATTATCAGTAGCCGACAGACAGCACATCCTAAGTAAAGGTTCATCCATGTGCTTGAAGTTGCAGAAGCTCGGCCCCTTTGGTGAGCTGTGGGAGCAGCTCTCGTGGAGACGGCTTGGGCAGGATGCAGCCCCACAGGCATGCTCCCTAACCTACTGTCTCCCAAGGACATATTCAGATTTTGACCCCATTAGTGGAGTACACCATTCATTAGGTTAGAGCCCTCATAGTTTATGGCAAAGTCTCTGGGAACAGCATATATGATGTGCCTTCAAAATCACTATCTCCTAATGAGTCATTGACGTGTGTTTCTTTTTCCCTTTGGATCCAACAGTGTGTTTAGTTAGTGAGTTTCATTTTTGCTTGGAACAAGAGTGATTTGGCAAGGGTTCTCTTAGTGAATAACCAAGATGATCTTGGAGCTGAAAAGAAATTACCATTTATTTTGTTTTATGTACAGGAGTACATTGTACACCAAAAGAGGCCATAGGATACCATTAAAGATGGTTGTGAGCCACCATGTGGTTGCTGGGAATTGAACTCAGGATCTCTGGAAGAGCAGTCAGTGCTCCAGCCCCTAGAAATTATATATATATATATATCACTAGTATATTGTGTTTTTTTTTTAATTTTAAATTTTATTTTATTTGATATTTTCTTTTTTTACATTTCAAATGTTATCCCCTTTCCTGGTTTCCCTCCAAAAATCCCCTCCCCTTATACCCTCCCTTTATACCCTCCCCTCTCCCCCTGCTCACCAACCTACCCATTCCACTTCTTGGCCTGGCATTCCCCTACACTGAGGCATAGAGCCTTCATAGGACCAAGGGCCTCTCCTCCCACTGACTAGGCCATCCTCTGCTGTATTTGTAGCTGAAGCCATGAGTACCACCATGTGTACTCTTTGGTTTAGTCCCTGGGAGCTCTGGGGTACTGGGGTACTGAGGGGTAGTTCATACTGTTGTTATGAAAATTTTTAAAAAGATTTATTATTTATTTAGGTTTTTTGAGACAGGGTTTCTCTGTGTAGCCCTGGCTGTCCTGGAACTCACTCTGTAGACCAGGCCTGCCTTGAACTCCCAAGTGCTGGGATTAAAGGCGTGCTTCCTCACTGCTTCGCTTGGTAATAGTTTTAATGACAGTTGGTAATGGGACATTGTACTTTGAGAATATGTCTAATATATGATGCAGCTTGAAATACTAGGTTTTAGGCCAGTAAATTTTGAGAGCAAGTATACAATTTTACTTTTATATTCAGTGCCTTATTTAGTACATACATTTAATTAAACATCCAATTTCTACCACTCAAATGTAGGTTTTGTACTATTCTACTTTAGTAGAACACTTAAGGGGCTGGAGAGACGGCTCAGTGGTTAAGAGCACTGGCTGCTCTTCCAGAGGACCCTGGTTCCGTTTCCAATATCCATATAGCAGCTCTCAACTGTCTGTAACTCCTATTCCAAGGGATCTGACACCCTTATACAGATATATGTATATGTATACATATGAATGTGTATATATATATATATATATATATATATATATATATATATGTGTGTGTGTGTGTGTGTGTGTGTGTGTGTGTGTGTGTGTGTGTGTGGCCTTTAGCCAGGCCTCTGTCTCAGCGTCCAGATTGCTAGTTTTATAGGCACGTGCTGTCACATCCGACTAAGTTTTTACTTTAAACAGAGGAACTACTTACTACATGGTGAGGTTTGTCTAAATTCTGGAGATGGAAGAAAGAATAAATTTCATTTGGAAATTACCTCTTATATACTAGTAAAACAGGAGAAATTTGAACCACTTCATGGAAATACTATAAGTTCCCCAGGTTGATTCAGAACAGTTCAGCATGATGGCCCACTTCCACTTGGGAGATAGGGGCAAGAGGACCAGGATCAAGGACAGCCTCAGCTGACTATCTCAAACCCTGTCTAAAACACCAGCAAAACAGAAGAGCCAGCCCCACAGGTGTAGGGTGTTGCCCTGGTGACGTGTGCGAGCATTACACTCTGTGACCTGTGCTTCCTGGTCCCTGAGGTAGCTTACAGACCACACATGCTGCAGTTCTGTCGTTTAGCTCATCAGCCTCTAAGTTTCCCTACAACAGTGACTGTCCTATTGTTCTCGTTGGTAAACAGCTAGGGTACCCATCGAGTGTTGATAATTACCTAGTCATAAAAAATAATAGTTTGGATAATTCTATAGCCATCTAATTAAAACCAAGGAAACATGCATTTCCTCTGATAAAATATTGTATTTATTTTTTTCTTCCCGAAGATTGTTGTGGTGGATTAGCTAAAGCCATGAATCTAACTTAATACATATAATGGTTGCTTCCCCCCCACCACCACCACGAGGATGTGCTTACAAAGAGTGCCCAGTGCACAGATCCACAGCTTCTCACACACACTCTTACCCGGGAGCTGGCAGTGTAGGTCAGTGGGGGAGCACAGTGTCTGCCAGGCTGGAGTTGAGTCCCCAGCACTGAAAGACAAGAACAGGAAAAGGAGAAAGAAAGAGAGGAGAAGGAAGGGGAGGGAAAGAAGTAGAGAAGAAGGAAGAGGAAGAGGAAAACTGGGCAGAACAACTCTTGCCTCAGGTTTTCTTTTTTTATGTTTTATTTATTTATTATTTATATGAGTACACTGCAGCTCTCTTCAGACATACCAGAATACCATCAGATACCATTATAGATGATTGTGAGCCACCATGTGGTTGCTGGGAATTGAACTCAGGACCTCTGGAGGAGCAGTCACTGCTCTTTATTTTTTTTTATTTTTATTTTTTTAAGATTTGTTTATTGCCAGGCAGTGGTGGTGCATACCTTTAATTCCAGTACTTGGGAGGCAGAGGCAGGAGGATTTCTGAGTTCGAGGCCAGCCTGGTCTACAAAGTGAGTTCCAGGACAGCCAGGGCTACACAGAGAAACC
>NC_034610.1:23990715-23995603 GCF_900095145.1 Mus pahari | reverse complement strand
GGACCTTTGGAAGAGCAGTCATTGCTCTTAACCATGGAGCCATCTCTCCAGCCCCCTGTCTCAGGTTTTCTTTTTTCTTTTTTTTTTGTTTTTTTTCGAGACAGGGTTTCTCTGTATAGCCCTGGCTGTCCTGGAGCTCACTCTGTAGACCAGGCTGGCCTCGAACTCAGAAATCCGCCTGCCTCTGGCTCCTGAGTGCTGGGATTAAAGGTGTGCGCCATCACGCCTGGCTGTCTCAGGTTTTCTTAACGATGCAGTGTTTTGTGTGATCTGAAGCTCACTGTACTGTCAGTGGTGACCTGTGGTTCAGGGTCAGTTTTATCCTAGCTAAGGTTCAGGGCTGAAGGTATTTCTTTTCTTAGTGTTGGTCATGGAGATACAGTTACAAGTTTGTTTTTTTTTTCCCCTAAAATTTTATCTTACTCTTTATGATCATTTTTGAACTATGACCAACTTCTAAGATTTATTTATTATATGTAAGCACACTGTAGCTGTCTTCAGACACTCCAGAAGAGGGCGTCAGATCTTGTTACGGATGGTTGTGAGCCACCATGTGGTTGCTGGGATTTGAACTTCGTTCCTTCAGAAGAGCAGTCGGGTGCTCTTACCCGCTGAGCTATCTCACCAGCCCACAAGTTATTTTTTATACTATTCTCCTTGTTCATATCTGTGCCATGAGCAAATATTAGTATTTTTGTATGCATGTTTTATATGTATGTATGTCTCGACCACTTGCCTGGTGGGTATCTGCAAAGGTCAGAAGAGGGCATCAAATTCCTTGGCCCTTGAGTTGCAGACAGTTGTGCAGTGTTGTAGGTGCTGGGAACTGAGCCTGGCCTTCCATTCTGCTCCAGCACCACTCTCTGCTTTTATTTTTTTTTTTGCTCTACACAAGTTACCTGCTTGTCTGGGTTACAGATGGGCGGTGGGAGAGGGATTCCAGCCTGCATTCTTTCCTTCATCCTGCCGAATACATGGAGGTTCTACTTGGTTATTTAAGATTTATCAAATCATCATGAGGCTGTAGTTTAAAAAAAAAAATCCTGGGCTGGTGAGATGGCTCAATGGGTAAGAGCACCCGACTGCTNTTCCGAAGGTCCTGAGTTCAAACCCCAGCAACCACATGGTGGCTCATAACCATCCATAACAAGATCTGATGCCCTCTTCTGGAGTATCTGAAGACAGCTACAGTGTACTTACATATAATAAATAAATAAACCTTTAAAAAAAAAATTAAAAAAAAAAAATCCTGGGCTGGAGAGATTAAGAGTGCTCAGGGGTTCAGAGCACTAACTGCTCCTCCAGAGGTCCTGAGTTCAATTCTCAGCAACCACATGGTGGCTCACAACCATCTGAAATGGGATCTGATGCCCCTTTCTGGTGTGTCTGAAGACAGCGACAGTGAACTCAAATAGATAAAGTAAATAAATAGATCTTGAAAAAACAATGTAGACCTAACAAAGAATGAAAATTTTTACTCCTTTTAGAAATAGAATTTTTAAATAGTTAAAAATTACATTTGTTAAGTGTGTGTGTGTGTGTGTGTGTGTGTGTGTGTACATATATGCATTTGTGCCATGGGACAAGTAGGACTGTTTTCAGGAACCAGTTCTTTCTCCATCTTGTTGGTACTTGGGATCAAAATCAATTCATCATGCTTGGTGGCAAGCACCTTAGCCCAAAGTCATCTTGCTAGCTTCTATTTCATTTATAAACACAAAATTCTGTTACCTGTCATTGTATTTCTTGTTTATTCATGTGGTTTTCTTAAACATTATAATAATGTGTTTCATGACCTTTTATCTAAGTGAATACTTACAAGTGCTTAATACTTCTGTTCTTATAGGCTTGTCAGAATACAAATGCTATTTTATCTTTTTTTTTTTTTTTTTTTTTTGATTTTTTTTTCTTGTTTTTTTTTTTTTTTTTTTTTTTTTTGGTTTATTTTAGACAAAAGAAGTTAGAAAAGGTGATGGAAGAAGAAGGCCTGAAAGACGAAGAGGTGATTTATGGGGGGGGGGGTGTTCCCGGGGCCCAGCGTGAAGGTTATGTTTTCTTCATCAAGTTAGCTTTGGCGCCAGGGAAGCGTTTGGCTCCGTGACAAGAATTTGAGAGTTAGCATGCTTTTGGATTCAGTTACTCATTCAGAGGAAGAAGTTAATTAAATACTCAGGAGAGGGAGATCTCTCTAGTCACAGTTATGGTACTTAATTAGCTTTAGAATTCTAAGAAAAGAAAAGATGAAATTAGTAAAACTAAATTAAAATTTAGAAGAACAAGGTGAGCATTTTTTTTCCAAGTTGTGGTGCTTCATACTGTAATCTCAGCACTTGGAAGTTGAGGCAGGAGGATTGCTGCAGGATTGAGGCCAACCTGCACCAGAGGATGAGATCTCGTCTTTAATGAGTGACTGAAAGACCCCGTAGTAGTAAGGAACATTTCTTTTTTTGTTGTTTTGTTTTGTTTTTTTCAAGATAGGGTTTCTCTGTATAGCCCTGGCTGTCCTGGAACTCACTTTGTAGACCAGGCTGGCCTTGAACTCAGAAATCCTCCTGCCTCTGCCTCCCAAGTGCTGGGATTAAAGGCATGTGCCACCATTGCCTGGCAGTAAGGAACATTTCTGAAGTCGTTATTGGAACAGGGAACTGCCTCACGACAGCCCACAGCTTACAGATGTGCACACAGCTTACAGATGTGAGGCAAAGATACAACCAATGAGGAAGGATGCAGATAGCCAAACAGCTCTGGGGACACCTTCAGAAACTTGGGTGATAACAGCCCAGGACAGTAGTAGCAAGTCCCCAGCATAGGGCATTGAGGCCAGGTGATAAATGAATGCTAATATGTACTGGTCTTGGAGGATTTAGAAAAACACCCTTACCTAAGAAAGGGCTCATGGAAAATGTTGATTTGTCTCTCACCATTAGAAATGCTAGAACGGAAGATGGTTGAAGTAGTTTCGTCAGAGTTCTCAGGAGCCCCACACCCCCTTCAGTGTGGCTTGCTTGTTACATCTGATGACCTGGGAGGGGAGAAGGAACTGCTAGAGCATGCTTGTGTGATGCTGTCAGTCACATGGGAAGATTATGTATAGACTAGTGTGGCCCTGCTTCCAGCTGCACGAGACAGATAGGACTTGGTTTCAGAATTTCAGCTTTCCTTCCTTTTCTTTGTATAAACATTAGAAACGACTCAGAAGATCCGCACACGCTCGGAAGGAAACAGAGTTTCTTCGATTAAAGAGAACAAGGCTTGGACTGGAAGATTTTGAGTCTTTAAAAGTCATAGGCCGAGGAGCATTTGGTGAGGTAAAAAAAAAAAAAAAAATCCCAGAACATCAAAGCTTTTAACATGCCATGAGTTCCTGATGGTGTAACACCAGGTTAGCTAGGGAGAGCCTGTCTTGAAGTATATGGAGTTCACTGGATAGACATGTTCACTTCTCTTTTTCCGTTTCTCCCCAATTCATTGTCCCAGATCACTTCTGTCTTGTCAGAGAGGACATTAGCACTTTGTTTTTTTGGACAGAGTCACACTATGTAGCCCAAGTTGGCATCAACTATGTGATCCGCTGCATTAGCTTGCAGAGTGTTACAGGCATGTCCCTCTGTGCTGATCCTGGTGTTAGGATTCTGGAATCCTCACAGTGGATGTCGACATTAAGACTCTGAAGATGCACACTGTCTGTCACACAGCTGTTGAGCATAGAGACCAGAGGCTGCGCTGGGGTCCTCTGCCTTAAAGCTGTTGCTTTCCCTGTACCACCGTTCTCAAGGAGGAGACTGATCTTGTCTCCACTCTATTATTCCCTGCCAGATGCTTATAGCTCTAGAGAGATGTGCCTAAGCTTGGTTAGACATACGCATGAATGTAATGTTAGCACTCTAGAAGCTGAGGCAGAAGGACCGCAAGTACATACAAGCCAGCCCAGCTCAGCTAGGGAGATCCTGTCTTAAAAAAAAAAAAAAAGACAGACCTTGAATTACTATAGAACATTAAAGGCCCAGCTGCTGTCTGTCTGTGGTTGCAAGGATCAAATGTAGACAGGTGCTCTGCCCTTCTGCTGCTCCCCAGGCTCTTACTTAGCCCAGATCTTATCAATGAATCCTGCTCCACTACTAGAGCAGTCTCAGGAAAAAGGTGAATGAGCTCATGCAAGGTCATTCGCATTGATGGAAAACATGCAAAGGCAGCTTACTGATGAAGTAATTACATGGTCTCCATGTAGAAGGAGAAACATGGTATAACAACAGTACTCAGGGGAGAACTGCGTATTGTTGTGAAGAGACTCTCAAAAGGTAAAATTGACCCTTAAGTTGAGAATTCCAGTTAGCCCTTGAGAATAAGAAAGTGTTTTTTCAAACTGCTCCCTGTTCTATAAAAATGTACATGGTACTTGATTAGAAAAACAAAATGCAGAAAAACATAGGGAAAAAAACCACTTCTCAATATTTTGAATGAGATCAAGTGTAGTATCTGCTCTTACCAGTTTAGTGTCTAGTAAGTCCTCCATCTAAGGACGGCAAATTAAATGGAGTTTTGGACCTGGGAGGAGGAATAGGAGCTTGTTCTTTGACTTGGCATTGCAGTAAGAAAACAAAACCCCACAAAGCGTATGTGTCTGGGGGAAAGGAGAGTGGCCAGGGGCTTGGCAGGGGGTCTTCCCTTGGTTAATAGACAGTTTTCTCTTTAAAAGCATTGGGAAATGGTGCTAGAAAGATGGCTTATTGGTTAAAAGCCCTTTCTGCACTTTTAGAAGGCAGTGCCCTCTTATAGACACATGCACTTTAATTAAAAATAATTGAATTCAGCCGGGCATGGTGGCACACGCCTTTAATCCCAGCACTCTGGAGGCAGAGGCAGGCGGGTTTCTGAGTTCGAGGCCAGC
>NC_034610.1:23987179-23990545 GCF_900095145.1 Mus pahari | reverse complement strand
AATCCCGGCACCTGGGAGTCAGAGGCAGATGGATCTCTGAGTTTGGGGCCTTTTCTACATAGTGAGTTTTAGGACTACATAGACCCTGTCAGAAAAAAATGAAAAAAAAAAAAATAGAGAGAAAGAAAACTTTTTTCCTAATAAAACATTTTAGAAAGCATTTAAAAGCCAGAGACTTGTGTCAGTGGTTAAGGCACAGACTGTTCTTGCAGAGGGCCTGATTGAGTTCAATTTCCAGGACCCACCTTGGGGGTGCTCCAACTGCATGCAACTCTAGTTCCGTAGGATCTGAGACCCTCTTTTGGACTCCTTGAATATCTGCACTTAAACATGCATATACCTACACACAGACATACTCATGCACATAAAATAAACAGATCACTTGGGTATTGTGGCACATGTTTTTAAGTCAAGCACTCAGGAGTCAGCGGCACACAGATCTCTGAATTGGGAACCAGTTAGGGCTGTATAGTGAGCCTTTGCCTGTGATTAGGAGCATTTGCTTCTCTTTCAGAATTCCCAGTGTCCACATGTCGGCCGGCAACTGTCTCTCACTCCAGTCCCTGGGGAATCCATTGCTTCCTCAGGCACTGCTTACATGGGGTGCATGGACATACTTGTAGGCAAAACACCCATATACACATAAAACTTAAGTAAAGAAAAGAAATAATTAAAACATTTAAAAGTGCTCTTTAATTTCTATTTTACTATATTTTCTCCAAGAAAAGGATTTTATTTTTGTGTTTTTTTGTTTGTTTGTTTGTTTTGTTTTTCTGTTTTTTTGACAAAAGGTCTCACATAGCATAGGCAGACTAGCTTCAAGCTGGTGACAGCTCTGCTTCAGTCCCTGAGTGCTAGGATTACAAGTGGGTCTGATATATAATTTCCATTTTACATATTGTGATTATTACTTAGGCTTAGAAATCCTTAGGCTTTCTAAGTTGACTGTCAGATATTTGCCATGTGTTTAGCCCTGGATATTTGCCATGCCTAAAAATTGAAACTAAAGGCTTTTACATGTGTTCAACTCGGAGCCAAAGCTGTTGAGCTGTGGAGACAGGTGGAGGTCTCCTCATGGTTGTCACAGCTGTACAGTAGATTTGTTTGCAACATTGAAAGTGTCTGTCTTTGCTAGTATTGCTTACATTCAGATGGTCATGCCTTTCTAGTGTCAGTAGTAGTTGTGAAGCCTTGGTATGATCCCCATGCTGGAAATGCAAACCCTCAGCTTGGCAGTGTGAACTTGACTTACCACGTCTTTGGGAACCTTCCAGGTGCGGCTTGTTCAGAAGAAAGACACAGGGCATGTGTACGCAATGAAAATCCTGCGCAAAGCAGACATGCTCGAGAAGGAGCAGGTAACTGAGCGGGAGCTGCCATCAGTCAGCTATGGGGTTGTCGCCTAATTACTGTTGGCTTAGTTGTCTTTATTTTACTACAGTTCTCTAGTTCTCTTATGCATATTGTACATGTGATCCTATTTTTTATCTTCAAAAGATGCACTTGTATGTTTAAAAATATAAGTAAGGGGCTGGAGAGATGGCTCAGCAGTTAAGAGCACTGCCTGCTCTTCCAGAGGTCCTGAGTTCAAGTTCCAGCAACCACATGGTGGCTCACACCATCTATAAGGGGAATCTGATGCCCTCTTCTGGCATGTGGATGTATATGCAGCAGAGCACTCATTAAAATAAAAAAATAAAAAAAAAAATACAAGTAGGACCCGTGGTGAACACACAGATAGTGCTTCACAGTCCAGGCTGTGAGGAAGCAGCTTTGGGTCACCTCAATAACCATGGCTAAGCTTGCAGGACACCCTCCTTTGAGCTCATGCCTGGTATGATGGGAGTTTTTTGAACTCCTTGGATGGGGGTATAGAGCTGGCGTGTCTGAATACACTCTACTCTGTACACCTAACCAAAGATGGGTCCTCTGGGAAGCTTACTGATATGCCAGTTTCTGAATTAATGTGGACAATGTAAATGGCAGAGCAGTAGAAGGTCTCCTTTATGATTAGGAACTGTCTTGGGCCTGCCGTGGAGCTTCCAGCAGAGTGCTTGTGTATGATGTGCAAGGCCCTGGACCCTCCCTAGTTAACAGCCCACATTATCCAGTAAGGATGAAGCTCACGATGAAACTAGGTCTAACATACGTACTTAATGCAAATTCCATAGGATAGGTTTTGGGTTTTTTTTTTTTAAAGTAAGAGTGCAGCCCTTCTGTGGGTCTGTTGAGCTGGTTGTCCCAGAAGAGGTAGCAGTGGGTGACACTGCAGTGTGAGGCCAGAGATGTTGTGCCAGGCAGAACTCCTCATTGGAGCACAGCATCGAGGATAGAGGCTGTCCCCACATTTAGTGTTCTCTGCCCCCTGAGGATTGTAATCAGGGAGCATTTCCTGTCTACATTCAAGCGCCTCTTCAGAAGCTTGTGCTTTGGGGGCTGGAGAGACAGCTGAATGGTTAAAAGAACTAGCTGCTGTTCCAGAGGATCTGGGTTGAATTTCTAGCACCCATATGGTGGCTCTGGAATGGTCACATTCTAGTCCCAGGGAATGTGACACCCTCTACTGGCCTCTTTGTGCAGTGTGTGCACATGGTACTCAGACTATATACAATTATTAAATCTTTTTTGTTTTTTTCTGTTTTACTAGGAAGCCTTGAATTCCTTTTTTTCCTTTTCTTCTTTGTTTTGTTTTGTTTTTTGTTTGTCTGTTTTGTTTTTGTTTTTGTTTTTTTTTTGAGACCGGTTTTCTCATTGTGACCAGCCCTGGCTGTCATAAACTTGCTTTGTAGACCAGGCTGGCCTTGACCTTAGAGTTCCACCTGTCTCTGTCTCCCAAGTGCTGGGATTAAAAGCGTGCAATACCATGCCCGGCCTTGAATTATTATTTTAAATATTTATTTATTTATTTATTATGTATATAATGTCCTGCCTGCATGTAGGCTTACACACTAGAAGAGTGCACCGCATCTCATTCTAGATGGCTGTGAGCCACTACGTGGTTGCTGGGAAGTGAACTCAGGATCTCTGGAAGATCAGGCAGTGCTATTAACCACTGAGCCATCTCTCCAGCCTTGGATTCTTAATTCCAGTTGAAAGCAGATCTTTAGCAAATCTTCAGTTATTATTGTAGTTTATGCAAACACCAACTGATGCAGAGTGCTTTACAGCTCAGACTCCATGAGAGAGGACCAGTTCGTCTCTTTGAGGAAAATAATGTCTGTGTTGTTTAGTTAGGATATTTGTGGGTTTTACAATATGTATGTCCTATCATTTTTTTTTTTTTTTTTTTTTTTTTTTTCGAGACAGGGTTTCTCTGTATAGCCCTGGCTGTCCTGGAACTCACTTTGTAGACCAGGCTGGCCTTGA
>NC_034610.1:23980130-23987159 GCF_900095145.1 Mus pahari | reverse complement strand
GAACTCACTTTGTAGACCAGGCTGGCCTTGAACTCAGAAATCTGCCTGCCTCTGCCTCCCAAGTGCTGGGATTAAAGGCGTGCGCCACCACGCCCGGCTATGTCCTATCATTTTAGCCAAAACTCAAAACTCCTGTCAGTTTGTTAGCTGTTCTGAGAGTTAGAAGTGGGGCTGGTGAGGGCTCAAGAGTGGGAAGGCGCTCCATGTGAGGTTTTCTCATGCGGGACCCACAGGGAGGAAGGAGAGAAGTACTGACTCCAGGGAGCTGTGCTCTGACCTCCACTCACACACAAACACACGTGCACACAAAACAAAATAAAGTTAGGAAAGAGAGTGTGGTGGCACACTTTTCTTTTCTTTAAGATTTATTTATCTATCTATCTATCTATCTATCTATCTATCTATTTATTTATTTTTTTGAGACAGGGTTTCTCTGTGTAGCCCTGGCTGTCCTGGAACTCACTCTGTAGACCAGGCTGGCCTCAAACTCAGAAATCTGACCTGCCTCTGCCTCCCGAGTGCTGGGATTAAAGGCGTGTGCCACCACTGCCTGGCATATTTATTTATTTTATGGATGTGAGTACACTGTACTGTCTTCAGACACAACAGAAGAGGGCATCAGATCCTATTACAGATGGCTGTGAGCCACCATGTGGTTGCTGGGAATTGAACTCAGGACCTCTGGAAGAGCAACCAGTGCTCTTAACCGCTGAGCCATCTCTCTAGCCCCCAGCACACACCTTTAGTTCCAGCACTGGAGAAGAGTACAGGAAGGGGGATAGGGAGGCTGGAAGGGGGGCAACATTTAGGATGTAAATAAATAAAGTAATTAATTAATAAAACAGATGTAAAAAGAAAGAGAAGATAAGACATGAGCATCAGCCAGTGCCCGACATTTTCTGTGGTGAGGTCGATGCTGTTGCACTGCTGTGGAAGGACAAGACTGACTGACTGTGTCAGCTTCCTCTGTGCCTTAGATGCTCTGCATAGGAAAGAGAACCTTCTGATGTAAGCCACAGCTCTGGCTCTGTATTTGGGTGACTCCACTTCTGTACCTTAAGGCTTCGAGCTGCCATGTCAATCTCAGAAGAGAAGGAGAGGGAGATGCACAGTGGTTAGCTTTCCTCTTGATACACAGGAAACGGTACGGTCACCATTCCATCCTCCGAGTGGCAAGCGTTAACACTAGTGCCTTCTCTTTTCTTTGGATCCTTGTAGTAGGTAGGGCCCCAGGAGAGCAGAGGCCACAGACTTCTGGCCTCATAGTTACGAGCTCATTGACACAGCTACACATGAGCAGGAAGCCGTCAGTTTCCACGAGCTTTTCTCTGTTGAGGCAGGTAAAGGCGGGGGTTTGACGTGTCTTGTGGTTTCACAGCACGGGTCTTATCACGCATGTGATAAGCACACAATAGCACTCAGCAAACCCTGTCACACATTGAAGCTGTCAGAGAGCTCCATGGGAATGGAGACACCAAACTCAGATATATAAATGGACCATATACTCTCAAGCCCCACAGAGCTTGGGAGAACAGGCAGGTTAGATATAAGTCAGGGGAAAGTAGTGTGTGTCTCCAGGTGAGGAATGGAAGATCTGTGGCCCTGCTGAAGACATCCTAAAAAAGCAGGCAGTGTATGAGAACCACAGACATGCCAATTCATGACTCCTCATAGGTCTTTGACTTTGGAACTTATTGCAGGCTTGGATTAAGTCTTTTTTTTTTTTTTTTTTTTTTTTTTTTATTTTTTTGTTTTTTTATGAGTACACTGTAACTATCTTCAGACACACCAGAAGAGGGCATCAGATCCCATTACAGATGGTTGTGAGCCACCATGTGGTTGCTGGGAATTGAACTCAGGACCTCTGGAAGATCAGGCAGTGCTCTTAACCACTGAGCCATCTCTCCAGCCCTTGGATTGAGTCTTAATGAACTTAGATTTGATTCACTTCATCTTTGAATCTTGTGACTCTTAAAAAAGAGGAGGCATGTAATTTGAGAATATGCAATCATGTTTTGGTTACTACGTGTTGTAAATAATATCAGGTTGATATAATGTCGCCATTTTTGAGATAGGGTGTCACCTCCACCTCTCAAGTGCTAGACCTGCCGGCATGCACCACCCCTCCCATCCCCTCCTCTTTCCATGGTGCTAGGGATCCAAACCAGGGCTTCATGCATTCTATATAAGCTCTTTACCAGCGGAGCCACACCCCTGCTTATAAAGCATTATATTTTAAAAAGGTCATTTTACCAGTTCCCCCAAGCTGCCTGTAGCTCGGTGATGCAGCAACTGTAGAAAATGAGAAATACCATGATTTTGTGTTTTTTGTTTTTGTTTGTTTGTTTGTTTTTTTCGAGACAGGGTTTCTTTGTATAGCCCTGGCTGTCCTAGAACTCGCTTTGTAGACCAGGCTGGCCTCGAACTCAGAAATTCACCTGCCTCTGCCTCCCGAGTGCTGGGATTAAAGGCGTGCGCCACCACTACCAGGCGTGATTGTGGATCTTTAACCCAGTGTAAATGTTTCTTTCATCCTGCACTGTAGTGCCCAGCAGTGAGCTACAGCTACAGAGTGCTGCGGTGTCATGGTGACCTGATTGTCACTCGGGGCTCTGTTATTTTGATATCAGTTTGGAGCCTATAGCTGAGTCTTAAGTAACATGAGTACTTGTGTAGCAGGACCGAGGTCCTAGGTTCCACCTCAGGCATTGCAAAATGAAGCAACCAGACAAAGCAGGAACCTCAGACAGACCAGTTCACCTAGATAGTGTAGCCCGAGGTGGGACTGCTCAGGGCCTCACCTTGGGGACTGTTTATTCTACCAGATTACTAGAGCAGAGGGCTGGGGACACCTCGGGTGTGCTTGCTTTACCACAGAAACCTAGGTGGTGTCTCATGCCTATAATCTTTGATTTTGGAGATGGAAGCAGCGGGATCTGGAGGTAGACTAGTTCAAAGCCAGCATGGAATACAAGAATATCTGCCTTAAAAAAAAGATAAACTTATTATATATAATATGCATATAGTTATATATAATAAACATTTATATAAAAAGATGGCAATTTTAACTAATCAGAGATTTACTTCATAGTACTGCTGCAGTTGTGTTGGGTTGAAGCCATTCATTCATTTCAGCAGGTTTCAAAGCCTTTCTTACCAGGTTTCTGTCACTGAAGTCCTTCAAATCTAATGTCAGTTTCAAGGTGGTCAGTGTGTGTTAGCAGAGCTTTTGCTCATCACAACTAAATACTCAGAACAGTGTTTAAATTGTTTAAACAGATATTCAGTTTGCAGCAGAGCAAGGCTTGTCATTAATCAAATGCGTATACCTCCAGGTTGGCCACATTCGTGCGGAGCGTGACATTCTAGTGGAGGCAGACAGTTTGTGGGTTGTGAAAATGTTCTATAGTTTTCAGGATAAGCTAAACCTCTACCTAATCATGGAGTTCCTGCCTGGAGGTAATTACTTCACAATGAAAGGTCGATTTCCCTTTGTTCTGTGGTTTCTCTCTCACATCAACAATGAACCCTCCTTTCTACCTGTAACTGTGCTCACAGAACCGCTTTCTGTGTCTGTTCTAGGTCCGTAAAGGAGGGCAGTAGCCAACCTTGTGCTGCCTGCCTCTCATTCACTCACCATTTCAGGTGGACAGGTCTTCTATTTATTTTTCCTTTAAACACATTTAGACTAGGTAGGAGCTCTGCCTGCCCGCTGCTGGTTGGCGCCCGCATGGGTTGTCCAGCGGATTGAACTGAAGTGATAGCATTGTTTGCTTTAGTGTTTCTGGTTTCTTTTTCTGTGGTTTGTTAGAGTGACTCCCTCTTCACCTATATTAATACCCAGAGTCCACCTCTCCTCTCTGAGGTGTCAATCCTAGACAGGTAAGGCAGAGCAGGTGTCCCGTATGTTTTGGGGACAGTCTCTTTCCTGATGAACCAGTGAACTCTGAGCTAATAGAAAGTAGCTTTTTTACTTTTTGGCTTTTAACAAAGCAAATGTAATTAATGGGGGCATGCTTATATTAGTCTTGTGACACCCCTTAGTTTAGACCCAGGGTCACCAGTAATTTTTTCTAACTGATGAAGATTACAACACAGAGTTGGCTGGTAGAACACCTTTTTTTTTCTTAAGCACTTCAGTAGTAGGGAACAGCTTGGCTATCATGTGTCTGCTAGCCATTACTGCAGCTCTTCCTTAGCTTCTCATGTCCCTAGGACCCTGCCCTTTGTATTTGGTGATGCTGGCTTGCAGAGCCCTAAGACCAGCAGGCCTGAGCTGTCCCATCACATGGGCAATCCCACACAAGTGAGGCCATCAGCTGCTCTCCTGGGCTGTGAAGGCTGCAGTGACCTTAGGGTTGGCCTCCCCACTGCCCCTAGCCTCAGGTAGCAAGTGGCTGTCAGCGCAGCAGAAGGCGCTAGGATCCGAGGCCTCTCTCTTCCTTGCTTTCTAATCTAAGTAGCTTTCCATGAGGTGGAAACTGAACCATTCTTTTAGCTATTTTACATATTTCCTTTGCTTTTGTTTGATTGCTGAATTTTGGGATATGAATCTTTTTTTCCTCTTACTTTATGATGCTGGTATTAAGCTTTAAATTTTCAACTTGCAGGACACTGAGGAGTTTGTCAGTAGATGAAAAGTTATGAGGATAGTGGGAGGTGTTAGGAGAAGGCCCTGTGGTCTTGGGAGCCAGCAGTGACCTTACCTGTCAGGGAACTGCATTCCAGTGGAGAGGAGTGGGCTCAGCATTTCTGACTGCCGCCTAGCTGCCCATAGTCCTCTTTCCATGGGTTTGCCCTCACCCCATGTTAGTGGGGGAACCTTGTTTAAATCTCCCGAAATATTTACATTTTACTCGGCATTTCATTCGAAGGCAGCAATTCACCCTGTGTGGAACTGCCATTTCCCTCTAGACAGATGCTTCACAGACACAGACATGTGAGCAAACGTAAAAGCTAAGTGGATCCCCCTGGGTCCAAAATACTGTCCTAAACAAATATACTTTGTAACTGTGGAAAAATTCTCACTTCTCCAAAGAGGAAAATGAAATTAAAGCGTAATGCTTAGGTTTTTCTCTGAGTGTGATTTTCTTGCCTTTACACATTAGAGACTTCTTGTTGATTGCTCCCACGTTAGCACCGTACATCACTTTATGGGGTACAGCACAGCTGGGTGTAGTTGACTTATGTTGGCAGATAGTGAAGATGTATCTGAAAACTGGTCCTTACTCATATTTTACGTGTGTGTGTGTGTGTGTGTGTGTGTGTGCATGCATTCTGTGTGTATGGTGGTGGCTTTGTATCTTTCTGCTTCCAGGGGACATGATGACTTTATTGATGAAAAAAGATACTCTGACAGAAGAGGAGACTCAGTTTTATATAGCAGAGACAGTGTTAGCCATAGACTCCATTCACCAGCTGGGATTCATCCACAGAGATATCAAGCCAGACAACCTTCTCTTGGACAGCAAGGTACGTGGGCACACAGCACCCTGCCCAGCGTGTCTGCTGGGCTGGGTAGTGCTGTCTGGGAACAGTGATCTTTTGTATGTTTTTGTCCTTTTTACAGGTAAGTTTGCCATCACATCCTGTCTCTGAACTATGATTCTGTAATTTAATCCAATGTCCTTTAAAAAAAAGCAGGCACGATTTGAATCCCAGCTTTCAGTAGGCAAAGCCAAGTGGTCTACACAGGGAGATCTGTGGCAGACAGGGCTACATAGTGAGACTCTGTCTCAAGAAAGTTAAGCAGGGCATAGTATGGCAATGCATGCTGGTGCTTCCACCACTTGGGAGGCAGAGGGAGGAGGCTAGGAATTCCAAATCCAGTTTGAGTTACAAGGAGACCTTGTGTGCACACAACACAAATACAACCAAGTCAGTTTTGTAATACGGCAAAGACGGCCATCTTCGCTGAGCATCTGATGCCGCATGGCTGGTGCAGCAGTTAGAAGCCTTCCTCTACTGAAGCAGCAACAGCAGCAGCAAAAGCCAAAGCCTGCCACAAAGCAGGGTGCCGCATGCATCTCGCTCCCAGAGTAGCCCCCAGCCTCTGCAGCCTGTATCGCTTTCCCTCAGTGATACAAGAAGAGCCTGTGCTTTGTGTCCACTGTCTCGCTAGTGAGAAAACAGGTGTTATTAGTATTTTAAATAAATCCTGGAGCGGGACAGGGTTACTACCTGCCTCAGTGGTTTATCCCACTCTCACAGGCTGATTTGGGGATCCATTAGCATAAGATTACAAGCAGCTGCAATGGGTGTGGTGATGCTTCTATGCTTTCAGCTCTAGAATTCTAGAATGTTTTACTTGTAAACCAGAATTTTTTGTTTGTAATAAAAGCATCCTATTCCTGGTGTGATAATCCTCCCTGCTGCTGCCTGCCTACCTGCCTGCCTGTCTTCTTCCTCCCCTCCCCTCCCCTCCCCTCCCCTCCCCTCCTTGTATCAAAGGTGTACACCACTGTCTTTTGGTAACCTTCTTCTAGGTGTCTTTGAAAGGCCCAGGATTCTTGTCTTTCTGTGGAAACTTTACTTGCTGTGTCCTGAGGGCAAGAGGCTTGTCAGATAATGTCTTGTGTCAGCAGTTCTGTCCTGTAAGGATGCATATAAAGAGCCGGGACAGGGGGACCCCCAGGCTAGTGCCCAGCCAGCCTAGCCTAAATAGGCAAGTTCCAGGCCACTGAATGAAGAGAAAAAACAAGAGGGAGACAAGCCGAAGAATTGGCTGCATATGGTTCCCTTTTGTACATATATGAAAATGTCAGTCTGAAGCCCATTGTTTTGCATAAGTAATATATGCTAATAAAAAAGAATAGTCTCATATAGTAAAAAATTAGAACAATACACAGTTATAAGGAAGAAATGTTTTTTTTGTTTGGTTGGTTTGGTTTTTTGTTGTTGTTGTTCTTGTTTTTTTTTTTTTTTTTTTTTTTTTTTTTTCGAGACAGGGTTTCTCTGGGTAGCCCTGGCTGTCCTGGAACTCACTCTGTAGACCAGGCTGGCCTCGAACTCAGAAATCCGCCTGCCTCT
>NC_034610.1:23975879-23980060 GCF_900095145.1 Mus pahari | reverse complement strand
CCTGCCTCTGCCTCCCAAGCGCTGGGATTAAAGGCATGCGCCACCACCATCTGGCACAAAGAAGAAATGTAATGTGTGGTCTCATAACTGAAACATGACCAGTGGTTTCTGGTTGGGATTTTTTTGTTTTTGAGACAGGTCTCACTGTAGAGCAGGCTGGCCTAAATCAACCTGCTTCTATCTCCAGTGCTGCAGTTAAAGGTATGGGCTACCATGTCCGGCTTCAGTGTTTAATTGGTTTCTCTAGGTAGCTCTGGCTGAAATGGAACTCTTTTTGTAGACCAGGCTGGCCTCAAACTCAGATCTCCTTGCCTCTGCCTCCCAAGTGCTGGAATTAAAGACGTGGGCCACCCACTTGGCTGGAAGTCTGTTTAAATTTGTTGTTATGTGTTTTTCCTTGTAGTAAGCTGGGTAGGAGCAGTCTGTTGGTGGGAGGTGTAACTGGTGCTGGAAGGTAACAATGTCTGCCTGTCCAGGCGTGCCTTCCACACATCCCTTGTTTCCCCTTCCCCACAGGGCCATGTGAAACTTTCCGACTTTGGCCTTTGTACAGGCCTGAAAAAAGCACACAGAACAGAATTTTATAGGAACCTGAACCACAGCCTGCCCAGTGATTTCAGTAAGTTTGAACAGTGATATTACCTGCCCTGGTCCTTAACCTGGTGGGTGAGTGATTTCCATGGTGACCAAACTATTCAGGAAACCTGAGAGAGTCTCCCAGCAGTGTACAGAAGAGATCCAGTACTTTCCTGTATTGCCCATGCTGTCTGACTAGGCAAGATGAGTGCTTCCAGTTGTGCTAATGCAGAAGTTGAGGACAGAACTCTGCTAGGAAGGTGCTGGAGTGACCATGGTACAAGCAGCAAGCAGTGACAAGATGAAAGTGCTCAGAACAGCTTGAGAATAGTTTGGTTGCTAGTGTTGTCTTTCTACTTGAGCAGTATCAGAACACAGGAAAGTATAGTAAAGTCACAGTTGAGGCTTGAGGAGATGACTCAGTGGGTAAAGCTTTTGCCCTGCAAGCGTTAAGACCCGGGTTTGATTCCTAGGATGCATATAAAGAGCCGGACATGAAGGAAGGCGCACAGCAGTGATCTCAGCACTGAGGAGGGGGACGGGGGGACCCCCAGACTAGTGTCCAGCCATCTTAGCCTAAATAGGCAAGTTCCAGGCCACTGAACGAAGAGAGAAAAGAACGAAGAAAGGTGGCTGGCGCCTGAGAAATGCTACATGAGCTCTTGCCCCACACATACACAGGTACACACCTGTGTGCACACACCTCCGTGTGTACCTGCAGAGACATGAACACAGGAAGCTCACTTCATCCTAGAAAACTCACAGTGCACCTAACTCGAGTCCACTTGTTGCTCTTAGCTCTTTGATCAACTTTAGGAACTGTGAGTGTCATCGTCTGTATGCTTGGATCAGGCCCATCCACACAGATTCAGGTTGAGTTGATCTGGATTTTCTGCAGTGCTGCAAACTATGTTTGAATAAGTATGAAAAGGGAACATAGAGACGGGGTGAGGGAGAATAGAAAGGACGTGGTTGTAGCTCGGTAGCAGGCTGTTTGCCTCGCACGCAGAAGGCCCTGTTGCCTTCTTCACCAGTACCAGTACCATTACCAAAACCCAGAGCCAAACAAGGCCCATAAATCAATTTCCAGTTGAGATACATTTGCGATTCCTTCTCTATGAAAGGGATTGAATTCAAGAAAAGCAAAGAACTTATAGCCAAAAGTATAACATGAGACAAATAGGGCAATATTAGAAATTGAAGGCCTGAGACTTGACAGGCCCTGAAGGCCTAGCTGAAGATATTACAATAACAAGTCCAGGCATGTCCAGGAGAGCCCCTTGTTTGGACATTCCTGAGGATGGGTGGCCCCAAGGATAGACATAAACACAGGAACTGTTTTGGGTTATTTTTTTGATTGACTCATTGGCCATCTGGCGGCCTGGGTCTCACTGACCCTCCCTGGAATTGTTGATGCTATAACCTNCATGTATTATTCTACTGACTTGTAATTAAGCCAATTGTGTGAATCTGCACCAAGTTCCCCAAAAATCCCCCAACCCTCTCCCTATAACTCCCTATAAAAACCCTTAGCTTTTGAGTCTCAGGGTCGATTCCTCTATGTCCTGTGTGAGGTATGCATCGGCCCGGAGCTCCGCCATTAAACTGCCTCGTGCTTTTGCAACAAGATGGTCTCTCTCGTGTTTGTCTTGGGACACCCTGACTCCCGTGACCTGGGGCCCCGGTGAGGGGGTCCTACATCTACAGTTTTGATAAGGCCTGTCTGTCCTTTCTAGCTGTATGAGCCACATAAAACTAGTCACAATTCCACTGATTCTCTCGGAGCTGCTGGGTTTAGAGCTTACATTTGGGCTGACAGAGCAAGTCACCCTGGAGCTGATTGGCTGTGTGTGTTTGTTTTACTTTGTTGAATTGAGATAGGCTCTCTCTGTGTATCCCAGGCTGGCCTAAAACTCAAAGAGATCTGCTGTCCTCTGCCTCCCGCTACCACGCCTGGCCCTACCCAGAATGTTTGATGGGTGTATGTATGGTCTGGCTAGTGCCAGAGTGCCACTGAATTTTTTTCTGAATTTTGATTAGGACTTGAACTCTCTACTTTTAGCTTTTCAGAACATGAATTCCAAAAGGAAAGCAGAGACCTGGAAAAGAAACCGACGCCAACTAGTAAGTAATACAGGAGGCTTCTGGGGTACTATAAACCAGTCTGAGTGAGTTTTAAAAAGAATGCTAATGGTGTGGGACTGAGGCTCAGTAATAGTCACTTACCTGGAATGCCTTGAACTTAGAGCAGCTTTTTGGTATAAAGTCTCCTATAGCATAGGTTATAGGCTATAGCTGAAGCTGGCTTTGAATACACCCCTCTCCCAATCCTCTCCAGTCTGCCAATGTACTAGGGGATTATGACTATCCCACCATGCCCATCTTAAAGCATTGTCTCTTAAACTTATAATGCTGATCCTCGGAGGCAAGTCAGGACTCCTGTTCATCTGCCTGCCTTGCCTTACTTTGTGGTAGACAAGTATTTGGTAGTCAGAACTGGAGGGGGTATTTAAAAATGTTTGTGTTTAGCAGGGTAGTAGTGGTGCACGCCTTTAATCCCAGCACTTGGGAGGCAGAGGCAGGTGGATTTCTGAGTTTGAGGCCAGCCTGGACTACAAAGTGAGTTCCAGGACAGCCAGGACTATACAGAGAAACCCTGTCTTGGGGAAAAAAAATGTTTGTGTTTGACTGTGCACACATCCAAAATTATGCCCCATAAACTTGAAAGTAAGTAAGTAACCTTATTACATTTACCGTGATAGTATGTTGAAAGCTATTTAAAGAGGGTACATACACCACTGAATTACTACTAAGAAAACTTCAGTCTTAATTCTTTTGTGTGTGCACACTCATCTGTGTGTGTTGTCAGGAAGCCTCTTCCACCTTGTGGTTTATGGGGCTTGAGCTCCAGTCATCAGTCTTCATGGCAAGTGCTTTTACCATCTGAGCCATCTTGTTGGACCAGAACTCCTGTGTGTGTGTGTGTATGTGTGTGTGTGTGTGTGTGTGCGCACACACATGCGCACATAGAATCCCCTGGAAGGAGTTAAAGGTGTTTGTGCATTCTGGAAGTTAAATCCAGGTCCTCCGCAAGAGCAGCCTGTGCTCTTACCCACTGAGCCCACTCTCCAGCCACAGCAGCATTTATTCTTAATAGATGATTTGCTGGTTTGTTCATACATGAAGACTAAACATGAGCTGTGCTCTGTAAAGGTGGTCACGTGTATATTATGGTCACGTGTGTGGGAAGGGCAGCACTTTGCTTGTCATGTACACAGTAATAACACGGCAGGTCTATGTGTTACGGGCACATTACCTAGTAAAGTGCTGACTTAGACTCTCAGTGTGTTTTTAACTTGCCTTGTTATTAACTGGGCTTGTCCCCTCAGGGCTTGAGTCTCGAGTGTGGAGTGTTACCTGCAGCACTGAGCTAGATGTGTCCTTTCAGACAGTGGAGCAGAATGAGGAAGGCTCATTCAGTTGTAGAGCCTACTTCTTTTTTGTTGTTGTTGTTTTTCGTTTTTGTTTTGTTTTGTTTTTTCGAGACAGGGTTTCTCTGTAGCCCTGGCTGTCCTGGAACTCACTCTGTAGACCAGGCTGGCCTC
>NC_034610.1:23954553-23975864 GCF_900095145.1 Mus pahari | reverse complement strand
CCTGCCTCTGCCTCCCAAGTGCTGGGATTAAAGGTGTGCGCCACCACGCCCGGCTTAGAGCCTGCTTCGTACTGGGTGCTTAGTCGCTTGGTGTGGGCTCTGGGTGTGTGTAGAAGGGCTCTTTTGCCTTATAACAAAGCTTTATTGTTCATTTTGGAAAGTGCTGTCACAGGTAAGTTTGTATTAGGCGTGGGCTGTCCTGCTTATGTAGTTTGGGGTGCCCTGATGAAGCTTGAGGGTTTTGGTCTCTGGACTAGCATTCTGAGCTTAGGCACTCACTGAGGGCTGGGCTTCTCTAATGTGTGCACATATTTCAGGCCTTCTCTACAGTGGGCACTCCTGACTACATCGCTCCAGAGGTATTCATGCAGACGGGGTACAACAAGCTCTGCGATTGGTGGTCACTTGGGGTGATCATGTATGAGATGCTCATCGGTAAGTTCCATGTTTCCTGTGCACGCAGGAAAGATTTTTATATTGCTGTTACAGTGAATGTCTTGGAGGTAAACTAGGTGCATGGCTCACTTGCCTTCAGAGTGAAGTTCCTTGATGAATGGCCCCCTCAAGTGGGTCCCAGTGTACTCACGGGCTCCCTGCCATTTTGTCATTCGTTATTTCTAAATCCCCCTGTCCCTTCACCCCCCACTGATAGCTATTCTCCCTTATCAGACACCAATTGTGTACAAAGAGCTCAAGCAAGGCAGCGTCCCTCAGCTTGGGAACCGTGGCTTGCTTCCTCTCTCGAAGCTTGGAGAGCATGGAACCTTTCTCCCTTGTATTTGGATGGTGTGTCTCTGTATTCATGCACACATCTGTGGCATAGCCATATGCCATTGAGCACTAGTAGATGAGTCTGTGGTGACAGGGTGGGTTTGAAGTCACTTGCCAGATGATCTGGGAAGCACTGGACATGGATGTACTTGTGTGGCAGGCAGGCTGGAGATCAATGGATAGGGAAGCAAGTTGTTATCCTCGTGCATGGACTTCCCAAAAGAGCTGGAATGGGCTCTTTGCCTTTAGCTTACTCAGCTTGCTTGACACGGTACCATAAGAGGAACTCTCTCAAGTGGGGACCTTTTTTTCCCCCTTTTTAAAAATTATTATTATTCTTTATTTTATGTATGTGAATACACTGTAGCTGTCTTCAGACACACCAGAAGAGGGCGTCAGATCTCATTACAGATGGTTGTGAGCCACCATGTGGTTGCTGGGAATTGAACTCAGGACCTCTGGAAGAGCAGTCTTAACTGCTGAGCCATCTCTCCAGCCCAAGTTGGTACCTTTTTAACCGTGTTGTCCCTTTGTTTCTTCTGGCATTGACTCCCAGACTGCATCTCTGCTATGTCCTTCCTCTTCCCAGTCTCAGCTGTCAGCTGACTCTGCACTTGGCTCTCTAGTGTCAGAGGTACACCTCTCCACTGTGAATTGGAGAAAAATGATGTTTTCTGGGATGAATATGCAGAGGTCTAGCTGCTGTTAGAGACATGGGTCTCCTCAGTCGACCCAAGTCTGTGTTCTGGGCTGTAAAGATCCACACTTCCTGCTCCTTACAGGCTACCCACCATTCTGTTCCGAGACCCCACAAGAGACATACAAGAAAGTGATGAACTGGAAGGAAACTTTGACCTTTCCTCCAGAAGTTCCCGTCTCCGAGAAAGCCAAGGGCCTGATTCTCAGGTAGCAGATCGAGCATCTTCCATGCTCATCCTTGGGATTGGAGTGAACCTTGGAGGCTCTTGCTTTCTTCTTCGGGGGTTGGGGGTCTCGGGAAGAGCATGCAGGAGTCTGGCTATTCCTTTTTCTGAAGAAACTGGAGTGTGCTAAAAAGCTTGTTTTTTTCCAGGTTCTGCTGTGAATGGGAACATAGAATCGGAGCCCCTGGAGTTGAGGAAATAAAAAATAATCCTTTTTTTGAAGGTGTTGACTGGGAACACATCAGGTATACTCCCACATTAGTTTCCAGCATTTAGGATACACATGCCATGGGATGAGTGAGGGTCAGAGGGCAGCTTTGTGAGCTTCGTCCTTTCCTTCTAGCTTTCTGTGGTTCTGGGGATCAGATCAGGTGTCAGGCTTGCATGGTGAGGACCTGTACCCACTGAGCCATCTTGCTGGCCACAGACTGGGTCTCATGTAGTCCAGGCTGGCCTTCTGTGAGGTATATAGCAGAAGACGATCTTGAACCCCTGGTTCTCCTGCCTCTTCCTCCAAGAGCTTGGATAGGGAAATGTGGCACCACCTGTGGATGAGTAAGCTTGGCGGCAAGCTTGGTAAAGGGAGCGAGCCCTTTAGACATTCACGTCTTCCATTGTGGTGAAAACGA
This sequence comes from Mus pahari, assembly GCF_900095145.1. Lineage (NCBI taxonomy): Eukaryota > Metazoa > Chordata > Mammalia > Rodentia > Muridae > Mus > Mus pahari. Next base: position 23,973,541 of record NC_034610.1, on the reverse strand, counting down.
GGAGTCGGACAGAGACTCTTACTGGGAGACTGAGGAGCAGCGAGGAGGAGGTGTGGCCCTGGCATTTAGACTGCCCACTGAAGCTCCAGCTGTCATTAGCACTCACTGACTGCTAAGCAAAAAAGTGTCTTGCCATTTTATACTGCAATTGTGTTTTAATTTAGATCCTTGAATTTCGTCTTTTTGAGATAGTGTGACTGAATTGTCTAAGCTAGCCTGGGACTCAGTCTGCTTTCCTTGGTCTCCACTGTGGCATCCTGGTAATTTTTACCTTTCCAGTGGAACCAGTGTAGAGCCGAAAGTGGGCGGCTTTGAAGCTGTTTCCCTTTCAGGAGGACTCTTTCATTAGCAGGACGGGTGCACTGACACAGGGCTGTAGCTCCCTTGTCTTTCTGACTGAATGCTTTGTTCGGTTGGTTTTTGAGACAGGGTCTTTATGTAGCTCTGGCTGCCCTGAAACTCACTGTGTATGTCAGGCTAGCTTGAACTCATGAGAGAGATGTCTGCCTCTGCCTCACAAGTGCTGGGATTAAAGGCGTGCCTGGCTGAATTACCAATTTTTAATGATAAAATTGGAAGAACATGCAGGATAAATAAAATAAAATAAAAATGATGCTTGGATGCAGTCATTTGGTTTATTTAGCATTAGAGAAAAAAAAAATGTTGCCAACAGTGAATAGTCCTCTATGTCAGACAGGAAGGAGTCTTCCGAGAGAGACTGGGGCAGTACCCTCTGTGAGCATACCATCTGTGGTCATTTGGGGCATGTCTGTTTTTGACAGGGAGAGACCAGCTGCGATATCTATTGAAATCAAGAGCATCGATGATACCTCAAACTTCGATGAATTTCCAGAGTCTGATATTCTTAAGCCCACAGGTAATCCCCACTGGCTGCCTCTGCAGTCTTTAGAATTGCAGCATCCCCCTGTGATTTTAGGGTGGTATTTACAAAGCAGAATGTCGAGGGGACTTCTGATCCTGGGTAAGTGTTCATCGGTCCCCACGGTGGGCAGCAGTGAGACAGTCGTGTTCAGCTGTTTGAGCAAATCATAAGCTGCTTTTCTGTTACTCAGAACTTAAGAACATTTACATGAGCAAAGTAGAAAGCTTGCACAATGAAAGAGAATCCTCTCTGAACAGGAGCTGTACTGTGTTCTTCCGGGCGCTTTATCTCTGGGGCACAGCTGTCCTTGAGGTAGGACAGTGACTCATTCTCACTTCTGTTTCTTTGCCAGTGACCACAAGTAATCATCCTGAGACAGACTACAAGAACAAAGACTGGGTCTTCATCAATTACACATACAAGCGCTTTGAGGGCCTGACAGCCAGGGGGGCCATACCTTCCTACATGAAGGCAGCAAAATAGGGCCTGTGCTGGGAACCCTAAACGGGGCAGCGGTCTCTGTACCACACTGTGGTTTTCCTCTTGCGCTCTTGAAAGAACTTCCAAGAAGTTTGTAGAACTCATTAATACGTCCTAGTCAAGTCTCTGAAATGTGATTGTAAGTGGCTATTCCTCCACGGTGCTTGCTTCTTTTGAAGCCCCATGAGCCAGTTTGGTATGTGCTGTAAAGAGAATTTGATTTCCCCAAGTTGATCAGGATGGAGAAAAGCAGCCACCCACTGTTACTGAGATTACCCACACTGAGTACCAGCCAACACCCTGTGCTGTGGTGATATGCCACCTGCCAAGCCCACCAAGTATTTTTCTCTTTGTAGCTGAAAATTCTGTAGTTAAATAAGGCAATAATGAAAGTCTGTGTGAACAGCCAACAGTGTAGCAGAAGGAAAGCTCTCTGTCTTGCAGGTGCCAGTGGTTTCTCCCGGTACCTTGGCCCTCACAAGTGGCTTTCCACAGCCTTCATTCATGGTGCACTTTACTTCTGGTACTAGGACAAAGGCCCTGATCCACTGACCCGTCTCCCACCCAAAAGACTCATGCTGCTCTTCTGTTGATGGGAGCGGTACTAGTGCGATCCTTTTTGATCTTAGAAAGCCCACAAAGCCACTGGGCACTGCCAAGGAGTTCTGGACCATGTGGACAACCCTTCCCTTCCCTTCCCGGCTGTAGATCATCTTGAGGCACAAGCTGCCTACCAGCAAGCAATACCTGCAAGACTGCCATGCAAGCGCCCACAGCCTCCTTGGGAGTCAGGGCAGAACCAGCCCGCTGGGTCCTTGAGCTCATTCCTCAATCCATGGTGCAACCGTGTTTGTCTTGGTATTTCCTTACCCCAACTTTAGCCATTTTTGCCTTGGAATCATGATTACAAAATTTTCCTTTGCAGATGCCTTCTTGGGGCATTCTTGTCCCTCCACCCAAAAGGGTTGCCTGCAGCTTGGGCTGACCTGCCTCTGCTGTGGCGTTCTCTCATGAGAAACACTGAATTTAGCACAAAGTGCCTTCTCTGTCACAGCTGCTGCCACCTTTAGAAGACTTTTGCTGTGTCAGAAAAATGTGGAGGTTCCATATTAATGCATTACTAGAGTTTGGTTTTAAGTGTTGATAACTGTTAAAGCATTATTTGCACCTGTGTGGTAACTTGCAGTGTCATTGGCCAAGCTACAACTGGGATCAGCCCTCTGCTGGTCCTGAAGTTGTGAAGGGTCAGCTCAGTCTTAGCCCAGCCATTCAGAGGATAGAATGTAAGACTTAAAATTGTAAGCAAAACTGCGCTGTGTTTTCATGTTAGATGAAGAAAAAGGAATGTTAGGGAAGTCTTAACTCTGGGTTAATCCTCTATTCAGAGCCTGCTAATGCAAAGGAGATAGAAGGAACAGCTGAGGTCCTGACCCCTCTGTGTTTGCAGGAGTGTGTGGTGAGCATGGGAGAGTAAGAATAGTGGTAGAGTCTGTGTGGTGGGGATGGTTCCTTTTGGGGGAAAATGTCCACATTTTAACTATTCAACTTTTGAATAAACTGTGAAAACGATAATGAACTGTGGGGATTTTCTTCTTTTATGTGTTGTATTTTCAAATGAACACTAGTGGCCACTCTCAATGCCTCAGACCATAAATTGTACCGTCGTCTGGATACAAAATGCTGTTCTGTCTTGGAGAAGCTGTGCTATACCAGCTTGTTTGTAGGGAACTGGTATCATGAATTGCCTTCCATAGAAGACACTATGGGGGCCTCACCTCCCTATACTCTTATGAGGGCAAAACACTTGCTGGACAGAGAGGTCATGGAAGAACCACAAGTTTGCAATGGGGGACTTTCCGGACTATATTACATAATACAATCAATATATGTAATACATGTAAAGGTTCAGGGGACTGAATTCAAGTCAAGCTTTCGGAGGTGGCTTGGCATCTTGTCAGAACTTTTAAAGTGATTTTAACATCTCTCAGTGTTCTGTCTGCATGTATGTGCACTAAGTTTATGCAGTGCTCAAGGAAGCTAGGACCTCAGGTCTGAAACTAGAATTGCAGTTATGGCCTGCTGTGTAGATGCTGTGAACTAAAGCCAGCTCCTGCAAGAGCAGCCAGTGTTCTTCCCCAGAGTCATTTCTGCAGCGCCACAGTTACTTGTTTTAAAACAATCTGTGTGATGCGATAGGTGACCTGTGCCACTGGGTCACTCATGGTTCGTCCCATTTGAACTTTGCTTATTGCCAAATTCTAAATTTGTTTCATTGTTCTGTGTAGGACCTACTAGGTTCTCAACAATAATACAACCCAAACACCCTGGAGTCCTAACTTTGCACCATCACCTCTTCGGATGAGAAGAGAGTTGGTCAGTAACACCTCATTGCATCAAATCCTTCCTGATTTGATTCATAAAACTTCTAACAACCTGTGAACTTTTCTCAGTACAACAGTCTAGTCGTCCTGGCTGATACCAAGTGACCTAGACTAGAGGTCTATGCCTCATATTAAAAGCTTTTGGAGGGAAGGACCTGTTCTAGTGAGCATCAGCTGAAGGCAAGCAATATCTGGCAAAAAACATACCCACCACACTATCTTAACCCCTGAGTGCCTATAGGGTGGGCTGATGGCAGAGGCTTTAACAACCTTGTTATTAAATGAACCAAGGACTTAGTGTAAACTTGACTAAAATAGGGCAAAGACAATAAAAGCCAGAGGTGCTGCAGACCCTGTCATTGTTATTCACCTGATCTGAAACTAAGCTAGTCCACATTCCCTAAGTTTTCGATGTTACATTTGATTGAAGTGTGAGCTCTCCAATGGTAACTGAACTGGAGGGAATCCTAGGACAGCAGGAGGAGCAGCACAGGCAAGCCTTGGGTGAGTCTGTGTCCTAACCCACTATCCTGGCCTTTAAATTCATTGGAGGTTTGCTTTGTGATTTTCTTTTCTATTAAATGACAAGAGACACAAATAAAAATACTTTAATATAGAAAAAAGCATCCCATACACAGGATTCCGTAAACACTGGTAGGTGAACAAGTGCAACTTCAAAAGTAAATACAGTGTAAGAGGCAACATCCACACACATTTTGCCCTTAGGAGAAAACCTGATTCTCCAGAATGATTCTATCAGACACAGAGTGGCCCTGCCTCCTGGGAAGGCAGCAATGTCATCCAGCTCAGGAGCTGCTGATGGCCACCACTAAAACTTCCCGCTTGAGTTGAAGTCTGTGCTCTGAACATTTATTTTCCCTAACACACACCCTCGAGAAAACACCCCTTCCCGGATTTCCTGCAGAGCACTCTCCGGCCTGTACACATGAGACTTGACATCCACACAGTATCTCCTGAGACGCTGGTTAAAATAGCTTTGGCTGTTGTACCCAGTCCCCATTTTCCTCCAATTCAGCCATCCCTCCATTTGTTTCGTTCTGATACTGTGTCTGCAGGTGTTCCTAGTCAACTACACAAGCTGCGGCAAGGGTAGCTGAGGCAAGACTCAGGGTCAGCTTTATCTTGTAAGATACTCAGAGACTCTGAGGTGTAAAGTCACCTTTCTCATGAGACTGTCTATGCACATAGCCCAGCTTACTTATTCAGGCACTTACAAAAGACACTGAGCCCAAAATCCATCTTTTTATGAGAAAAGTCCCCTCTCTCACATAGCCAGTAATCAACTCCAAGATGACTACAACCCAGCCCTTGATTCTGCAAGGACCCACCACTGAAGTATTAGGACCAGGCAGCGGCAGGGAACACCTTTAATCCTAGCACTGGAGGCAGAGGCAGGTGGATCTCTTGAGGGCAGCCTGGTCTACAAAGTGAGTTCCAGGACAGCCGGGGCTACCCAGAAAAACCTTGTTTTGTAACCCCATCTTATTCCTCCCCCACACCAAAAACAAAGCACAAAACAACAACAACAACAAAAAAAAAACCCAAAAACTAAAGGAAAAAGTGTCCCAACCCTGAGAACAGTAGGCAAGACACCAAATGACACTGAAATGTAGGTAAGGGTGGAGCTGAGGAACAAAAAGCTTCCCTCCCCACAAGAAGCCTATGTCCACATGCAGCCTTTCCTTTAGTTGCTACCACCCAGTGTCACTGGAGCGGCCCTTAGATTGCCGTCTAGTCAAACTCCATGGCTGCTGGAGCGTTGGGGTGAAGACCTGGCTCATAAAAGGCCAGAGCCAGGGAACCAACTCCCAAGGTCAAAGAAAGGACTGCTCACACCTGAGCATTACACACGACAGATACGGAGTCATTCCTGTGGCTATGGAGAAACAGGAAGCACCACTGACCCTGGGCTGGACAGCTGCAGGTGGCAACCATGTAGCACCAACAAAGTCAAAGCCAGATCTGGCCTCAAACACAAGCCAAGCCACTTCACAGACCTAACTAACCTCTGGATACAGACCACCTCAGCCCATATCCTGGGTGCTGCCTCACTGACACACCCATAGTCACCATGCAAGCTGGAGCTGCTCAGTTACCCTTCAGTTCTTTTCTGAGTAAGGAAGATCTTGCACCAATTCCCATTGTGCTGCCACAAGCACAGAAAACACTGTTTTAAGAACACACTTGTTCTTCAATACTGGAGAGAGGGCTTCTGAAACCTGATTTTATTGCCATCAAATAGTTATGCTAAACAGGGTCTTATGGGAGCAGCCTTCAAGAAACCCAACGTGTTCTCTAAGGAGCTTGAAGGGAAACAGCTTACACACCGCCCAGGATGGAGGACGGACTCAAAAGTCAACTTCTACCAGGAAGTAAGATAATCCAGACATTGCTGTCTGGCCTTGACTCTGCAAACAGCCATGGAAATGTCAGAGGAAGGCGCTAGGGAATGATGGAAGATGAACAGATGAACAAAATAACAGGCCTGGACTTGATTTGGGGGATAACCACAGTATTACTTTCTTACCATGTCCCAGTAGCTAATGGCCTGTTTAAACAATACCAAACAGTGAGCATACTGGTGTGAGGACTGGGGCAGCATCTGCCCATCACCACAGATGCCTTCTCCCTGGAGCTCGATGGAGGGCACCAAGCAAACCTTCAAGGTATCAGTCTCCTACCACATACACAGCAATGAGCTGTCCCTGGGGACAGGCACTGCGGCTTCCCACCAGAGGAGGGTCCAGCTGGCCCAATCTGGAGCCATTCTGCCACCTCACTTGCAAGTATCATTTCCAAATGAAACATCAGGCTGCCTGTCTTGGGGGCCGGTTTGCTCCTATGTTAGTAAAAAGCAGAGCTGGGTGGGGCTCCTGGGAATTCCTTTCACGCGCCACGGCACCTCCTCAGGTGGGCACACCCGACCCCAGCACAGACTGTCTCCTCTGACGTTTTGGTCCTTGTGCTAATAAAGCAATCTGTGTGGTGTGAAACCACTCTCCTGGTGTAAGAGTCGGCTACTGTGCCAAATGTGAGGCAACAGCTCACTTCCTCTCCTGCACCGGGAGGCGAACGCAAAGATTCAACCAAGAGCACCAGACCAGACCCAAGAGCTTTGTTTGCCAGGGCTGGTAAAGCTAGTCGCCTAATTACCGGAGAGCTTCTTCACCCAGCCAGAGGCAGATCCGGAAAAGGACAAAATAACAACTCAGAAGGGAAGGACACAAGAGGAAGCATCTCCTAACAGTGAGAAACCACAGGAGGGCGGGGAGGCCTGGTTAGGGGTACCAACAGAGAGAAGAGCTCCAACAACGTTTGTCCCTAATCTTGAAAGTCATTCGGAGCCATCTGAGAGAGTGGAGCATTTAAGCGGTCAAGTTCATCTACTTGTGGTGGGTGATGCATTATTATCTCCTGGTCTTCTAAGACATCCTCTCCAGCAGCCACCAAATTAGTGAGGGATTTGCTGCGAACACACTGGAAATCCACATGGCGACTCTTTCCTTCCTCCTTTTCCCATGACATCTGGATAAAAGGGCGCTGCACATAATTGTAGATGACTTCAGACCGCCCGCCAGGTCTCCTCTTAATCTTCTCTTTACAGGTAGGGTAACCTGCAACAGTAAAGCATTCAGTGCTCACACTCCTGGCAGGCTCTCCTCGGTCTACCATCTACTTCCAAGTCCAAAGACAGCAAGAAAAGCTCTGTGGCAGGTGACTGGTGCCCTCCCAAGGCTCCTCTGTCCCTAGAAGGGACAGGACTGTGAGAAGTAACAGGGATTCTCCCCCTCTTAATGGAAAGGAAAGAGAATGTACCAATTCCAAGAGCCTTTAATGGTTGGAAATACCACCATAGGACAACATTTCCCCAGGGCACAGGAACTCTGTCATCTTGTTAATGCTGTATAGAAGCCACGGTTAAGGGAAAAGCAGGGAAATGTGCAATGTTACCTCAAAAAAATCCACAAGCTACCAAGTACCCAGAAGGGACTCCAAGAGACCAAGACGGAGGGAAGCAGCAGGACTGGCAGGGAGTGGGCAGCAGTCCTGTGCATCTAGAGTGTTCCCAGCACAACAGCGTGGCAGGTACCCAGGACAGGCAGGGAGTGGGCAGCAGTCCTGTGCATCTAGAGTGTTCCCAGCACAACAGCATGGCAGGTGCCCAGGAAGGGCCTGTTACCCTGTCCCCAGGCCTCACAAACAAGGCAAAGTGAAATTATCTCAATAGTGACTTCTAACTTAAAATTCCTGAGCCAGACACATGTAGCGATGAGTTCACTGCTGCACCAACTCCTGCCCCAGACAGCCCGAGAAAAAACAGACCTCAAGTTTTATCTAAGAAAAGACAGACTGGAAAGACGGCTTAGAAGTCAAGAGCGTTGACTGCTCTTCCAGAGGTCCTGAGTTCAACTACCAGCATCCACATGGTGGCTTATAACCATCTGTAATGGGATCCGATGCCCTCTTCTGGTGTGTCTGAAGAAACCTACTGTGTACTCATATAAAGAAAATAAATAAATCTAAAAAGGAAAAAGAAAAGACAGAGTCTCACTCTATAGCCTCTGCCTGCCTGGAAACTGCTAGGCGGACTAAGCTGGCCCAGAGCTCACAGAATCTTCCTCCCTCTGCCTCCTGAGGGCTGGGACTGAGCCACCACAGTCGGCAAAGCTCAAATTCTTAAGCTGTTTTTTTTTTTTTTAAGAGAATACTTTTAGATGAAAAAACATGATCTTGCTCAGGTGAGCCCAGGCGCTAGCTGGATTCACCCCAGAATCCTGTGCCCTGGGCTGAGAGCCCTGAGGGATACTCAAGGGAAGGCAATACAAATCTCAGGACACATCAATGAGGCAGAGCCCTTCACTACCTAGACTCTAAGTGTGCTGAGTCTCAAGGCTCCTGCCAGCCAAGCTGAGGAGTAAGCTGTGGCCAGAAATCCACCCCACCCCTTGTAGAACCTCAACATTGGCCAAGCCTTTTTATGTTTGTTTTTTCCAAGACAGGGTTTCTCTGTGTAGCCCTGGCTGTCCTGGAACTCACTCTGTAGACCAGGCTGGCCTTGAACTCAGAAATCCNCCTGCCTCTGCCTCCCAAGTGCTGGGATTAAAGGCGTGCGCCACCACACCCAGCTGGTTGAGACTTTTTAATACCTTCAATTCCAATGCGAATGTTCTTCAGGCCTCGTTCCTTTAACACAGTTTTAGCAACATCTCGATTCTCAATATATTTGAAGAATCTGTAGAGCTTGGAGCTGTAAAGAACTAAACAGCACAGCACTGGGGTTAGTCACAGGGGAGGGAAGGAGGGGACAACCAGAGGGCGCTATGTAACCCATCATGTCCTCTGACCTGGAACACTCCTCCCCATCCCCAGCATCCCTAATGCTGGATTCTTGGCATGTAACATCTCTCACAATTATAAAAGCACCAAGCTTTTAGCATTCTATGTCTAAGAATATCCTATAGTGATGTGCAAAAAAACTGTTTAAAAGTCACATATAAAAGTATGTATGTGGGCTGGTGAGATGGCTCAGCAGGTAAGAACACCCGACTGCTCTTCCAAAAGGTCCTGAGTTCAAATCCCAGCAACCACATGGTGGCTCANAACCATCCNTAACAAGATCTGACNCCCTCTTCTGGAGTGTCTGAAGACAGCTACAGTGTACTTACATATAATAAATAAATAAAAATCTTTAAAAAAAAAAATGTATGTATGTACATACATACACACACACACCCCCCTCTCCAATGTCCTACAAGGCTAGTGAATTATGGCACATTTATGAATAGGACACTGAGCAGCCGTATGAAGAGTACTGGGTGGAGCAGGGCTAAACCTCCGTTCTGTGACCATCCTTCCATAAAGGGTGTGTGTATGCCTGATGCAGTGGACGAGTGCGTCTGCCTGTGTGCACGTGGAGGTCAGAGGATAACCTGGGCTACTTATCATCTGCTGCCTAGAGCCAGGCTCTCTGCTTTGTTGTTCACTGCTGTGCATGCCTCCCATGTCACTAAAGGAGCTCTGGATCACAGACATGTGCTACCACAGCCAGCTTCCTGTCGCTACTGGGATCTGAGGTCAGGGCTGCTGAGCCGTACACCCAGTGCTTGCCGCACGCCCGGTGCTTTCCGCACTGAGCCGGCACTGCAATGGAATGGGTGAGAATGGCATCACCCACACAGTGTCTGACAGTGGCATCCACTAGGGGAGGACTGAGAGGTCCCAGCAGAGGCTGTCCCTCTGGGTGCCTGTGCCCATCACTAGTTGTCAGTGCTATCTGCACGGGCTCTTGGGTAGCATTTTCTACGGGTGCTCCTACTTTGGGAATACTCTTCCCCCATGGGTGGGGGGTGGTCTTCATCCCAGTCCACGGAGTCCTCGTCTGTCAGCACGACAATGTGACACTCTCGCTCGCCTTTCTTGGCACAGCCCACCATGATGGGCAGAATCAGTTCCTCGAGGTAGTGGTCAAACTGCTTGTGGGCACCATCGTTGGATAGCTCGTGCAGTAGAGCACCTGGGGAAAGGAGAGGTGGATGAACTGCTTCCTGTGCACAGAGATGTCATCCCAAAGGACAAACAGGGAAGCGGTACACTAAGTCAGAGTCCCTACGCCATGGTGATAACCAGCTTTACTTACGCTCCCTGACACTCAGTACCCTGCCTGTCAGCAACGACACCACAGTCCTACGCAAGAGCATAGCGGTAACTCAGAGCCCAGCCAGCCACCTTAGGCTTCATACCTTTTATTTCCTGCCTCCACTTCCCGCACGCTGAGATCACAGGCATGTCTCACATGCCTTGTTTACTGTCTGCTGACAATGGGACCCCGGTGAACTACACCCTGGCCTCAGAGACAAGGTGTTACTCTGTCCCTGTGTCGGCACTGAACGCCTAATGATCCTCTTGTCTTCTGAGTGCTGGTGTGACGTGTGTGCCACACTCCCCAGAACATCTGCTGACTCTGCTTCCCCACAACCCCGCTGCAGGAGAAGAACCGCTAGCGGATGTCTTCCTTCTGGTAGCTCTCGGCCTACACCCCACACTCCTTCACTTCGGAGCTCAGTGAACGCACACTGGCTCAATGCCACGGGTGCTCTGTACTCACTCAGGTCCTGACATCGGATAGTGTTGAAGTCAAAGTTGATGCAGAGATAGTCGCACGTGTCTCTGAGGTCTGGGATAGAGATGCCATCTGGACAGTTGATGATGCCAGTTTTGTAATAATCCTGGGAACACATCAGGAAGGAGAAATGGAAGCAAAGAAATGCATGGAAAAGACTCTAATCCTCTGCATTCCTACTACATACTCTACTGAGGTGACGGGATCCTGGAGTCAACTGGCTGGTGCATTAGATGACAAACGCCTCCTGTCTACCCAAGACAACCAACTGAGCTCACGTAAGGACTTCCAAGTTATACATAGGAAAAATAAAGAGAAGACAACGACTGCACACCAGACCCGAAAGTCAGTCACACAGCTGTGCCATCCTTAAGGGTGCAGCATGCAAGCCTGCATGCTGTGGTGGAGGACAGAGAAGGGAGCAGACCCACACACATACCAGGACTGTGCGGAACACGGTGGCGCTGATCCCCTCCGCGATCTCATACTCCCCCTTTTCATTGGGCCTTGTGAAGTTGTATTCTCTTCCTGGCCCAAACATCCTGAAAGACACCAGCAATAGCATCACCTCCTGCAGCGGGGCTCAGCAGAGGCAGCTCTCCTCTTCCTCTCCCATATGACATTACCCTACTGTCCTGCAGCGGAACTTAAAATACAGTCTTGAGACCTGATGCCTCTCAGAGGAATGCATGCCTCAGGAAACTCCTTCAGACAAAAGGGAAACAAGGAAGCTTTGGTCTGTGGAGCAGACACAATACAGAGGCAACTGCAGAGGAGGCTCTGCAAGTGCAACTTTCCAGTATAAACTACCTCTCCTGGCTGCCTGGCCTTTCCCTTGTCTCGGTCCTCACCAGTGAGCTCTGTGGAGGAGCTCACCTTCCCTTTAGGAGTCAGCCCAGGGGAAGCGCCCACTCCAACAGGCGAGGCTAGCTGTGGGTCTCAGACAGGCGTGAGGCTCCTCTGCATCTTGACATAGTTCAGCGAGGAGGCCTGTTCTCACCATCCTCAGGATCCAGATTACATTCCCAGCACACACTGCAGCTCACAACCAGCTGTTAACTCCAGTCTAGACATCTGACACACCCTCTCCTGGCCTCTGTAGGCACTGCATGTATGTACCACACAGACATATCTGCAGACAAAGCCCCAAGAAAGAATAAACTAGCAACAGGCCGGGGCTAGCTCAGTAAAATGCTTGTTTCCCACGCACGACACCCTAGGTTCTTAGGTCCAATCTCCAGGACTGCCAAGTGTACCCTGTGTTCCCCCACCACCACCCAAAACAACAAAAACAGAAACAAAAGAGTAGAAATGGGTGGGAGGCACAAGGTCTTCCTAGAACAGCTTCACTGCTCCTGCGCCATAAACATTACTACTAATCCTATTTTTCACACAAGGAAAACAGAGCATGACTTAGGTCTCAGCTTAGCATCTCTGACCTTTGCAACTCAGAGAGCAAGGCCCTGCGTTTACAGAGGGGCAGGTCAAGGTTCAATAGCTCCTGTGGCCACAGAGAGCAAAGTCAGCAGTGCACTGCAGTGCGGCCCTGCATCTGCTGCAAGGTCATAGAACAGAGCGCGCTCACAAAGAAGCCATCATTACCTTCCCAACATGGTATCCGGATGAGCAGTGAAAATCTGAGGATTTACCACAAAACGGGTGCCATCCACAAGAAGTGTCACTTTCTCTGGGGCTTGAGAGTGTGAGCTACCTCCAAAACCTAAGCCGCCGTTTCCAAATCTGTCTGGAACAACGAAGGGCTCGTGGCTCCGCTTGCTCCCACTCTGGAAGCATGAGCCCTTGCTGTCTTCAGGAAGTGGCATTATGTGAGGATGAGGAAGGCTTGCTGGCTGAGACGCATAGTCAAGGGCAAGGTCTGAAAGAGCAGACAGGAAGTCAAATAATTACAGGGCGAGAGTCTAAAGAAAAATGTCTGCTCTAAAACAGCAACCAAAGAACAAAACCCTAAAGCCATCAGTGTTCACAGCTAAAACACTAGAGAAAACTAAACCAAACCAGACCCTTGAAAGCCAGGCAGACAGATCTCTGATGTGGGTCCAGTCTGGTCTACAGAGTGAGTTCCAGGACAGCCAGGGCGGCACAGAGAAACCCTGTCTTGAAAAACCCAACCCAACCAACCAGCCAACTTCCTCACAAAACAAGAGAACTTCTTCCCATGTATGCGTGATATGGTGTTGGGGGAGACTGAAGGCAGAAGCACCCACACTTTAAAACCACCGTGATTTTAAAGTAACGCACAGAGCAACAGGACGGACAGAAGAGCAGGGCCCGTGCTAGCCTGCATTCTCTTGCCAGTCGCTGAAAAGCTGGTGCTCAGAAGCAATCACTTCTTCTCAGTTTCATCTGCATCTCTAAATAATACTCTTCCAACTGCTGTGTGCATCTGCTTACTTATTCCAGATCTTCCTTCAAGTGTTCTGGGTTGTGGGAATGTCCTCAAGTGCCCAAGTAAGCCAGAAGAGGAAATGAGATCCCTGGGAGCTGGGAGCCAAACGAGGCCCCTGGAAAAGCAGGAAGCAATCTTGGCTGAGCCGGCTCTCGAGCCCCGAACTTATTATTTTTGAGGCAGGGTCTCCCGAAGTCTAAGCTGGCCTAAAATTCACTGTGTAGCTGAAGATAGTCTTGACTTCTGATGCTCCTCCCCCGACCTCCGAGTGCTGCGATTAGAGAGTGACCCAGCACACTCAGTCACAGTACTGGGGATCTGTGTCTCTGGGGTTCCATCTTCTACTTACTGTAGGCTCAGCTACAGCCTCAGCACTGCTGCCTGTGTTTTAGGAACTTACTACTTCCGTATGTTAAAACTCAATTTTCACTTTTTTTTTTTTTTTAAGATTTATTTATTTTATTTATTTATTATATGTAAGTACACTGTAGCTGTCTTCAGACATTCCAGAAGAGGGAGTCAGATCTCATTACCCATGGTTGTGAGCCACCATGTGGTTGCTGGGATTTGAACTCAGGACCTTCGGAAGAGCAATCGGGTGCTCTTACCCACTGAGCCATCTCACCAGCCCAATTTTCACTCTTCAAAGCTGCTTTTGTTTTTTTTAATTTTCCAGAAGGAAAGCCTTTTCTCTAAGTCATTACTCTTCCTAGAAATCCTCAGAAGCACCCACTCTCACTGTGTTAGAGCCCCACAGCGCTATCAGCTTCTGGACCGCTGCGCCTTGCTGACAACAGCAAATTCACGTGGCCTTAGGACTTACTCCTGGGGTCTCATCGCTTTGCCCTAACATTGAAAAGCCATTCTCTTTAAATTATTTAAAATTCCTCTCTTCCACTTTTGAGGCAGGGCTAGCCTGGGCTGCCCTTGAACTAAGGCTGAAGATAACTCAGAACTCTTTCTGATCCTCATTTCCCTCCCGCAGTGGTGGGATTCCAGGTGTGTGACACCACATGTGGTTTGCATGGCACTGAGGACCAGCATGTAAATATCAGAGGAGCACCATGACAGGGCAGGACAGCTCATCTTTAGTACGCACAGTTGCCTTTTGTCTCTAACAAACGATAAAATCACCTGCAGACTAAAGACTTGTTTTAAAATAAATTTATCTAAAAATTGTAAGCAGCACACAGATAGGAAGCCAATGAGATGGCCCAGTGAGCGAGGCACGTGCCAGACAAGCCTGACCACCTCAGATTGAGACCCAGAACCCCTGGGAAAGGTGTGTGGAGAGCTGACTGACTCCATGATCTCCCGTGAGTATGCATGCTTTCCACACAAACAAATCTTTTTGTTTTGTTTTTTCGTTTTGGTTTTTCAAGACAGGGTTTCTCTGTGTAGCCCTGGCTGTCCTGGAACTCACTCTGTAGACCAGGCTGGCCTCGAACTCAGAAATTTGCCTGCCTCTGCCTCCCAAGTACTGGGATTAAAGGCACAAATAAAACTTTATTAACAAGGAGTCTTTGCTCAGTTGGTAATTTACTTAGTTAGCATGCGTTTGATCCCCAGTCCTACCTCAGCACTGGGGAAGTGGAGACAGGAGGATCAGAAGTTCAAGATCAGCTACTACCTGAAAAGTGTGGGGGCAGCCTGGGCTCCCTGAGACTTTGTCTCAAACACTCCCTTACACACACACACACACACACACACACACACACACTCTCAACAAAACTCTAAATCTTAACAAAAATAAGGTGTAGCCAAATTGGACTATTTTGTAATATTAAAGGCTGGAAAGAAAGCTCAGCGGTTAAAAGCACTGACTGTTCTTCCAGAGAACCTCGGTTCAATTCCCAGCATACACATGGTGGCTCATAACCATCTGTAACTTCAGTTCCAGGGGATCTGATACTCTTTTTTGGCCTCCACGGGCACCAGACATATATACAGGTAAAGCATTCATACATGCAAAATAAACTAAAATAAATTAATATACTGGCAAATTTTTATGTATCTGTACTCAGTAAACAGTGGTTGCCTTTTTTAAATTATAGGCTGAGAAATATGATAAAACATTCAGGCAGTTAAGAATTAGCCAACTGGAGCTGGTGAGATGGCTCAGTGGGTAAGAGCACCCGACTGCTCTTCCGAAGGTCTGGAGTTCAAATCCCAGCAACCACATGGTGGCTCATAACCATCCGTAACAAGATCTGACGCCCTTTTCTGGAGTGTCTGAAGACAGCTACAGTGTGCTTAAATAAATAAATCTTTAAAAAAAAAAAAAAGAATTAGCCAACTGAACCCACTGTGGTGGCACATGCCTTTGATTCTAGCCTAGCACTCAGGAGGCAGAGGCAGGTGGAGCTCTAAATTTAAGACCAACCTGGTCTATAGAGTGAGTTCCAGGACAGCCCAAGGCTACACAGAGAGACCCTGTCTCCAAAACCAAAACCAAAAAAACCAAACCAAACCAAACGCCTGAGTTCCCATTTAAAAACAACAATGAGTTAAGGTTCCCAGAGAGTGAGGCATGACACTGCATGCCTGTCATCGTAGTGCCCAGGAGGCAGAGGCAAGGGCTGCTGAGCTCAAGAACCTGGTCTAGAGTGCGTTCAGGCCAGTTAGCCACATACTCAAGACTCCATTTAAGGGCCTGCCCAACACTTCTCAGGAGCTGCCTTACCATTGGCACCTGGATCCAGCAGCCCTGAGGAAGGCGACTAGGAACCATTCTGTCCACTCCCCATCCATAAGCAGAACTCTCATGGAGTGGGGGGTCTCATCACACTATAGATGGTAAGGACCAGAGCACAGTCTGTCGCCTGGCTTCGACATGTAGCCATTTGTCTTGCACCCTCATACCAGGTGGGTAGGCCAGGCCAGGCTGCCTGCAGGCTTTCTATGGTGGTCAGAGATGCACTGTGACAGGTAGGCTAAGCCAATTAACTGAGTATGTGCTCAGTTTATAAAGTCTGCATTCCTCCTGGGTACACGATGTCTGGGTGAGAATGCCCCCGCCCGGTACCTTTGCTCCCGGCAGCTAGGGGATAAGTGAGACTATGCAGACCAGAGGACACCAAGCTGCTGCCTTCCTTCTCTTGAGTGGCAGCTAAGGCCTCATCTCCTAGGCAGCTGATCTCTGGCTGCAATGACCAGTCGCCATCACTGCTCTGGTGAGCATTCATTCTTAGTCAGAAAGGAAGCCTGGAAAACAAGGAACGTGTATGATTTAGATGTCAGGAAACAAGGGCCTCCACGGTTTAGAGTGGTTGGCAAAAGCCATCTGTAACACCGGTGGATCTAGGTAGGCTTTACCAACTACTGCGAATCAGTGTGCTTGTTATAGGCAACATTTGTTTTGTTTTGTTTTGAGGTAAGGACTCTCTTCCTGGTCCTAGATGTCCTCAAACTCACAGAGATCTGCCTCCCAAGTATAGACCTTAAAAGCATATGCCACCATGCCAGGTTATGTATCATGAATTCTATGTATTAAACGGTAGAGCACACTTTGGTGTCATTCATGCCACAAGTCAAGAAGTAGGGAAAGTTCAATAGCTGAAAGTCTATTTATTTTTAAATGGCATGTGCATATCTACAACTATTAAGCATCAAAAAGCTTCATAACCATAAAGCCATAGTAAAGTGAGTAGTGGTTAACACAGATGCTCCGAACTGTTGGAGATACTAAGAATAAAAGCAACAGCAAGCACACAGCTGTAGAGAGGCCATCTATGACAACCTCTGTCCTAAGGCTTAGGGAACATCTCAGAAGGGGTAGAGAGAATGTAAGACTGGATGGTGAGCGGCTCTGAAACAGAGTCCTCAGCCAGACATGACTGCTATCTACATCAACAGCTATACCAAGCCAGTTAAAAATTACAGCATGAAGTGGGAAGCCAGCCACAGGCAGTATGCCCATGTTCCAGTGATGATCCTATGTGTGCCATGTACCATGGGCAATTCTGTTTAGGCTCAGAAGCATGAAGCTGGGAGGGAGGGTGTTGGAGCAGAGATAGGGGGGAGTTGCAGGGAAAGAATGGGGTGAATCTGATCAAGATACACTGTATACATGAGTGAATTTTTGAAAGACTATATAAAAATAATAGCAAAAAGGAGCTGGAGAGATGCACAGTTGAGAGTGCATCCCACTCTTACAGAGGACCCAAATTTGCTTTGCACATTGACTGGCTAGTTCATCTGTAACTCTCTGATGCCCTCTTCTGACACCCACAGGCTCCTGCACTTATGTACATACACACACACACCAGCAAGTATAAATTTAAGTAAGTTCATAAATCAAGCAAACACTGACTTGTGCTGTTTAATAAGTTCTTTTTACCTTCTCTTTTCCACCTTCTAATTCTTACATCCGCCCCCAAATGCTACCATAAAACCACAGTGGCTAAATAGCTTACCATGTCACCTTTCCCCACTAGCATCCTACAATCCCTATGAGGTACGTACGTACACACACACACATACACACACACACACACACACAGTAGTCCTCTAGACTGATGAGGAAAACCAGAGCGAGCCTGATTCCTACGCTTTCCTCTCAGAACACAGACACAACTGCCGAGAGGCTGTAAAGCTGAGCAGAAACAACTAGGAAGGGGGGACATCAACAGACAAGTCAGCCTCACGGCCTATGGGGAGGCCTGAGACATCTGCTCGTTGGGGGAAGGATCCTGTAAAATAGTGTAAGATCCTTTCCTATAGCCTGTGTTTCCAGTGGGGAGCCTGAAGAAAGAATTCCAACAGGAATGGTAAGGAGAGACAGTTACCACCCTAGGGTTTTAGGCACAAAGGCACCATCAGGAGTTCACGAATGAGTACACACGGCTGTGTTCTGATGAACTTGCTTATAAACACGGATGTAAGTAAACAGTAACAGAGGCTACAGAAGAGCTCCACAACTCCATCCACACAGCTGGCCCACGACCGCAGAACAGCATTTTCTTTCTCTCTTTCTTTCTTTTTTTTCTTTTTTTGGTTTTTCAAGACAGAGTTTCTCTGTGTAGCCCTGGCTGTCCTGGAACTCACTCTGTAGACCAGGCTGGCCTCGAACTCAGAAATCCACCTCTGCCTCCCAAGTGCTGGGATTAAAGGCGTGCGCCACCACTGCCTGGCAGAACAGCATTTTCAAGGGTTCTCGGATACCTGGTTAGAGCTGAACTTGAGCATGCCCACCACCTCCTACTTTTAAGTGCAGACTCTAGAGCCCTGCTCTCCAGGACAGTGTAACAGAAACTGGCTACAAAAAATTAACCTGGGTGTTTTTTGGCTTTTTTTTTTTTTTTTTTTTAAGGAAATCACAACAGGATGTAGGAAATATTTTCAACTGAATGACACAGGCGTGCTTGCATTAGGATAAACCACAGAACAGAGAATGATCTATAGCTTTTGTATTCGAAAAGAACCAAGAAAGACAACAAATATCCCTCTCAATGCCAAAGACTAGATAAGAAAAGAGTAAGGGTGGAAACTGAAGAAAAAGGAGGGATAACCTGCAAGCTGGCCTCTGACCTCCGCATGCAGACTGTGACACGAGTGTGCATGTGCCACCCCCCAAAAATAAATGTAATAAACAACTTCATTAAAAAATATATATATATCACCGGGCGTGTGGGCGCACACCTTTAATCCCAGCACTGGAGAGGCAGAGGCAGGCGGATTTCTGAGTTCGAGGCCAG
>NC_034610.1:23947230-23954198 GCF_900095145.1 Mus pahari | reverse complement strand
CACATGGTGGCTCACAACCATCCATAACAAGATCTGACGCCCTCTTCTGGAGTGTCTGAAGACAGCTACAGTGTACTTACATATAATAAATAAATAAAATCTTTAAAAAAAAAAAACAAAAAAAAAACAGATGAAGAAAATCTAAATGCTCTCTAAAACTAATCAAGAAAAAAAAGTGGTACCAGTTACACAACTTGTGGCTCAGATGGCTCTGTTGCTTAAGAGCACTGGCTGCTCTTGCAGAGGACCCACATAGCAGCTCAGAGGTCTGCAACTCCTGTTCCAAGGGACCGGATGACTGCCTCTCAAGGGGAGAGCATACACGTGGTAAAGGCATAGAATACCACAACTCCCCAAAACCAACCAACCAACTAGGATCCTAAAAAACCTGGTCACAACCAGAGTAGCCTAAGTTGCTCAAGAGAGCGGTGTCAAAGGTTCTGGACACTGCTCATACAGGTAACGTCTACAATCCAACCATTATTATTAATCTTTTCTAAAGCGAATCTTTTACAGCCAGTGCGCTTCTAACCTCTCGGGGTTTTGTGAGCCAGCCATCTGCCCGCTCTTACTTCTTCTTCCCTGACCATTCAAGCTTCTGATTTATCTCAGCACTTTCAGCACGGTGGTTTACAGTTAGAACGCACAGTTCCTTCAACTTCCATGAGACACTGGCACTGCGGTCATATCAGAGTCTCCGTTTTCTTCGCCTTGTTATTTCTCTGCTCTGCACTGTTTTCTTGAGGAAGCATTTAAAAGGTAATAGAGCAGGAAGGGCAGCAGGCTAGACCAGGAATAATCCTTCTGCCATCTCAGACTCTTGTGTTTGGAAGCGGGGAGGTGGGGAAAAGAGTACAGCGTACACTAAGGGACAAACCTAGTACCTCCCACACATTCTGAGCAGGCGCCTTGCCACCGAGTTACATCCCCAGCCTACCTCTGAGCCTCTACCTGAAAGACGAGAGGGCTGTGCTAGGTAAACTTACAGTGTGCTCCCTTATCCTCTAAGCTTCTCATTTCAAGGAATCCGACTTTCCCATCTTAAATCATTTAACATCCAAACTGTTCCCTTCAGCTTCTCACTCCAATTAGCCATGGAGGCTTGGGGAGACCCCATGTGTGGCAGGTGGGAAACACAAAAAAATTTAGGATACGAAGCATTACAGAAAGGCACACTGTTTTTGTAAGTCATCTACAACAACAACAACAATAACAAAACCACCAATAAGTAGCCAGACATCCAAAGACACCAAAGCCAAGAAAAACACCAAAACCTCGGGGCTAACTTTAATTAAATCACCTGTGGGGTCTCTTTCAAGAGACATCAAGATGTAGAAAACACCTTTGGCAGATATGGAGGTCATCCAACCCTCATTTCTGCCACAGAGCAAGGGAATTTTGAGCCATACTCAGGATACTGTCTCTAAAATGACTTACTTCAGTTGCACTGTGTAAGCTAGGCATCATTCAGATATTCTGTAGTTAGTGAATTGATACCCACAACAACTAAAAGCCCATAAATACTACTGATGCTGGTACATCCCAGGGAATCGGAGACCCCAGGCTCTGGTCACTCCCTGGATCGTACCATGGGGAGGAAAAGCAGAGAGCTGAGGAGGAAGCCAAGACCTAATGACATGCTCTTACGATCCTACCAACAGGCTCCGGAGAGAAACAAGGCAGGTTAGCCTGATCCACACCATCTTCCTCCCACCCAGGCGATAACAGGATATGGATGAAAAGCCATTTTCTGCTCTCATGTCAGGGCTCCGGAAAGCACTATCCTTTCTCACACAGCCTTCCCAGGGCTTCTTGACTCCCGACTGATTAGGGACAGGAGAGAAGAAGTCAACAGAAAGAAAAAAGACAGTATTTACAATTACAAGCTAATCTTGGTTTCCTTAAGGTCCGGTTCCTGGCTTACCAAGGCGGCCCAAGTGGGGTGGGTGCCTGCCAGCACTGCAGACCCAGGGGCCCAACCCTAGATTTCTAGAATAAATTTCTGTGAGCCGGGCTAGCGTCCTGCAAAACACGTTTGAGAACTGCTTCTTTTAAGATTTTGTTTTTTTTCTTCTGGAGTGGGGTTGACGTTCTAATTCAAGGCTCGTCACAACTAATATTATTCCAACATTCTGTTTGGGAGATCATTTAAAAAGAAATCTCAAATTCCTAGGTAAACAATGGTAAATCAGCAGACACCGTGAAAGGGCTTAAGTTGGTCAGAGTTCCTTGCCTGTTAGTTCGTTTGCTTTATTCTCACTTAAAAGGTTAGATTTACTTCTAAATGGTAAATCAGCCCAATCCAGGAATGTTCAGAAAGAATGACAAATTCCCACAAAGGGGAGGAAGCCTGATGACACTGTCTGCTATAAAAAGTTCTTATCTGCAAGAAAAAAAAAAAAATCTCCCGGTTCTGCACTCAGCATGGGATGACGACAGAGGGGCGACAGGAGCGACAGAAGATTCCAGAGATTCTAGGAAAGCGCGACCGACCTTCCCCAGCCTGGGCACCGGCGGCCCCGCGAGGAGGTCGGCAGCCTCGCCCGGCTTCTCCTTTCTCCCCAGGCCCGGAGGACCCCGCGCGGGGCCTCTCGGGCCGCAGCGTCCCGTCCGCCGCCATCATCAGCCCGCGCCACCACCCGCCCGCTCCCCCGCCGGGTCCCTCGCCACTCACCGGCCGCTTGCTGCCGCGCTCTCGGCCACCGAGCCCCGAAGCCACCGCCGAGCCCCGGCCACCGCGCGCCCCCGCCCCGGCCGCGGATCCGCGGCTGAGTCACCCGGTCCTTCAAAACAAGAGCCCCGCCCACCGCCCACCGCGGGGCATGCCGGGAAGGCCGCGCCGCACGCCCCGCCCCCGTCCCCGCCCCGTGCGGACGGGGCCAGAGGCCGGGGCCTCGCCTGCCGGGGCGGCCGGGGACCGCGGCTCCCCGCCCGGGCGGTCCGTACCGCGCTCCGCTGCCGCTTGCGCTCCATCACCCAAGGGCTCGAAGGTGAAAGAGGCTGGGTCGCCCCGGGATGCTCACGGGAAGATGAGCCTCCTCGCCTTTGTGTGGCGGATGGATATGAACTGCAGCATCAAAAAGAACAAAACAAAAGATAAACGAGAAAGCAAAAGCTTCCCCCCCAACCCTCGAGTTTCACGGAACAGTCTGCGATAGCAAACAAGGCCCTACAGGTTTCATGTCACCTGCAAGCAAACTATTAGAAAGCTGGTGGCGTTCATCGCTGGCCGGTGTCCTGTGAGCGGAGGAACGGCTCCATCTCTCACGCTCACGGGGACTGATGGCTTTTGTACTTCGGAAAGTTACCAGACCGATGGATTACACCATCACAATGATTGCACAGACTTCAAGTTTTGGGTGTTTTGTTCTCTTGGGGTTTTGCTTGTTTTAACCTTTATGTCCCTTCTCCCTCCTCCCCGGCTCTCCACTCTAATACATGGCATGTTCTTATTTTGTTTTTTGAAACAGTCTCCTTTATCTCAGGTTGGCCTTGCACCTCTGATCCGACCTCCAAACCATGTGAGTGATGGATGGGGTTACAGACATCCCCTACCATAGCCGGATTATGCAGGGCTCTGGTGTAACCAGAGCTTCATGCACCCTAGACCGTCAGTCTACCAGTTGAGCTACATCTCCAGCTCCATGTTCGTTTCATTGAGATGGGACGCCGCAGCCCGTGTTGAATTAGCTGTGTAGCCAGGGATGGCTTTGGATTCCCCATCCTCCTGTCTCCATCTCCCAAACTGACATTATTCTACTTTAAAACTGATGCTGAGCACTAAATAAACTAATAAAACCACGCAGAAAAATATAGGGAGTACATGTGTGCACAGCACTAATCCTAGCACCTGGGTGGGTAGAGGCAGGAGGTCGCCTTTATTTGACTTATGTTTCATCTGTGGGGGTGGGAGGGTGTCCACCTTGCCCAGCTTCCCCCATACCACCTGTCACTAAGGGAAGTCAGGGAACCCAGTCAGGACACTGACTGGGAAAAGGCTATGGGAGAGGGCTACTTACTAGCTCCCCATGGCTTGCTTAGTTTTCTTATATAACCCATGGCCACCTGCCCAGGGGTGGCACTGCCCACAGAGAGTGGAGCCCTCTGCATCAATCACTGTCCCAGAGTCAGGCGTACAGGCCAGTCTGAGGAAGGCAACACCACAATGGGGCTCCTTCCAATGTGACTCCAGTTTGTGTCAAGTTGACAAAAACCAACCAGCTCAGCTATATAACAAATTTGAGGCCAGCCTGGATTACAATTTTGCAACTCAGCATTCTGATAAAACCACTTAACAACAACAACGACAAAGGCCAGGCAGTGGAGGCTCACCCCTTTTAATCCCAGCACTCCAAGACAGGTGCAACTCTAAGTTTGAGGCCAGCCTGTTCTACAAGGTGAATTCCAGAACAGCCAGGGCTACACAGAGAAACCCTGTCTCAAAACAAAAATAAATACAACCACCACCAACAACAACAACACAGTAATGTCACAAAAAAGCCAACACAGTAATGAGATCATGTGCTGGCATCTCTGGGCCTTGGGACTATAGAGAACATACCCACTGATAAAATTTCATTCCGAAAATTCCCTCTTCTAATCCTGTGCCCCTGTGCGGTCTCCACACCCACAGTGGGACCACTGCCTTTCTTGTTCTGGATACAGGACAATCAACCTCCTCCTTCTTTTATTTCCCAGCTCCCCTCACCCATCCTGAGCCAACACTTAACACCTGTTACCTATCGTCCAGGGGATGGGGGGGATCCAAGATAGCACATACTTAACTAATAGTGAGGCAGAGGCAGGCAGATTTCTGTGAGTTTAAGGTTAGCCTGGTCCACACGGAGAAAATCTGTCTTGAAAAGGAGAAAGAAAAGAAAAGTTAAGGCCAGTGAGATGTCTCAGCTGAGGACACTTGCTACAAAGCCTGGTGCCTAGGGCTCAGTCCTGGGGACCCTCATGATGGAAAGAGAGATCCAGTTCTAGACTTGCCCTCTGAACTCCTACAATGAACACACACAAAGTAAATAAATGTAAAGTTAAAAATTGAAAGAGGGGGTCAGAGAGATGGCTCAGCGGTTAAGAGCACCGACTGCTTTTCCAGAGGTCCTGAGTTCAATTCCCAGCAACCACATGGTGGCTCATGCTGTCTGTAATGGGATCTGATGCCCTCTTCTGGTGTGTCTGAAGACAGCTACAGTGTACTCATAGACATAAAATAAATTAATCTTCAAAAAAATAAATAAAATAAAAACACTCATTCAAAAGATACTACATAGTGCATACAGATTTTTAAAATCTAATACTTTATTCATTACTATCCATGTGGGTGGGTTGTGTTTTAAAACAGGGATATAATGTGCCATGGCTTGGATATGAATGTCATATGACAACTTGCAGATGTTGATTCTCTTCTTCTACCATGGGTCCCAAGGATCAAATGTCATCAGCCTTGCTCAGCAAGCACCCGACACTCTGCGGAATCCGGCTGGCCCTGTTCCCACTGTTGTTATTTTATTTGGAAATTCTGTCCTTTCAGAAAAATGGGTGGGGATTTAGGTGTGTTTGGCAGGCAAGGTGGAGTAACAAGGTATAATGAGATCAGTCTCACCTGTGGTCCCAGCATGCAACATGCTAAGGCAGGCACTAACACAGGTTCAGGACCAGCCTAGGCTACAGGGTGAAATTCTGTCTCAAAAGATAAATGAAGCCAGCTGTGGTGATGTGCAGCTGTAATCCCAGAACTCAGGAGACAGAGGCATTCGGATCTCTGAGTTCAAGGCTAGCTTAGTCTATATGGCGAGTGCCAGGAGAGTCATGACTACACAGTGAGACCGAGAGAGAGAGAGAGAGAGAGAGAGAGAGAGAGAGAGAGAGAGAGAGAGAGAGAGGGTTGAGCCATCATGAGCTGACTGCTCTTCCAGAAGATCCAAGTTCAGTTCCCAGCACCTACATGGCAGCTCACAACTGTCTATAACTCCAATCCCAGGGGAGCTGATGACTCTTCTGCCCTTCATGGGCTCCACCTGCATCCAGGTGGGCCGAACACATACACATAAAAATTCAGCAAATAAATGATAAGAACAAATGAGAAAATGAATGGCAGCCCAGAAGGCACGCTGTAAACACCGGTGGGTTTTGCTTTGCTTTTCCGAGCTGTAAACACCCGTGGGTTTTTCTTTGTGTCTCTGTGTAGCCCTGGCTGTCCTGGAACTTACTCTGTAGACCAGGCTGGCCTGGAATTCAGAAATCTGCCTGCCTCTGCCTCCCAAGTGCTGGGATTAAAGGCGTGCGCCATCACTGGCCACTGCAAGCTATACTCTTGAAGAGGGCGAGAACTCATCCCAGAGAGTTGACTGTTTAGAAATCCACAGATGGGGCTGGTGAGATGGCTCAGCGGGTAAGAGCACCGACTGCTCTTCCAAAGGTCTGGAGTTCAAATCCCAGCAACCACATGGTGGCTCACAACCATCCGTAACAAGATCTGACGCCCTCTTCTGGAGTATCTGAAGACAGCTACAGTGTACTTACATATAATAAATAAATAATCTTAAAAAAAAAAAAAAGAAATCCACAGATGGTCCATTGTAGCGTCCAGAGCTAAACTCTGCAAGCCAGAGTCCTGTAGGGAGTAGAAGGGGGAAACCAGAAAATGGGAATGAGCTGGTAATGCAGGCTGCCTGTAAGAGTCTTTCTCTCTCCTTATCCTGGTTGCTAGTTCAGACATACTTGAGTCCCAGGCCATGTGTGAGTCACCTACAATGGTTCATGTTTGTGAATACACAGCTCTTATTTTCTCTCTCTCATGATTTTTTTTTTAGATTTATTTATCATATATATGAGTACACTGTAGCTATCTTCAGACACAACAGAAGAGGGCATCAGATCCCATTACAGATGGTTGTGAGTCACCATCTAGTTGCTGGGAATTGAACTCATGATCTCTGGAAGAGCAGTCAGTGCTCTTA
>NC_034610.1:23942947-23946680 GCF_900095145.1 Mus pahari | reverse complement strand
TTAACTGCTGAACCATCTCTCCAGCCCCTTCATTATATGAGTTTAAATAGACTTCACTTAAAAAGGAAAAAAAAAAAACAAGCCTTCAAATACACATGTCAAACTAGGATTAGAAGCAATGGACTTCACTCGCAATCATTCAAAACCACAGTAGGAGGCTGGAAAGTGAGTTTGAGGCCACCTTGGAGACTCAAAACCCTGTCAAGAAATACATAAGTCTCAACCTTGGCACAACAGTCACGGGGACTTGAGCAGTCTCCAAAAAGAAGCTCATTATGAACCCAGTGAGGTTGTCGCAGAGTCTTGGCGGCCAGCTGTGTCCCTTGGCAGTTCAACATCCTTGAAGATGGAGAGTTAATTCACAAAAAGAAACCCTGATTTCCCAATAACGTCCTCACTTGCACGAAATTCTGCAGAAAGCCACGCAGGGCCAGTGCTATTCTCTGCCACAGACCCACAGAAAGGAACCAGGAAGTGCCATTCCACGGCTCTCACTCACCTCGGTCTTCACTGAGCCCTTGTCCCACTGCTCACCTTGTGGTGGCTGGACACCACCATGTACTATCTGAGGCACCGGAAGCTCCGTGTCACAGGTGGGGGCCAAACATAGATTGTGAGCCATGATTGGGCTGAGGAGCCATGGACTCCTTGGATGGCGCAGATGTAGCTGACCAGGAGTATCCTAGGGACCCGCAGACTCTGTTGGACCCGCAGACCTATGATGACCAAGACTGTGTCTCCCTGGAGGAGAACTCGTGCACCTGGACCTTTGTAGGCGAGGTAACTTAGCTCAGCCTGAGCGAGGGCTGGTTCTGGGATCTGGGTTTCTACCCTGCGACAGCAGGGTGGTAAGAACTGAACTCAGGATACAGAGCTTGTGGAGACTAACCCTGCTGGGGATGGAACTTTCCAGCAGTGGGCAGCTGTGGTGGCACCTTCTGGAGAGTGGCAGAAATATGCACGAGCCCCTCACCCTGAGATGGGTGGGAGACCCTCCTTCCGAGTCTGTCTCCACCCTGGAAATGGCATGTCTCTTTTTGGAGTTTTGGTCGCTGGAGCTGTGGCTGCTGTCACAACGCCTCCCAGGATGGCTTAGAACTCACGCTATAACCTTGCTGGTTAAGCTTTGCTGTCAAACCAACTGGATTTGAACTCCCTGTAGCCTGGGTATATATGTGAGGGTATTCCCACCAACTTGGAAAGGAAGACCTAACTCGAATTTGAATAGCTCCACCCCACAGGGTGGGGGACCAAGACTGAATAGGGGTGGGAGAAGGGGAAGCCTAATGAGTTCCAAAATTTATCTGAGGCATCTTGTTTCAGAGCCTCACCACACACTCCTTAGCCATGGTCTCCACCAGGTCCTCTGTGTCCTCTGAAGTTACAAATCAAAATAAATCCCCATTAAGAAAAAAAATAATCCAGGGCTATACCGAGAAACCCTGTCTTGAAAAAACAATATATATATATATATATATATATATATATATATATATATATGCCTGGAAATCAGTCTGTAGATTCCTCAGAAAATTGGACATAGTACTACCAGAAGATCCAGCAATACCTCTCCTAGGCATATACCCAGAAGATGTTCCAACTTGTAATAAGGACACATGCTCCACCATGTTCATAGCAGCCTTATTTATAATAGCCAGAAGCTGGAAACAACCCAGATGTCCCTCAACAAAGGAAAGGATACAGAAAATGTGGTACATTTACACAATGGAGTATTACTCAGCTATTAAAATCAATGACGCTGGGCAGTGGTGGCGCATGCCTTTAACCCCAGCACTCAGGAGGCAGAGGCAGGCGGATTTCTGAATTTGAGGCCAGCCTGGTCTACAGAGTGAGTTCCAGGACAGCCAGGGCTACACAGACGAACCCTGTCTTGAGAAACAAAAACAAATCAAAACAAAACAAAACCAATAAAAACAATGGCTTCATGAAATTCGCAGGCAAATGGACGGAACTTGAAAATATCATCCTGAGTGAGGTAACTCAGTCACAAAAGAACACACACATGTATGTACTCACTGATAAGTGGATCTTAGCCTAAAAGTTCAGAATACCCAAGATTCAATTCACAGTTCATATGAAGCCTGAGAAGAAGGAAGACCTAAGTGTGGATGCTTCAGTGCTTCTCAGAAGGGGAACAAAATACTCACAGAAGGCAACATGGAGACAAAGTGTGGAGCAGAGACTGAAGGAAAGGCCATCCAGAGACTGCCCCACCTGGGGATCCATCCCATTTACAGCCACCAAACCTGATATGTCTGTCTCCTGAGAGGCTCTGCCAGAGCCTGACAAATACAGAGGCAGATGCTCACAGTCAACCATTGGACTGAGCGCAGGGTCCCAGATGGAGGAGTTGGAGAAGGGACTGAAGGAGCTGAGGGGGTTTGCTGCACTGTGGGTGAAGCAACAGGGTCAACCTGCCAGGACCATCCCCACCCCAGAGCTCTCAAGGACTGGACCACCAGCCAAAGAATACACATGGAGGGACCCATGGCTACTAAGCAGTTAAAGAAAAATTATATTTAAAAAAAAAAACCCACAAAGATATAGGGTTGGGCATATGTGAGTAGATCTAAGGACCATGGATCCTAGAAAAGATTCTTTAAAAAAAAAAAAGATTTATTTATTTATTATATATGTAAGTACACTGTAGCTATCTTCAGACACTCAGAAGAGGGTGTCAGATCTTCTTACAGATGGTTATGAGCCACCATGTGGTTGCTGGGATTTGAACTCCGGACCTTCGGAAGAGCAGTCGGGTGCTCTTACCCACTGAGCCATCTCACCAGCCCCTAGAAAAGATTCTTAAGTAAATTTAAAAACACTGTAAGTTACGAACACTGGCTTCTCTTGCAGGGGACCCAGGTTCGGATCCCAGAACCCATGCATAGGCTCACAATCCTAGGGGATTTGATTCTCTTTTCCCCTCTGAGGGCACCGACTGCGTCTGGTGAGCATACATGTACAAGCAGGCAAAACATCTGTGTATAAAATACATTTTAAAGAAAAGAAAAACACATTTAAGGGTACCCTCTCCCACTTCTCACTCACGGACAGAACATATGTGTTTGTGGGAAACGTCCCTCCTAGGAAAGCACGGCTGTTCATTTGATACACCAAATGTTTACTGGGGACGCTGTGTGAGGGTGTATTTTCCACCAGGGAAAACATCAAATCCCACCCAATAGCATTGTTTATAAACCTAAAGACGTTCTGAATCTGACTTCAAAGTAACAAATAGTTACGATCGCCACAGGCGAACACTTCTGTGCAAAGTACGTGACCCAACTCACCTGGCGGCAGCGTGTTCCAGCCATGCCAAGGAACCCAGGTAAACCTGGATGTTAAGTGTATTGTTTAAAGTTTACAGTGCTGGAGAGGTGGCTCAGTGCTTAAGGGCACTGGCTGCCTTTGCAGAGGACCCTTGCAAGGTTTGATCCGCAGCACCCTCACGGTGGCTCACAACTGTCTGTAACTCCAGGGAAACTAGAACCCAGTTTCATGTGGTCTCTAAGGGCATCCCCACCCCACATGTGCATAAATAAAACCTAAGGGTTTTTTTTTTTTGGCTTTTCAAGACAGGCAATATACATTCTTTAAAATAAAAATTAGCTACAGTGCCGGGCGTGGTGGCACACGCCTTTAATCCCAGCACTTGGGAGGCAGAGGCAGGCAGATTTCTGAGTTCGAGGCCAGCCTGGTTTACAAAGTGAGT
>NC_034610.1:23940408-23942927 GCF_900095145.1 Mus pahari | reverse complement strand
ACAGGTAAACTCATTCATCTGTGTTTAAAAAAATTATTAGCTCCGAGCCCCACTGGTGAGAAAAACTAATTAAGAAACTTCAAATCAACTAAAATCCATTAAATCACCTTTTTTTAAAATTTAATTATTTTTTTTTTTTTTTTTTTTTTTGACAAGGCCTCACTGTGTAGCGGGCCAGGAATCCCCGTGTAGACAAAGTTGAATTTGAATTCGTACATTCCCCTGCCTGTACCTCCTGAGTGCTGGAGTTAAAGGTGTGTGTCACCTCACCAAGCCACATTCATCTTTTTAGAAAACGTTATCTTCAGGGAACCTGGAGAGATAGCTCAATGGGTAAAGCTTGTAAATTCTAGACATTAGAGAGTGGGCTTAGCAGTTAAGACTGGAAATGGAGTGGGGGGGGGTGTTGGTGCACACCTTTAGTGGAGCACGCGGGAAGCAGAAGCAGGTAGATCTCTGTGGCCTGGTCTACAGCGCCAGTTTCGGGACAGCCTAGGGCTACACAGAGAAACCCTGTCTCAAAAAATAACAAAGCAAAACAAATTTTAGACTAGTGATGGGTCCCAGCATCCAACCGGGTGGCTCACAATCACCTGTAACTTACACACATAGCTGAAAAGAAGATGCATCTTAAAATAAAAAGAAACAAGTAGGTAAAAAAAAAAAAATAAGGAAAAAGAGAAGACTAAAGAGTTAAGAAAGAGGAATCGTTGGAAGAATGGGAGGGATGGAGGGATGGAGGGACCGAGGGAGGGCGGGGAGGGAACAGCCTGCTATTCAGGAGCTCCACCTTGGTACTTCCTTCCCATTGGTGGAGGGGAGCACGTGACCTCTACCGGCCGCTGCCTGGAGCATGGGTTTCTGAGCAGTTAGGAGGGAGCCTTGGGCAAAGGTGAGGCCAGGGTGAGGAGGTGTTGAGTCCCCCACTGAGCAGTGTAAAAGCCCAAGTGCTTCTCAGAGAAGCCTGGAGAGACCGAGGTCCCCCAACAGCCAGTTTTAGAACAAAATTTATGCGTTTAAGTGTTTTGCCTGTGTGTCAGTCTGTGCACTACTACGTGTGTCTGGTGCGGAGGCCAGAAAGAGAAGATCGAGGGCCTCTGATCCCCTGAAACTGGAGTTACAGATGGTTGTAAACCGCTGTCTGGGGCTGGGAATTGAACCTGGGTTTTCTGGAAGAGCTGCTAGTGCTCTTAACTGCCGAGTTGTCTGTCCAGCCCCCATGGCCATCATCCCTTGCTCCCGTACTCCTGAAGCATTCAGTTCTCTATTGATGTGTTACTCAATGCACCCGTGGGTGGTTGACACTCGTTGCTTCAAATCAGCCCGTGAGCCGGGCAGTGGTGGCGCACGCCTTTAATCTCAGCACTCGGGAGGCAGAGGCAGGTGGATTTCTGAGTTGGAGGCCAGCCTGGTCTACAGAGTGAGTTTCAGGACAGCCAACAAGTTTTCAGGTCTCCTTGGGTAAGCTACTTAATCAAAACAAAACAAAACCAGATTCTGAACAATCCAAAAGATTCAGTCATGGACGGGTGGAGTGGGGTCCAGCAGGAGAGCGACTAGCTAATTGGTGAATACTTGAGACAAGGCTTGACCGAGATCCCTGTTTCATAAGAAGGGAAGCAGAAATAATCACAATCTTATCACGCACACTTGCACACGCGGCGTGCGAAGATGGTTCTGAATTGCTGGAGGTGGCTTTACAAAATCAGTGTCTGTCTCTTGAACCGTGCAGGTCACGGTCCGCTTTGTCAGCCTAAAGAGAACCCTGACCAGAGTCATCATCAGCGGGAAGAAATCCAGACACTGACCATGCAGCTCCGACACATTGGGGACAGTGTCAACCACAGGATGATTCAAGAGGTGAGAACCAGCAGGGGCCGGCCAGGTTGGGGAGGGGAGAAGAGACAGGCCAATCGCTGGGTGCCCAGGAGTGACCGGAATTAATGGTGTTTACTCAGCAAACACCTGCCAGCTGTGACCCTCCGCCACGACAGCGCTCATGGGTTCACTGATGTCACAGGTAGAGGTCAATAAAGTCATGCACTGGGGCTAAAGCAAGGCGCACGTGCCAGCTCGGAGCCGGCGTTGTGACCATAGAAAACTGAGCCCCTGGGCGGGTACTCCGGCGTGGGTGGCCGGAAACGTGAAGACAGGAAGTGATAAGTTTCTCTGCTGGCAGAGTTGAGGGAAAGGCCAGGCATGGTGGCGCACGCCTTTAGTGCCACCACTGGGGAGGCAGAGAGAGGCAGGTTTCTGGGTTCGGGCCAGCCTGGTCCACAGAGTGAGTTCCAGGGCAGCCAGGGCTACACAGAGAAACCCTGTCTCAAAAAAACAAAACAAAACAAAACAACAAAAACAAACAAAACCAAAGCAAACCTCCTAGGTTTGGCCTTAAAATTCTGCCGTTTCTACTACTTCAAAGTGTGAGCAACTGTAACAGTTTCAGATCTGGCTCAGTGGCACGCTGATCTGCCTCTTGGTTTTTTTGTTTTTGTTTTTTGTTTTTGTTTTTTTTTTTT
>NC_034610.1:23938119-23939368 GCF_900095145.1 Mus pahari | reverse complement strand
GGGGGGGGGGGGGGAGGCAGCTGAGCTTCAGAGAGGCTGAGTGGTGATTTATAGTCAGACTGTTCTGGGGGTTTCCTCACAGGCCCTGTTGCAGGGACGAAGGAATTCAACTCCAGAAGGTCCAAATCCCTTGTTTTTCAGTTACTACAGAACCAAGTCCACATTCCTTATTCCCTTGCTGGCGGCTTCCCAGGAATTGATCTGGTCACCAGCTCATCCAGCCACCTCTCATGAAGGAGCACCTGCTGTGCGCTACCCACGTGTGATCAGATCCATGATCACAAAGGGACCCAAAGCCTGGCCTCAGGGAGTTTCTGAAGGAGACAAATAGTCAATGAAGTAATTATCAGATCGGAAGAAGTGTCTGGGAGCAAAAGACTGGAAGAAAGGGAGGCAGCACCTTAAATGTGACTGCTGGTGGCAGGAGAGCCGGCTCAGTGGTTAAGAGCAATGACTGCCTTTCCAGGGGACCTGGTTCAAGTCCCAGCAACCACAGGGCAGCTTACCACTGTTACTACAGTTTCACTGGGTCTGGCGCCCTCTTCTGGCCTCAGTGGGCATTGCATGCAAGTGCTTCATAGACACACATGCAGGCAAAATACCCATAGAGGTGTTGGGGAGTTGGCAATGAAGAGCGTGTACTGCTCTTCCAAAGGACCCTGAGGTGGCTCACAGTCACTTGTAGCTTCAGCTCTAGGGGCATTCTGTAACCTCTGGCCTCTGTGGGTACCTGCATGCAGGTGCACACCCCTCACACATAGACATAGTTAATGATAATATCAGTTAAGTGTTAAAACACCCATACACATATAAAAAAAAAATCTTAAAAAGAGAAAGAGAAGCTTACTTAAGAAGTGTGAAGGACATGGTGGCTCACAACCATCCATAAAGAAATTTGACTCCCTCTTCTGGTGTGTCCGAAGACAGCTACAGTGTACTTAC
The DNA here is from genome assembly GCF_900095145.1 of Mus pahari. Classification (NCBI taxonomy): domain Eukaryota; kingdom Metazoa; phylum Chordata; class Mammalia; order Rodentia; family Muridae; genus Mus; species Mus pahari. Next base: position 23,938,426 of record NC_034610.1, on the reverse strand, counting down.
ATATAATAAATAAATAAATCTTAAAAAAAAAAAAAAAAGCGTGAAGGAAGCCGGGCGTGGTGGCGCATGCCTTTAATCCCAGCACTTGGGAGACAGAGGCAGGCGGATTTCTGAGTTGGAGGCCAGCCTGGTCTACAAAGTGAGTTCCAGGATAGCCAGGGCTATACAGAGAAACCCTGACTCGGAAAAAAAAGAAGAAGCGTGAAGGGGGGCTGGTGAGATGGCTCAGTAGTTAAGAGCACCCGACTGTTCTTCCAAAGGTGCAGAGTTCAAATCCCAGCAACCACATGGTGGCTCACAACCATCC
>NC_034610.1:23918860-23938104 GCF_900095145.1 Mus pahari | reverse complement strand
TTAAAAAAAAAAAAAAAAAAGAGTGAGAGGGGATGATCATCCCCAAGCACATACTTTCTTTAAGCACACAGAAAGTAGATTCCATCAGCTTGACACACACACACAAAAAAAAAAAAAAAAAAAAAAAAATAAATAAAAAAAAAAAAAAAAAAAAAAAAAAAAGAAGAAGCGTGAAGGGCAGGTTCACTGAGAAACTGTAAGAGTTGGGGAGGTGGGGGGTATGGAGTCTACTGAGCCCCTAAGGCAGGAGTGGTCATCTCTGAAGAACGGCCAGGCAGCGGCCAGTATCTGGCCTTGCAGGAAGAAAGAGTAGTAGAAGCTGGTGGCGCACATGGGCAGGCAACACTCAGGAGGCAGAGGCAGGAAGATCACATAGGACCTAATGTGGAGACTGAGTCCCAGGGCGTCCAGGGACACAGAGCAATACCTCCTCTCAGAACGCAGAAACAGAGGGAGAGGTGGGTGACAGCAGACCCTGAAGGGCTGCTTCCGCCCACCCCGCCCCCACCTACACACCACCATGCCAGGCAAGTGCTCTGTGACTAAGCTGTATTCACTGCTTTTTATTTGTTTGTCTCGTTTTTTAAGACAGGGTTTCTCTGTGTAGCCCTGGCTGTCCTGGACTCACTCTGTAGACCAGGCTGGCCTGGAACTCAGAGATCCTCCTGCCTCTGCCCCCCCCCACCCCCCATTGCTGGGACTAAAGGCGTGCACCACCACCAAGCTCAGCTAACTCTGCTTTTCCTCTGGGATGGAGTCTGTCTAGCTCAGGATTCCCCGAAATCCCCTGCTCCTCCTGTCCCAATCTCCCCTTGGGGTGACAGGTGTGTGACACCATCGCTGGTCGGGACTTCATGCCTCTTCAGACATGGAGCCTTCTTCCCTCCCCTCCCCCTTGCTCACCTTTGCCTTCCTAGATCACCAGGAAGATCTGGGAAGCTGTTACATTTGTAATTTTTTTTAAGATTAATTGATTATTATATGTAAGTACACTGTAGCTGTCTTCAGACACTCCAGAAGAGGGCGTCTGATCTCATTACGATGGTTGTGAGCCACCATGTGGTTGCTGGGAATTGAACTCAGGACCTCTGGAAGAGCAGTCAGTGCTCCTACCCGCTGAGCCATCTCTCCAGCCCCACATTTGTACTTCTTATTTACATTAGAGACTAGGGAGGGGGTGGCTCGGTGGGGGGCAGGGTGGGAGAGAAGGAAATCTCCGAAGGTGGAGGTCCGAGGCTAACTTGCAGGAGTTGGTTTTCTCCCACCAGCTCACGAGGGTTGGTTGGCTTCCAGGCAGGCAAGCGCCTTTCCCTGCAGAGACATCTCCCCAGCCCCAAATTACCATCTTAACGCACAAAACTGCGTTTCTTTCCACACAGCATCTTGCGCAGGAAGTCGGAGATGCGCTGGCTCCTTTTGTGGCGCTGGTGTTTGTGAGAGGCCAGATGCTGCTGAGATTTTTATGGAACAACCATTTGCTGTAAAGGACAGACAGACAAGTCCCACACTCCGGCTGCTTCCCAAGGGGCAGGAGTCAAGCTGTGGGGTCCCAAACCCTCTCCAACCCTTCCTCCTCCTCCCACCGACGAAGGTCTACCCTGGGTCATGCCCTCTGACCCTGCGTTTATCAACTGTATCTAGATCTTCATTAAGAACCAACTTCACTAAGAGACTGGTCTACCTGGGCCCCAGATCCTCTGCTCTGCAGAGCTGGAAGGAGCCAGGTCTCTAGTACGCAGACCTGAGCCCTGGTCGGGCCACCTTCCCTTCGGTTAGACACCACCATCTGTCTGTTCCTGGTCTATCTCCTGCTCTGACTGTGCCGGGTGGGTTCCGTTCTGTTCTTTCTCTGGCCTATGGAAGCCCTCCTGCTCTGAGGTTCCCTCAGGCCTCGCCTGACCCCATCCCTCACCCCGCAGCCCCATCCTCTCCAGGGTGCCTCTTGCTTGCCCAGCAAGCTCAGCTTCTAGGGAGCCGGAAGCTGCAACAATTACACCCGAGGCCCACTCGAGGCTCACCCGAGGCCCACCCGAGGCTCACCCGAGGCCCACCCGGACAGCTCTGCCTTTTGCGTTTGTTACTCTTTCTGCCCCAGGCTTTGTCTCATGGCCCCTCCCACCCCTGTTAAAAGGATTTCTAATCCTAAGAAAGTAACTTAGTAATTACCAGTCCTGTGTATACATATCCTGAGTTTTTAGTATGTGGCGTTACTTTTTTAAAAAGCGAAATAAATATTTTATTGAGCATAAGACCTCTGTGTGTCTCTTTTGCAGAGGAGGGATTCATCGTTTCTGCTTATGCTGGTAGACATATCCCCTGTCCTGCCAAAGGGAAATGTTCCCCATCTTGTTCATCTTCTGGGTTGACCAGATGGCTTAACCAGTAAAGGGGCTTGTCAACAAGTCTGATGGCCTGAGTTCAATCCCCGGGACCCAGGAGAAGGAGAGACCTGACTCCAGAGTTATCCTCTAACCCAAACATGTACCCATGCTGTGTACTACGCGTGCACGCACGCGCGTACACACACACACACACACACACACACAAGGATGCACAGAATAAAATACAATTAAAATATATTTTGAGGGGGCTGGAGAGATGGCTCAGCAGGTAAGCGCACTGACTGCTCTTCCAAAGGTCCTGAGTTCAAATCCCAGCAACCACATGATGGCTCACAACCACCTGTAATGAGATCTGACGCCCCTAATGAGATTGAAGCGAGCAGAAGCGCTAAATTCAATTCCCAACAAGCAGATGAAGGCTCACAACCATCTGTACAGCTATAGCATGTATTCATATACAGAAAATAAATGATTAAACCATATACATATATATATACACACACATATATCCTTTGAATAGGTATTTGTGTGGTTTCAAAATCAAAACAATAGGAGAATTAGAGTGAAACCCTTATTTTTCATTGTGTCCCCTCAAATCCATAATGTTCCTCTTTAAAAAACAGAGTATTTGTTACCCATAACCCCTCTGGGCACCCTCCTATATTTGGAGAGTCTCTGAATTACTTATCATACCTACTACAAGCTAATGCTATACCACTATGTTAAATTATGTGGTTTAGGGATAAGAACAGGGCACATCACTACACAAGCAAGTGATGCTCTGTTGAATGGACTCATGGGAGGAGAAAGCTGACTGCTTGTGAGAACACACGAGAAAGCAAGAGGAGTCTCGTGACCGGTTTCCTCAAAACACGGAATTGTTCTTGGACCATATTTTTTGTGCTCTCTACTCCCCCAGGTGTGGCGGGTAGGAGGAGCTGTATCTACTCAGGGGCCATCCATGCAGGGATGTATTCAAGGGCATGTGTGTGTATCCTTGTCACCTTGTGCCTGGGGCGGAGGCCCTGGAACCCGGAAGGAAGAAAGTCATCTGTAGGCGGAGCTCTGGTAGAAACCTAATCTATGGCCTCTGATTCCATGGCTCATGCTTATTGAAACATCTGAGAAGACTCAGACCACAACGTTGTGACCCTTCGTAAACATGTAACTGTTTTAGAAACTAGGTCATTCACACTGACTGATTCACTGTCCCATCAGCGTCTAAATAAGCGAGTGGCCGACACCAGACAGAGGCTGGACTTCCTGTGCACAGCCGGTGCGATACGATCAGCTCCGCACACTTCTGACATTTGTACCTTTCACCCACCTTATCCTTTCCTGCATCTCCAGCCTCCTTTGTGTGCCTTTGTACATGTGTATGCGGGAGCGTGCAGAGGCCGGAAGAGAGCCTCCCCACCCCAGGAGCTGGAGTCACCGCTGCCCAGGATGGGTGCTGGGAAGCAGACTCGGGTCCCCTGCAAAAAAGCAGGATTTGCTCTTAAGCTGAGCCGTCCCTGCAGAGCCCAACTCAAGAATTCTTGTACTTGTGAGCCACCTTTGACGCCTTCGGAACAGAAATATAATAATAAAGTATGGAGCTGAGTCCATCCCTCTAGACTGACAAAGGTTTGAAGTGACTGTTGAAAACCAGTATGTCTGAGCAATCCTAATAATAACTAATAGTTATGGAATATGTGTTCTTTCCCTGGAGCAATGTCCCCAGAGACATCCCACTTCCCACACAGGGGACATCTTTGTGGAAACGCTAAATATGATTGGGCTGGAGAGATGGCTTGGCAGTTAAGAGCACTGGCTGCTCTTCCAGAGGTCCTGAGTTCAATTCCCAGCAACCACATGGTGGCTCGCAACCATCTGTAATGGGATCTGATGCCCTCTTCTGGTGTGTCTGAGGACAGCTACAGTGTACCTACAAATAATAAATAAGTAAATCTTAAAAAAAGACTATCTATGACTGACCAGAAAAGGATTGTCAGAAAAGCTTGTGGGGGCCAAGCCATCAATCAGAGTCTCTGATCAGAGTGACACAGGAGAAGCCAAGGACTGTGGTAACTGGTAAACAAGGTTCATCAGAGCAGAGGAGAGGGCAGTAATGGAGGGTCACATAGCAGAGAAGGGGGAGGTGACCGCTCTTGCAGTCCTGCTCAGGATGCCAGGAAGTAGGGCCTCCTTGGGGACACCCCTGAGCTCTCCAGCTGGGTCAAAGAGCTTCTGGTTTCCCTAGCTCTGGCCTCTGCCCAGCAGGCCAGCAGGGATCTCAAACAAAAAGGAGGGGACCTGGGGTGTAGCTCTGGTGGCAGAGGCCTTACTTGGGAAGCCCTGCTTCCTTCCCAGTGCCATTTAAAGTAGGCACAGAGTAGGGCAGTAGAGGTAGAGCATAAATTCAGGATCATCCCGGGTTACAGACCACCCACAGGGTTTTCCTCGCTCAGGGTGACTCCATTTCACAAGCAACATTTGACTCCAACTTGGAGTGTAAACACCGAGACAAGTGACGCAGCACTCTGGCAGACATGTACACAATGCCATCTGTCAGTACCACCCACAAGGAACAAACTGATAACTTAAAATAGAAAGGGCCCCACCCTGTTTATCAAAACAAATTGAGACCGTAGGATATGGGTGTGTCCCGGATGTGTCAGAGGAACAAGGTCCGAAGATGGGGGTGCAACTCCTCCCTCTGAACCCCATAGAGGAGGGCAGCCAGCACATACACCAAGGGACCCCAACAGGACAGGCAGAGAGTACCCCAGTGCCCTGGCCTGAGCTAAGCTTGCTCCCCACTTGTAGACATGGCCTGGCCCAGGTGCTCTGGGGCTGGAGAGATGGCTCAGCAGTTAAGAGCACTGACTGCTCTTCCAGAGGTCCTGAGTTCAAATCCCATCAACCACATGGTGGCTCACAACCATCTGTAATGAGATCTGATGCCTTCTTCTGGGGTGTCTGAAGGCAGCTACAGTGTACTTACATATAATAAATACATAAATCTTTTAAAGATTATTTAAAAAAAAAGCAGCAACAGCTTGTTTTGGCCCTTGCCTCCTCACCCTGCTCCACCTCCCTTCTGAAGCTTGACTGTGCTCCCCCCAACCCCTGTGCCACCTCTGCACCTCCAGAGGAGCACCTCAGCACCTCCAGGGGAGCACCTCAGCACCTCAAGGAGAACACCTCAGCACCTCCAGGGGAGCACTTATCCCATCCTCCCCTGACACTCTTTTTTTTGTGGGGAGTGGGCAGAACTATCTTAGTTTTCTTAAGACTTACTTACTTCTGTGTTTGTGTCTGTGTGAGTGTGTGCCTTGCATGCACCGGTATCGGTGGGGGTTAGAAGAAAGCCTTGCACCCCCTGGAACTGGAGTGAAAGCTAACTATGGGCTAGCAACAGAAGTCAGGTCCTCTGCAAGAGCAGCCACTGCCCTCATTTCTCCACAGCCCCCCGACCCCCTGTCTGTCAGCTTCTCAGGGATGGCTTCGCTGTAGCCTTTCTGTAACCCACATATAAACACAGATTCATGCTATAGGATATGTAATGTGGGGTCTGAGGATTAACATTAGTTGTTAAGATTGAAGTAAGGGTTGGACATGGTGGCTCATGCAGTCAATTCTAGAACTTGGGAGGCAGAGGCAGGTGAATTTTTGTGAGCTCAAGGCCAGCCTGGGCTACATAGTGAGTTCCAGGCCAGCCAGGGCTACATGGTGAATTCTAGGCCCTATCTTTAAAAAAAAGAAAAGAAAAGAAAAGAAAAAATGCAATAGGGGTGAAGATGGCTTTAGGGTGAAAGGTGCTTACCACCAAGCCTGAAGCTGTGAGTTCAATCCCAGGAGGGGAGAGAAAGGACTCACAAAAATCTTCTGACCTCGAGACACTGTGGCGTGAGCCATCAAGGGAAACAGGATTACTTGGCAAATGGATGTTGACAAACTGCTAAGATTGTGAATTCAGTGTCACCCGACAGATCTTGACATGGGAGAGATACAAAGGTGTTTGTTCATCTGTTTCAGACATATGCTCTTGGCAGGCAGCAGGTTCAAGGCTAACCTGGGCTACGTGAGATCCCATCTCAAAAAGAAAAAGGGGGCTGGGGAGCCGTCTCAGTGGGGCTGGGGAGCCGGCTCCATGGTGGAAGCATGAGCTACTCTAGAGGACCCAAGATCCAAGAGCCCACACTGGGTGGCTCACAAGTGCCTGTGACTCTAGCATACATGCGCTTACACACATAGAAAATTATAATGGTAGAAAAAAAACCAGTCTTTAACAATAGAAAGAACAAAGGAAAGTGTCTTCCAGGGGTGGAGAGTACAGTGGAGAAGAGAGAGAGAGAGAGAGAGAGAACTGTCACTGTCAGTGTCACAGGGCTGGTGGTGTGGGGTGAACCTCGGGGATGGTGGAGTTTAACTCTGGGGAACCCATGTTTCCTGCTGTAACAAGTTAGGGGAGTAGACACCTGCCACAGGGCACCATTGGCTGTGCCCTCTGTGCGCTGGGCTCCTGCCAGGCATTTACAAGCATTGGCTAGACTGTTTATCTTGGAAAGTATCTTGATGCCGGACAATGCTCTTTAAATGAATGGTGTCACGGCAGCTCGTGACAACCCCGTGTGACCTCGATAGGTGATTGTTGTCATTGTCCTCATGGGGTGACCAAGACATGGGTAATAATTCATATCCCTGACAGCTGATCAGGCAGGCACATTCCTTATTTATGTGTGTGTGTATGTGTGTGTGTGTCAGTGTGTGTGTGTGTCAGACACAAAAACCTTCTGGGTTCTGGAAATTTCTAGAGTCTGGTCTCTGGGGCGGCTCCACAGGTGTACACACAGAGATGTGCATGGAAGAGCTTCGAACTGGCCAATGCTCAAATTATGCTGTAAAACCCACTAAAGGCGGAGCTGGTATGGTTTCTCAGGCTATTATTCCAGCATCTGGAAGACTGAGGCAGGAGAATTGCAGTCCAAGGCTAGCCTCGATTACAAGAACTTATCTCAAAAAAAGGTGGTGGCATGGGGTCCAACGAGATGGCTCAGAGAGCAGAGGCACTTGCGGATAAGCACGGAAACCAACTTCAGTCCCTAGGACCCACAAGATAGGAGAGAACTAACTCCTGCAAGTTGTCAGCAGTTTCCATCAGGGAGGAGGGACAGACGTTCTTCGGTGGCCCTCTCCTTCCACACGCAAGAGAACTATCATCAACCTTATTTATTTTAGAAGATCTCATTTTGTTTGAAAATACTTGTGTGCGAGTAGGATGTGCACACGGGTGCAGTGTCTGCAGGAGCCAGTAGAGGGCGCACTGGAACCTGAAGCCGGAGTTACAGGCTGTTGAGGGTGGGAATAACGAACGGGTGCTGGGACACCAGAGCAGGAAAGGCTCAGCTGAGGAGCCGCCTCTCCCACCCTTTATCTACTCATTTATAGATAGCAACTCCATGTGTCGGCTTGGCTGGCCTAGCACTCACTGCGTAGCCCAAACTGGCCTCAAACTTGCAGCAACCCTGCTTCTGCCTCCTGAGTGCCGAGCTTCGACTCAAGCAAGCACCACCGTAACCAGCTTATGTTTCTGAGTGTGAATGTGTGTGTGACTCTGTGTGCATGTGGACGTCTAAGGTGGAGCCTCGGGTGTCACTTTTCACCTTAGACCTTGACATTGAGCTCCCACTTAACCTAGACCTTGCTGATCCAGCGAGTCTTGCTAGCCAGCTCTAGAGAGAATTCTGGACTTTTGATTTCTTATTAAAAACTCAGAAATTTAAAGAGTATGCTTTCGTTTTAATCCGAGGTGTGGGATAAGGGGCAGCGCCAGACCGTCTGTGGCAGCTGACAGATTTGCCTCGTGGTTTTGCCAGCTGCAGATAGTTTCTGTGATTTTGTGACGTTTGGAATTCTGGGAACTTTTCAGAGGGTAGATAAATGCTAGGGCTCTGAGAGGTGGGGAGGGTAGGGAGGGGTAGGTGGTTGTTGGTCGCTGTTGGGCGGGGTGGGGAGGGTGAGGTGGGGAGGTGAGGCGGGACAGGGTGGGGCGGGGCGGGGCGGGGCGGGGAGGGTTGGCTGCTGTTAGTAGTCTTGGTAGTGGTCGTGCTCAAAGAAGAAACAAAAGGAAAGAAATTGCATTCAAGGCGCGCTCTCTCTCCCCCTCCTCTCTTCTTTTTCTCGTGTCAGGGCTGGCTTACAGGTTCGGAGGTTCGGTCCATTATCATCAAGGTGGGAACATGGCAGCATCCAGGCAGGCACAGTGCAGGAAGAGCTGAGAGTTCTACATCTTCAGTTGAAAGCTGCTAGGAGAAGACTTAGTCTGAGGCACCTAGGTTGAGGGTCTTAAAGCCCACGCCCACAGAGACACACTTCCTCCAACAAGGCCACACCCACCAGTGCCACTCCCTGGGCCAAGCATATTCAAACCACCACAGAAATTCAGACCTGATTCCCAGTCCTCACCTTTGTGTAGAAAGCGTTTTACCCATGAACCACCTCTCTAGTTTTTCTAGAACATTCTTCACCCTGCTCTTTCTGCCTTGGGGTCTTCTTGTAGGAAGCCACCATGTTGATGCTCTTGGCCCATCTGTGTCAAGGAACCCAGAGGCAACAGCCAGGTTAATCAGCTTTCACAAACATGTGGGTAGCCTGAGGTAACAGGAAAAAAAAAAAAAAAAAAAAAGGCTTAGCCTGGCTCACAGTTTTGGACATGGGGTCTGTGGTGGGGTAGACTGCTGCTTTCAGGCCTCAGGTGGTGGGCGGCACGCCATGACTCCCTGGTTTTGGTCGCCTAGTACTGAGGTGGGAAAAGGAGGAGGAAGAGGAAGGTACTGAGCGGAGCATCTGAGGGCACACTGCCAATGACCCATGACCCCCACCGGGCCCCACCCCTCAAGGGTCCCACAACTTCCCAGCAATGCCAGGGAACCAAACCACAGCCCAACCTGTCTCTTCCTGTCTCCAGTCCCTGACCTCCGTCTTTGTCCTGGCCTTTTACTCAGGTGTTCTCTCAGAAACTCTATGAAGGAGCTCATCGGGACCAGCTTAGCAACGTGGAAGTCCCCTTAGTCTGGGCTGCACACACAACTCGTAAAGGTGCAGTTGGCAGCCTGAGACCCAGACCCGAACGTACTGTGCCCCACCCCCACCGCCATCTGACCCCTGATGTTAGCCTCCAAGAGCTGAGTAGACTTTTGTCACAAAGCTAGAGGCACCTCGGAAGTGGGAGCCTAAATTGAGACAATGCCTCCATCAGGTCAACTCATAGGAACGTGAGGAGGGTAGTCGGGAATGTTTTTTGATTGATGATTGACGTAGGAGTTACTACCCCTGGGTGGGTGGTCCTCGGTTATACGGGAAAGCCGACTGAGCGAGCCAGTAAGCAACCCCCTCCCAGGCCTCTGTAGGATGCCAGGAAATCCCAAGCGGCTCCTGCAGGAAAGGCCTGCAGTTTAAAGCTATGTCCACCAGGGGGCGCACAGCCCCTTTGTGTTAGTATGGCGGCCTGCTTTTGTGCTTCTCTGGGCCTAGCAGAACTCTTCTGTTCACAAAAGCTCTGCAGGAGGGATTCCAGGCCCTGGAGGGTCCGCTAGGTGACCGGAAGCTTAGTGGGAGAGGTGAGACATAGACACATATCAGAAACTTCTGTGCACTGTCAGCAACTCTGCTGGTCATAAGAAGCTGAAGAGAAACTTCCAGAAACGACATGTTCATTAATGTAATGAGTATTTCTTGGGCATCTGATGCACACTGGGCAGTGTTCTAGATGGTGAGGACACAGAGCATCCGACACTGGGGAGGCTGAGGCAAGGGCCTCAAAAGTTTCAGGCCAGCTTGTGCTACATATGGAGTTCCTATTTCAAAACGACAACAGCAAAGAGAAATAGAAAGAAAGGGAAAGTGGGGACCAGAGAGGCCACCAAGATGGAACAAAGAATTAAGTTCAGATTGTAAAGGGAGCACTGCTAAGAAATGCCACGGAGCCAAGTGTCAGAGCCTGTCACGTGTGTACCATGTGGCCTAAGAGGTGTGAAGCTCTGTAAAATGTCATCAGCACCGACTCTTACTGCAGCCTCTATCCCCTTCCATTTGGCCTGTGGTTCCCCCTACACACAAGTGACAGATGCTATTGTTCATTTCCATAGCAACCAGTCAAATGTGGTCCTACTGAGTGTGCACTGTGGTCAGAACGACTGGGAGGAGGAGACCATTGTCCATGGACATGTCTCCCCTCCCCTCCCCAGGGGGAAATCACAAGCTAACAGACCCAGATCAAAAAGCTGCTTGACTGGTCCTGCAGAGCTGAACCTATAAAAACAGCACGTGAGAGACAGAGGCAGGTGGGTCGAATATCTGAAACCAGCCTGGACTACATACAGAGAGAGTTTCAAAAACCTGGGCAGGGTGTGTAACTCATGAGGACCTTGTTTGTCTCCTGTACAGGACATGAATAAATAGACAGTGGCAGTTTCTCAGTTCATTAACTTGCCTGCTGTTCCAATTCAGGAGCCTGGGGTGGGGGTGGGGGGGAGGAGCACCTGGAAAGTCCCCCTGCTTCTGTTGTGACCCTTGAAATCCCAGCAGGACTGAGCAAGCAACCATTTCCCAGCAAGGCCAAGTTCAGGTTCTCAGGCTGGGGCAGCTTCGTGTACCCGGCAGAGCTCTGGGGCAGAGGGCTGTTGCGATTGGCAGAGTGGCGTGTGAATCACCAGAAAAGCCTCTGAGATAGTTTGACTAGCTGATCAGCACCCTTCCCCCACCCCCAGCATCCAGGATTCCCTGACAGGGGGAAGATCAGAGCCACCACTGGAACTCAAGGGGTCTGGCATCCTATGGTCACCCAGGACTCTTGCAAACTTCAGAACGGACCACGCCTACCCCAATGTGTTTGAACTTGAAGGTGATTTGCATTGAGATCCCATTTTCATGGCAGATGGTGACTCACAGACTCGGGTCATATCAGTCACACAATGAGAGAAAGGACTTTGACAACAGATCTGACCTGAGGCAGACCTGGGCAGGAGGTCAGATGGAGAAACGGAGCTTGATCTGTGGCCCAGCTGGTAGAGTTCTTCCATAGTGCTCAGGGGCCAGGCATAGAAGTATAAAGCAGCCATCCCAGTATGCTGACACAGAGGCAGAAGGATCACCAAGTTCAAAGAAATCTTCTGTCACGAGGCAAGCTCCAGGCTAGCCTGGGCTACTGTGCCTTTACTTTGAGCAAGGAGGTATCTCATGCTCATTCACCCACCTCACTCTGCAGACAGGGAGACATGTCCACCCCAGAACCCCGTTTCCACGCTGTCACCTTAAGGCGACCTCAGCTGAAGCCACTGTCTCACCCAGCACTGTCTCTAAACCTCCTGAAGTTCACTCAGGGCTGCTGTGAGCCAGCAGCTGGGGGAAGAGACCCTCTGAGGGCTGGGTCGCTTGAGGGGCTCCATCATCTCTGCTCATCCTTGTGGCCAGAAATCGGCATGTCACATGCCAAGGACTTCCTTCTGAGTGTCCTCTATGGACCCTACCCTCTTCATTCAATTTGAAGGTCTTCTATGGTTGGCTTGAGTTCTCTCTGGCTTCTGGTAGATTCTGACAGGCACTACCCTGGCCAAAGTATCTCTCATCCCTAGTTTTTCCTTAATGGCTCCCACAGATTGGCCACAGTCTTTTCATTAAGACTCAGTTTCAAGCCGGACGTGGTGGCGCACGCCTTTAATCCCAGCACTCGGGAGGCAGAGGCAGGCAGATTTCTGAGTTCGAGGCCAACCTGGTCTACAGAGTGAGTTCCAGGACAGCCAGGGCTACACAGAGAAACCCTGTCTCTAAAACAAAACAAAACAAAACAAAAATAATAATAAAATAAATAAAAATAAAATAAATAAAATAAAAAGAATATGTTCTATAGGGGTGTGGTGAGGTATGGGGGAAGGGATGTCTTAGCAGGCCCATGCCAAGGCACCCCCCCCTCCTCCCCCGAGGGACCAGCCACATGTACAGTACAGAATAGAGTTAGCCGGGCTATTGTTTACACTTGTCACTGCTCTTCAAAGCCACTACCTGCTGAGATACTCCAAACAGCTTCCTGAAGATCCACCTACAGGTTCTCACCTGTATGACAGGCTCCAAGAAAGGGGTGGTGGGGGTTGGGCCTCCCCCCTCTCTCTCTAAGCTCAGAAGTTTATTAAACTTGAGGGCTTTGATCAGAATACTTTGTCTTGGCCTTCTGTTCTTTCTCGCCGTCTTTTCTCTTACAGCCCCAGCCTGCCTTTCAGGAAGTACCCGGTTCGGTCACACTCACTTGTTAGTAAAGTCTCTTAATGAAGGGGCCACCTCTTTCCTGCTGTGACCCACACAAGGAGGCTGGGAATGCAGGCCCTGGCCTGGGCAGCCCCTTCCCGAACTGATGAAGATTCTGGAGGCAGCCAATGTCACTGTCCACTGCTCTCTGCTTTGCTAGTCTTTCTGCATGGGCAGCTTGTATGACCCTGGGCCTCAGTTTGCAGCTGTTTCGGGATCCTGTGTGTGATATGAGCCGGCTGCACACTAGGAAACTGTTTAACTGACAGAGGCAAACAGCGTCTCTGCTTCGCTGAGATTTCTGGCTGCCCATCTGTGGGCTCAAAAGCAGATTTCTTCTCCCTCTGGGACCAGGAAAGGGCTCATCTGTTGTCTGCAGCCTGCCACACGTCCCTCAATTTACCGTCCAAAAACCTCTCCATCCTGGGCTCTGCCCTTTCACGATTCTCTGGGATAAATTAGCCAAAGATAGTGCTTTGCTGTGTGGCAATGAAGTGGTTCCCTCAAACTTCCCTTGGCCACACAGCAAGCTCTTTAAGCATTGGGTCACCTCTCCAGTCCTAGTCCAGAGGGATTTTTCTAAGAGGGGCTGATGGTAGCTGCTCTTTGCAGCGAGATGAGGTATAAAGCCGATGGCTCTGGTCTCCTCGTCCAGTCAGTGAGTCAACCCCAATAACGTTCCCTGCAATCCATCGACAGATCTTCTTGTGTTTGGGGTGTGTTTGTGTCTCCTGTGCCATGGAGAGTGAGGTCTCTACTCTGATGAGCAGGTAATCTGTTTATTCCCATTATTGCTTGATGCCTCTCAAGTTCCCTCCCAAGTCATGCCTCCCTGTCAGTCCTGGAACTAGCAGTTTCCCAGAAGGAGAGAGGTGCCCTCTGCCTGGGATGAGACAGCGGCATTGCTGCCTTGAAACTCGGGTTTAACTGGAAAGAGTCAGGTTATCCCAGTAATGATTAAAGTCTCTCCCTGGCGAGGGCTAAGGCCCTACCTCTAATCCATAGATCAAGAGTTAAAGAGTGGGGTGTGGCGGCTCATATCAGTAATCCCAGGACTCAGGAGGCTGAGACAGAAGGATCGCAAGAGTTTATGGTACCTGTGTAATACATTGTATCATTGAAAAACAAAGCTCTCCTCAGCACCTCCACAGACACAGGAAAGGAAGGCCCTCTGGTCCTTCCTTCTTCCTTTTGTTTGTCTATGTCAAGGTACATTTCCCAGCCCATGGCTGAGAATAAAGGACTTCTCTTTAACAGTGTACCACAACGGAAGGGGCTGGGACTCCCAGGAGCTTCGCAGGGAGGTAAGTGTCCTTGGTGGACTGGAATCAACCAGTTTAGTTGCTGGAAGTGGAAGGGGTTCCAGCTAATCCCAAGGGAAGGAGTGCGGGCTAGGATGAGTTAGACAGTTTCCAGAATGAGGCAGGCTGGCTCAGCATAGCTGTGCTGTAGTCAGTGGGGCGTCCCTGTGACCCGTGTCCCCGCACGTGGCTGAGAATAAAGGACTTCTCTTTAACTGCGCCCATTCCTGCAGGAAAATGCCCCCCCCCACCGCCCCCGGCTCATCTCTTCCCTTGAAAACAGGGCCAGGGCCACCCCTGTCAGATCCACATTACCCTGAAACAAAAGTAGCCCAGGCTAGCCTTGAATTTCCGATAGCTGAGACTGACTTTGAACTTCTGATCTTCTTGTCTACATTTCCTGGACGCTGATGCTGGATTTACAGATGTGTGGCTGCCATGCCTGGCTCCCAACTGACTGGCTGGGTTTTGAATGTTTGTGTGTGTGTGTGTGTGATGTATATATGTGTGTTTATATATGTGCATATGTGTGTGATGTGTGTGCATCTCTGTGTGTGTATCTGTGTCTGTATGTGTGATGTGTGTATATGTATATGTGTGTGTACATGTGTGTATGTATATGTGTGTGTACATGTGTGTATGTATATGTGTGTATACATGTGTGTATGTGTATTGTTTGTACTGGCTAGTTTTATGTCAACTTGACACAGGCTGGAGTTATCACAGAGAAAGGAGCTTCAGATGGAGAAATGCCTCCATGAGATCCAGCTGTAAGGCATTTTCTCAATTAGTGATCAAGGGGGAAGGGCCCCTTGTGGGTGGGACCATCTTTGGGCTGGTAGTCTTGGGTTCTATAAGAGAGCAGGCTGAGCAAGCCAGGGGAAGCAAGCCAGTAAAGAACATCCCTTCATGGCCTCTGCATCAGCTCCTGCTTTCTGACCTGCTTGAGTTCGAGTCCTGACTTCCTTTGGTGATGAACAGCAATGTGGAAATGTAATCTGAATAAACCCTTTCCTCCCCAACTTGCTTCTTGGTCATGATGTTTGTGCAGGAATAGAAACCCTGACTAAGACAGTGTGTGTGTGTGTGTGTGTGTGTGTGTATGTGTGTTGCGGGTGGGGAGATACATCCCAGGTGGAAGGATGCGGATGCAGAAGTAAATTTGAAATGTCTCTCCTTAAGAGCCATCCATCCTTAATTTTTGAGTCTCCCATTGGCTGGGAACACCCAGAGTAGCCTCCCGCGCTGTGATTATAAACTGCTGTGGCTATACTTAGCTTGGGATTTGCTGGTTGACATGGTTGACATGTGATTGAACCCGGGTCCTGTGGATGTGTGGCAACTGACAGAGCCGTCTCACCAGCGCCCGTTTGATTTCATTCTGCCATTACTGTAAGCGTCGTTGAAGCGTTCTACTGTTCTGCGCTTCACGTTCTTGATGTGTGTTCTCGCAAGAACAACTTCATATAGTTTCCATGGTAAGGGTTAAGAGAGCAGTTATGGTTACCCATGGGGTTATACTCCTTCAACCCCAGCAGTTGGAAACAACAGCAGGAGTCTCTCTGTGAGTTCAAAGCCAGCCTGGTCTACTTAGCAAGTTCTAGGCCAACCAGGGCTACATAGACAGAACCTGTCTCAAAAATTAAAAAATAAACAAATAAAAAACCCAAATCCTGGGGCTGGAGAGATGACTCAGCGGTTAAGAGCACTAACTGCTCTTCCAAAGGTCCTGAGTTCAAATCCCAGCAATCACATGGTGGCTCACAACCATCTGTGATAAGATCTAATGCCCTCTTCTGGTGTGTCTAAAGACAGCTGCAGTATACTTACATATAATAAATAAATAAATAAATAAA
Organism: Mus pahari; assembly: GCF_900095145.1. Classification (NCBI taxonomy): domain Eukaryota; kingdom Metazoa; phylum Chordata; class Mammalia; order Rodentia; family Muridae; genus Mus; species Mus pahari. The sequence goes on along the minus strand of NC_034610.1, from coordinate 23,922,321 downwards.
TAAATAAATAAATAAATAAATAAAAACCCAAATCCAGGCCGGGCATGGTGGCTCATGCCTTTAATCCCAGCACTTGGGAGGCAGAGGCAGGAGGATTTCTGAGTTCAAGGCCAGTCTGGTCTACAGAGTGAGTTCCAGGACAGCCAGAGCTACACAGATAAACCCTGGTTTGAAAAACAAAAACCAAACCAAACCAAAACAAAACAACCCAAATCCAAAACAAAAGAGCCATGAATGGAAAGGTTTGAAGCACAGGCCTGTAGATCCATAGGTTCCCCTTGAGGAGGAGAGGGGGAGCCCTTAGAAATTGAGGTTGGTTGTTAGGGATCCGAGTTAGAGCCAGACCTTGAGTCTGAGTACCCCAGGAAAAGGACAGGAGGGTGTGTTGCCAGTTAGCTCTTTGCTCTGAGGTTAAGAAGAGGCCCAGCCTTATTTCTATATGCAAATTCCATTGCCAGCCTTACTTCTATATGCAAATTCCTTTGCTGGGTGGGGACAGAGTTATTATGAGGCAGCAATGCTCCCCACTGTTCTATTTTGTACCTAAGTTAGCAAGCTGTATTCTTATTATTTGTGCACTTCTAGATATTTTTTTTTAGATTATATATATATATATATATATATATATATATATATATATATATATATAAATGATTGCCTGCATGTATGTCTGTGTATGTCTGTGTACCACATGTATGTCTGGTGCTGATGAAGGTCAGAGGAGGGTGTCTGGACCCATTGAACCTGAGTTACAGATGGTTGTGAGCCTCTTTGGAAATTGAACCTGGATCCTTAGGAGGAGTAGCTAGGGCTGGTAATCTCTGAGCCATCTCTCCAGCCCCTTGTGCAATTTTTCTGTCTGTTACATATTTTTGTTTTTCAGTTACTGGGGCTGGAATCCAGGTCCTCACACACACTAGGGTGTGCTTCGCCCTGAGCCACACCCTTACATGGTGTCCTATATCTTTTTTTTTTTTTTTTGGTTTTTCGAGACAGGGTTTCTCTGTATAGTTCTGGCTGTCCTGGTATTCACTTTGTAGACCAGGCTGGCCTCGAACTCAGAAATCTGCCTGCCTCTGCCTCCCAAGTGCTGGGATTAAAGACATGTGCCACCATGCCCGGCCGGTGTCCTATATCGTATATTAAATAAAAATGTCGTAAAATAGTCCCAGTCTCCCCTCTTCCCACTTCTGCCCGCTCTCTTTACAGCATCGGTTGGGAACTGTCCCTATCAGAGTCCCTTTGTCAGGCAGGCCTGGGCAGGTATGTGGGACTTGCCCTGGGAAGGGGCTCAGCTTGGTTTAGGCTCAGTTCTAGGCCTTTCTTGAAAATTTTTTTCATTTTTGAGACAGGGTCTGTGTAATTTAGGCCAGCCCTGAACGTAGTATATACCAGAGGCTGGCCTTGAACTTCTGATGGCTCCTGGCTCCACCTCTGGCATGCTGGGATTATAAATGTGCACCACCACACCCCACTACCTTAGTATCTTTTAAATTGGGGTCCTTTGTACTCATTTTGTATTGATCTCCACACACACCCTGTTCCTCAGATCCCTGGCTCTGTCTCTATGCTGCAGACTAAGACTTGATCTTGGAGGAGCATTGAGGGACTCTGATGGGAGAGGTGCATGCTGACTAAGCACAGGAGCTCCCCTCCTGTGAGCACTGGCACACAATACAGGCATGTCTGGGGTGGGATTGGCCAGTTTCAGGCAGATGCCTGAACAATGACCCCACACCTGCACAATGGGCCCACACCTGCACAGTGACCCCACACCTGCACAGTGACCCCACACCTGTACAATGGGCCCACACCTGCACAGTGACTCCACACCTGCACAGTGACCCCACACCTGCACAGTGACCCCACACCTGTACAATGGGCCCATACCTGCACAGTGACTCCACACCTGCACAGTGACCCCACATCTGCACAGTGGCCCCACACCTGTACAATGGGCCCACACCTGCACAGTGACCCCCACACCTGTACAGTGACCCCACATCTGCACAGTGAGCTCACATCTGCACAGTGACCCCACACCTGTACAGTGACCCCACACATGCCCCTCCATTGGCTTCTTTTTGATGTGATAAAATACACACGACAGAAAGTTTATCATAACCTTTTTTCAGGGAGAGGGAGGGACAAGATCTCACTATCATTAACTGGTCTGAAACTGGCTATATAGCTATGTGGCTTTAAACTCACAGAGATCTGCCTGCCTCTCCCTCCAGCATATTGGGATTACAAGAGTACATGATTAAATTTGGCCAAAATGTGTGTGTGTGTGTGTGTGTGTGTGTGTGTGTGTGTGTGTGTGTGTGTGTGTAAAGGACATTTTCAAAGATTTATTTGTGTGCATGAGCATTTTGCTTACATAAATGTATGTGTATACCTGCTCAGTGTCTGTAGAGGTCCGTAGCATCCCCTTGAACTGGAATTAAATCATCACATGGTTGCTGGGAACTGAACCTAGGTTCTCTGCAAGAGCAGCCAGTGATTTTAATCACTGGGCCATCTCTTCAGCCCCCCAGAGCTATTTTGGGGTGGGGTGGGGGGGACGGTAGGACAAAAATGACAGAGAATGGTCAGGCCTTTGTCTCAAAACAAAACCAAAACAAAAAAAAACCAACAACACAAAACAAACAGACAAAAAACTCAAAAAAACAAAACCAACAAATCCCCAGGAAGTTGGCTGTTGGGAATTTTGGGAATTGGAAGTCATTTTTTTTTTTTTTTTTTAAGATGGTGCTGTCTGTACACATGGAGGCTCCAAGAAAGCTTGGCTTTCAATTTCATACGCGGGACAGACATGAAGCTGGTTTCTAAGCGCTAGTTTCGTTCAGGTACAATAAGGAAGCTATCAACTGAAACTGTGCGTGTTTTTTCTCCTCTCTCTCCTGGGTAGAGCGCTTCCTATCCCTGCCACAGCCCAGAGGAGCGGGAAGCAACCTGGGCGGGAAGCAACCTGGTGGCCAGCCCTCCTCTCTGGTTGGCTGCCTGTGAGCTCAGCTCTAGGGAAACAATAATATAAACCCAGGAGTTCTGGGTCCCTCTGAGTAGTATCAGCAGCTACAACAGCAGCTTCTTCTCCCTGGACGTGCTGGAGCTGACCCACAAGGGACATCTACTTAATAGGAACAATGCCCAGATCAAAGAATCCCAGCCAAGGGCTGCCCCGGGACAGCAGCGACCTATGTGGTCTAAGGTAGGTTGAATCCTCTCTTTTGGAACCAGGGCAATGGGTGGTATTTCAGGGTCCCAAAGCAAGCTGGACATAAGAGTAATAGATCTGAATCCAGACCTAACTCTGCTTCTAGCTTGCTGGTCTTCCTAGGATCTGTTTTTCTTTTTTTTTTTTTCTTTTTTTTGGTTTTTCGAGACAGGGTTTCTCTGTGTAGCCCTGGCTGTCCTGGAACTCACTTTGTAGACCAGGCTGGCCTCAAACTCAGAAATCC
>NC_034610.1:23916485-23918210 GCF_900095145.1 Mus pahari | reverse complement strand
TTGTTACGGATGGTTATGAGCCACCATGTGGTTGCTGGGATTTGAACTCCGGACCTTTGGAAGAGCAGTCGGGTGCTCTTACCCACTGAGTCATCTCACCAGCCCACACACAGAGATCTTGATTTGTCGTTGCTTAACAAGTGGGGCTGGGTGTGGCCGAGAACAGGTTTGTCACTAGAGGCTCAGGGGTCCCCAAAGAACCCCTCACTACCCAGCCTGTGGGAAGGCAAGAGCCATGAAAACATCTGTACCTCTCTCTACAGAAGTCCAAAATAATGGCTTTGCTCTTGGCTTCTCCTGGCTCTCCCCTGCCTGGAAGGTTCTGAGCTCTGGGTGGTATGGGCCCAGAAAGACCTCGTGAGTTTAAGCATATAGCCATTGACTATGGGGCTGTGAGGCCCACTCTGGATTCATAAGCTTTGTACCTGGGATGCATGTGTCCAATCTCTATACACATATATAGATGTGTGACTACATAGTCGATGTGTGTGTGTGTGTGTGTGTGTGTGTTTAGAAGACATTGCTTGGTATAAGAGTGGGAAAAAAGAATTTGGAATTGGACCAGAGAAGAATGTTCAGATCTGCCGGGCATGGTGGCACACACCTTTAATCCCAGCACTTGGGAGGCAGAGGCAGGAGGATTTCTGAATTCGAGGCCGGCCTGGTCTACAGAGTGAGTTCCAGGACAGTCAGGGCTACACAGAGAAATCCTGTCTCAAAAATCAAAACAAAACAAAACAAAAGAAAAGAATGTTCAGGTCAGGTCCGGTTCTCTGCTCCCAGCTCCGGGACTTTGACCTTGTGTCAGCAACTCAGGACTGCAGTGCCCATGCCAGACTGATTCACTGGGTGCTGTCAGAGTCAACGCAATCACTGAGGTGATTACAGTGTGTATGTATATAATTATTTATTTGTACCATAAACAACCAGGGCCTGCCTAGCCAGGGGTGGGGACAGGGGAACCTCTAGCCAGGCATCCCTTATGGATCTTAGACACGGAGCCTGGAGCAAGCTTTAGCCTCTTATGCTCAGAACAGGGACTGTATTGGACATGCTGAGTTAGTGTAGGCTGACAGTATGCATGATGTGCTCCTGCAGGGCCTTCCAGAGCGTCTGTGAGGCGGGGTGTGTGTGTGTGTGTGTGTGTGTATACATGTGTGTGAATGTGTGTGAGTGTGTATATGTGTGTGTGTGTATGTGTATACATGTGTGAATGTGTGTGAGTGTGTATATGTGTGTATGTATGTGTGTATGTATGTGTGTGTATGTGTGTGAGTGTATATGTGTGTGTATATGTATATGTGAGTGTGAGTGTGTATGTGTGTGTGTGAATGAGATCCCTACAAGGGAGGAGGAGGAAGTGCTGCACTTTGGGGCATGAGAATAATAGGCAAGGCAAATGTAATGAGGTCAGAGTTCACTTTAGAAAATATGCCAAACATAGCCTCGTGCTGGGGAAAACCGCGCCGGCTCGGTGTGACTTCTCTGGTTCTTTGTGGCCGTGAAATGAGTCACTGGAGCCGTTTTCCTATCTTAGCCCCCATGATCTGTGCATCAGACCTTGGGTATTTCTGGCTAGGGTGCATGGACTTTGTTCTGAAGTCTATTCTCAGCCATGGTAACAAACATGTTTACATGAGTGATTGGCTATCCATGCAATGTGCCTGGACTCTCACGGTCTGGGTCAGGAAGTTGTCTGTGATGACTCCTTTTTTTTTTTTTTTT
>NC_034610.1:23905201-23912701 GCF_900095145.1 Mus pahari | reverse complement strand
TTGGACCGGCAGGTTCCCAGGAAGGACCCCGAGTCCTCGAACACCAGGTGCCCCTCCAGCGCCACCTGCAGGAGGACAGCCAGCGATGGCGCCAGAAGTTCTGAGAGCCCGGCTCACTCTGCAGAGGCCCAGGGCGCAACCGCCGCAGCCCTCCCTCCGGGAGAGGGGCGCAGATTTCTCCCCAGTGAGCAGGAGCCCCCAGAAGACACCAAGAAAGAGAGGCCTCCGAGGGAGGTCCAGCAGAGCTGGCTGAGGCTCGTGCTGAATCTCTTACTCATGCGGATAGAGGAGCCCAGAGAAAAGGCCAGCAGGGTGTCAAAGGGGAAAGGGGACCTACCAGAGGCAGCCGAGGAGCGAGCCCTCAGGAAGAAGTCGCAGGAGAAGAGGACCAGCCACAAGAAGCACACTCACAGGAAGCCTATAGCCGAAGAGCCTCCCGGGCCCCAGACCGCAGAAGCGCGAGGCCAGGAGGACATACCGCCCAGTTTGGCTGCCTCACGAGCCCCCGAGGAGGCAGACCTGGGGCTGATCTGCAGGGGTGAGCAGACTAGGGTAACCCCATTGTCCCACCCCAAGGACCAGGGTGCTCCAATCTCCTCGGATCACAAGTGGACAGTGGGGTTATAAACAGCTGAATGCTTGAGTTCAACCCAACGGAGCCGCTGCCATTCAGTATGCTGTGTGGCCTAGAGATGGTGAATTCATGCACGCCCCCCCCCCAACCAGGAGACAGAGAGAGAGAGAGAGAGAGAGAGAGAGAGAGAGAGAGAGAGAGAGAGAGAGATGCTATCTCACGGGTCAACACAGCTTACGCAAAAAACAAGTGTTTGCTGCCCTGTAGCTGGTGTTAAATGCAGTGAGATTGGGGGGAGGGGCAGAAGTAGCGGCTCTCAGCCTGCCATGGTGGCACTAGCCTTTAATCCCAGCACTGGGGAGGCAGAGGTAGGTGGATCTCTGAGTTCAAGGCTAGCCTGGTCTACAAAGTGAGTTCCAAGACAGCCAAGGCTATACAGAGAAACCCTGTCTCCAAAAACAAAACAAACAAACAAAAAAAGTAGCGGCTCTCCCACCCCACAAGCCTATGGATGCCTATCAGTGCCCTGTCTAGACCCTGCTCTGTCAAGAATAAATCTGCTGCTGGACATAGTGGCACAAGCTTTTACTCCCAGCACACCGCAGGCAGAGGCAGGCAGAGGCAGGCAGAGGCAGGCGGATCTCTGAGTTTGAGGTCAGTCTGGTTTACACAGCAAGATCCTGGACAGCCAGGGGAAACCCTGTCTCGGAAAACAAAACAAAACAAATGAACAAAAGAAGAAACCCATTGTGCTAGTTTCTGCTGCTGTGGGCTGGAGGCCACTGGTGCAGACATCCTGTGGCTGTGATGGGAAAGGCGGCTCAGGGAGAGCTGGTGGAGGGGAGCCTGGCCTGAGACACCCCACTTTTCCTCCTGGAAGTCCTAGCCAGCTTCTGATTTGGAGTGAGGTTTAGGGGTGGCTGCTGTCTGGCCTGTCACTCTATGGAGGTTGTGCTGCACGCTGGTAACAAGGTCTGAGGAATGTCACTGAATCCGGTTTTAACTTGTTTTCATTTGATTTCCAGGGGGACCAGATTCTGACCTCCCTCAGGCCTTGCCCACTGAAGGATGCCATGCTGAAACCCCAGACAGCTCTGGCCAAGCCTCAGGTCTTCCATCAGAAGAGGACCCCAGAAAGCCTGACCGTGAGTCCGGATCCTAGCGTCTTTCTTTCCTTGTTGGTGGGAGTCCACACCAGACTAGAGGGCTTGCTCAGGGCACGCGTGGATCTGGCTTGCCTGTCCTGCTGCTTCTGGCGTGGCAAACTTATTTTAGAGTCTACCAGGAGAGAGACTGAGGCAGCAGAAAGGCTGCTGGCAAGCGCTCCTGCTTCTGTGACCATGGCAACGTGGCTTTGCTTTCAATTTCTTAAAATGTATCTTGAGGGGCTGGAGAGATGGCTCAGCGGTTAAGATCACTGACTGCTCTTCCAAAGGTCCTGAGTTCAAATCCCAGCAACCACATGGTGGCTCACAACCATCCGTAATGAGATCTGACGCCCTCTTCTGGTGCATCTGAGGACAGCTACAGTGTACTTACATATAATAAATAAATAAATCTAAAAAATAAAAATAAAAAAATAAAATGTATCTTGAAATATGTAGGAGACAGGGCAGGGTGCGCCTCAGTTCGTACAGCACTTGCCTGGCATCCGAAGCTGGTATTAGGTTCCCAGCACTGCATAACTGGGATGTGGCAGTGTATACGTGTAATCCCAGCACTGGGGAGGTGGAGGCAGGAGGATTGGTTCAAGATCATCTGCTATGTAGTGAATCGGAGGCCACTTGGAGCTACATGAGACCCTATTCATCTACCTATTTATCTATCTGTCATCTGTCTATCCCTGTATCATTTATCTAATCTGTCATCTATTTATCAAGCCTATCTATTTCATCTATCATCTTTCCTATCTAGTCTATCTATCATCTATCCATCCATCTAACCTATCTTTATATATCTTATTTATCTATCTAGTCTATCTAATCTATCATCTATCTATCCATCCATCTATCTATTATGTCTTATCTTTTTTTTTTAAGATTTATTATATGTAAGTACACTGTAGCTGTCTTCAGACACTCCAGAAGAGGGAGTCAGATCTTGTTAAGGATGGTTGTGAGCCACCATGTGGTTGCTGGGATTTGAACTCCAGACCTTCGGAAGAGCAGTCGGGTGCTCTTACCCACTGAGCCATCTCTCCAGCCCTGTTATGTCTATCTTTATCTCTCTATTATACCTACCACCTATCTATTGAACAGAGACTAAAGGTGTTAGACAGGGACCCTGCTTTAGCAGGTAAGATGTCTTGTGCTTAACTAAACAAGGCAGCTATATGGAAGAATGGAAAGAACTGTCCAACAGCCACAGCGAAGAGCCTTCAGTGTGCTCTGAATCTTCTTGCAGAATTATAGAGAATAAAACAGAGCTTCATCCATACGGACTTAAACACCCGTCTCTCAGCAGTGCGCCCAGCCTCAGATACAATCAGAACACCTCCACAATACGCTCTTCATTTAATTCTCTAAAAACAAGGGCTGCATTTTTAAAGGCAGGGCTTGCAAGGGATAGAAAGGCATTTCTGTGGCCAATTTGTAAGGTGTTTACCATTCATTGTCTTGCCTGAGAGGAAAATGAACTGTAGACTGTGTCAGGAAACAGGAAGCCAGGAGACTGGTGAGAGAGCAGGAGTGAGGGGTAGAAACCCCCACAGCTACTCTGGGACAGAAATGTTTGTTTGACATTTCATGCAAACAGACCTTTGGGGTACAGCTAGTGGAGTGGGCATGCCACCCTTGTGTGAAGCAGAACAAGCTACCCAAGGAAATGTTCTCATGTGAGGAGTAGTGGAGGCAGCTATGGGGCAGGTCCAGTGTGACCTGTGGAACACCAGCTGATGTCATCTCTGTGCCTTAGGATAGGGACCTGTTATTATGTGGGGCTGCAAGACTTGGAATAAGCCTTGGGAAATGTTTCTAATTCCTGCTCCTTTGTTTGTTGTCCTGATAGCCCATGAGAGAGTGTGACCCATATTTCACAGGGAAAGCTGAAAAGATGCAAAGAGGGAAGTGACTTAGCCACTGCCAACTCAAAGCTCCCAGATCTAGAAAGCTCAGGTGGCAGGGCAGGTGGACATCCGGCCTTAAATCCCTGCATAAAACATCATGCTTTGGGCTGTGAGATGGCTCAGAGGGTAAAGGCATGTTCCATCAAGCCCCGATGATGTGAGTTCAATTCCTGGAACCCATGTAATAAAAGGAGAGAAATGGCTTCCAAGAGATGACCTCTGATTGTCACATGTGTTTCTCTTCTCCCTAATAATTAAATTATAAAGATTAAGAAATTTAGCCGGGTGTGGTGGCGCACGCCTTTAATCCCAGCACTCGGAAGGCAGTGGCAGGCGTGTTTCTGAGTTCTAGGCCAGCCTGGTCTACAAAGTGAGTTCCAGGACAGCCAGGGCTACGCAGAGAAACCCTGTCTCGAAAAACCAAAAAAGAAAAAAAAAAAAAAAAAAAAAAAAAAAAAAAAAAAAAAAAAAAAAAAAAGAAAAAGAAAAGAAAAGAAAAAAGAAAAAAGAAGAAATTTAAAAAGTCATACTTTACCTCAAAAAGACTTCTCTGTACTTGGCCAGTTCTCAGTCAGGATGGTGGGGGATGGGAGGGTCTTCGGGTATTGGGGGAAGGATGGGAGGGTCTTTGGGTATTAGGGAACCTCAGTCCCGAGGCTGGCTTCATTCTCCTTGGGAGTCCAGCTCTGGATACTATCTGCATACCTAGGCGTGGTGGTACCACGGTCTCTTGCAGAGAATGACATCATCTGCTCTCTTGCAGAGGATGACGTCATCTGGCAGATCGTGGAATTGCTCAAGAAAGCTGGAGACCAACTGGAAGAAGAGGTGAGGCGCAGGCATCAGAGAGCGCCTGCAGAGCTGCTGCGGCTCCGGGTTCGTGCCCGCCTCCCCGTCTAGTTAGCCCCACTCCCTAATTCCAGAGGCCGCCTCCCGCTCTGTGGGCCCTGTCTGGGGCTGCCTTTCTCCTCTCCTCAAGGCCAGGGATCTGACCCAGTTTCTTTCTCCTCCCCACAGCAAGTGCAAGTCCCTCAGCCAGAAGCGGTTCCTCCGCGAAGACCAACGCCACCCCCCAGGAAGAAATCCCAGGAGAAAAAGTCCAGCCTGAAGAGGGTCTTGTCCCTCAAGAAGCCTGCCTCCGAGGAGCCCAAGAGAGTCGGCACAGCCACTACCCTTGGCCCAGACACCCGGCCCAAGAGGCCCAGCTTCCTACCCTTGTGTGTTAGTAGCCCACGAACTTCCACCTCCAGCAGCGTTGGTAAGCAGGCTCTAGCAGTTGCCATAGCAACTGCAGCTGCCTCCTGCTCTGGAATCTCTCGGAAGCCCTCACTAGGCCTTGAGCAATGTAGGGAGGATGGAGATGGAGAAGGGACCAAAGCTTGTCCCCTCCACATGGTCTTACTTGGGTACAGGCAGCCCACCTCAGCTTTTGAAGTAACCGTGTGCAGGGCCCTTAGACACTCTGGGGACGTTTTTTGTGACAGCACTGGAGACAAGAGTCCTGGGTTCCAAGCTACTTTATTTTTTTATTTTTATTTTTTATTTTAATATGTGTGGATGTTTTGCCTCCGTGTATGTCTGGGCACCGCATGCGTGTCTGGTGTTTGTGGAGGCCAGAGGTGGGCATCAAATCTTAGGAACTGGAGTTCCAGATGATTATGAACCACCATGTGACCCAAACCTGGTCACCTGGAACAGTGCTCAGAACCGCCGCGCTATCTCTGCGCACGCACACAGGCTGATTTTGTTGTGATTGTTTGCTTGGTTGGTGTTTGTCTGGAACAGGGTCACACGTAGCCCAGGCTGGTCTCAAACTCCCGCGTGGAGCCAAAACCCCGAACTCCTTTGTTTGTTTGTTTGTTTGTTTTTTGGAGACAGGGTTTCTCTGTGTAGCCCTGGCTGTCCTAGAACTCACTTTGTAGTTCCAGGCTGGCCTCGAACTCAGAAATCTGCCTGCCTCTGCCTCCCGAGTACTGGGATTAAAGGCGTAGGCCACCACGCCCGGCGACCCTGAACTTCTTGTGTGCCTGCCTTTACTTCCTAAACGCAAGAATTGCAGGCTTGTGCACCACCACCCAGTTTGTGTGGTACTAGGGCTGGAAGCCAGGGCCTCCTGCCTATTGGGCAAACCACTTATCAGCTGAGTACCCCAGGCCCTCCCGATTGCTATCCTATCCCTGTCTCTGTGACTCTGATTCCTTCCAGTGTCCTATTGTCTGTCTGTATCAGTTTGTTGCAGAGATGAGTGCGGAAGAGAAGTGATGTCATAGTCACGTGGCTCATCAAAGCGGGAGCCAGAGCCAGAGCCGGGAGGGAGAAGGGCTGGTCCCTTTGGCTCTTCCTGGGCGTTAAGGTGGATGGGGGCTGGCCTCCTACGACACTGTTGTCAGGAGAGCACGGATTTGGGGTCATAAGAGGAGAGATTTTCATGCAAGGCAGTTTTAGGCCATGGCTCTTCATTCATGGCACGGAGTCAGACACCTACTGCCCCCTAGTGGCCCAACCGAAAACAGCGGCTAGGTAAGGGAACCCCAAGGAAAGAGAAAAAGCCAGAGAAGCCAAGGAAAGGCAGTTCTGGGGGGGGCTGCAGAGAGCATGATCGGGGTCCGCAAACAGAGCCCCAGACCTGGCACAGCCCAGAAGCTCATGTAGCCTCACAAGCCTTGCAGAGCCCACGGGTGGCGTACACTGGCACCTGCCCAGGCTCAGGGCCAGTTGCTGGGTGTGGCTGACACGCACACTGACAGTGCCTTTCTGCTTCCCAGACTTGGAGGCGCCCACGTTCCATGCGGCCCGGTCTGTCGATGGTGGAGGCTCCCATCCCTCTGAGCTCCACACACCAGCTGCCGTATTTCAGGGACCCGAGGAGAAGCCACTGCTCGACAGAGCCTCCGAATCCAGTTAGTCCGTTGCCCCTCAGAGACAACCCCTACGCGGCCGCCACCCCATCCCCCACCTCCAGCCCATCTGTCTAGACTTTGCCTTTGGAAAGGGCAAGCAGAGGCAGAGAGAGGGAGGCTAAGGCCTTTCAGTCTCCCTGTGGGAAGCCTCAGGCTGTGGAGACAGCACACTTCACCCGCCAGCCTCAGTTTCCCCATTTTGCAAGGGTGGCCCTTGAGAGTTGCTGGAGGTTCTAACTGAATGGCTGCCTATAAGGCATAGCAGGGCAGGCCTGTCAGCGGACAGGTTGTGTCGCTGCTGATCCTTGTTATTGCTGTTAGGTGGCTGGCTCGGGAGCTGTCATGGTGCCAGGAAGGTGCTGATCTCACCACAGTTATCAGTTTGGTTTTTTTTTTTTTTTTTAAGATTTACTTATTTATTATACATAAGTACACTGTCGCTGTCTTCAGACACAGCAGAAGAGGGCATCGGATCCCATTACAGATGGTTGTGAGCCACCATGTGGTTGCTGGGAATTGAACTCAGGACCTCTGGAAGAGTAGTCGGTGCTCTTAACCGCTAAAACATCTCTCCAGCCCCCACAGTTATCGGTTTATTGTTGATAGAACCAAGCCTGGATCTAAAATATTGTCTAACATCTTGAGACGCTTTAAACCGCTTTGGGGGGAGGCAGGGGGTGCTGGAGAGACAGCATGGCTGGTAAAGTTGGCACTCCAGAACGGACATGGAAAGAAAAGAAAGACAACAAAAAAACTTGGGGTGTGTGGACCTAGCCCCGACCTCAGAGCCTTTGTAAGGAACCCTGTCCTTTTCGTAGGAGAATTCAGGCGGAAGATCCTGGCCCTGCTCCAGAAGGCAGAGGATGAGAGGGGAGAGCAGGTGAGGATGGGGAGAGTGGCTGAGGATGGGGAGAGCAGGTGAAGATGGGGAGAGCAGGTGAGGATGGGGAGAGCAGGTGAGG
>NC_034610.1:23885417-23905146 GCF_900095145.1 Mus pahari | reverse complement strand
TGGGGAGAGCAGGTGAGGATGGGGAGAGCAGGTGAGGATGGGGAGAGCAGCTTAGGATGGGGAGAGCAGTTGAAGGAGGAGAGAGCAGCTGAGGATGGGGAGAGCAGCTGAGGATGGGGAGCCCTCCCAGATGCTCCCGCTCTTCTGGGAACCCCCACCCCTCTGCTTCATTCTAAGCTTCAGACTGGCCTCCCCCAGGCAACACTCCCCAGCAGCAAAGGCCTTCGCCCCCCCTGCTCCTTCTAGGCCATAGTTCACCTTTGACCTTCTTGAGGCCAGGGGGCCCTGACTCAGTTTCTCTCTTTCTCCCCATAGCAAGCTCAAGTGCAGGAGGCAGAGGAGGCCCGAGAAAACCCGGCCCCAGCCGGCAAGGTGAAGTCCCAGGTGAAGAAGTCTAACCTCCGGAGAGCCTTTTCTCTAAGGAAACATGGCTCCAAGGATTCTAAGAGAACGGAGGCTTCAGGGACTGCAGGCTCTGGCAGCCCGGAGGCCCGGCCACCCAAGAGGCACGGCTTCCTGCCCATGTGTGTCAGTGGCCACAGAGCTTCCATCTCCAGCAGCCCAGGTGAGCAGGCCTGGTGTTACCATGGTGACTTCAAACCTTGCCCTCTGCTCTCTGCTGTGGGAAGAGTGGAGAGGTGGGGATGTCAGTTTCAGCAGGACACCTACCAAAAGCTCAGAGTTCCTTTTCTTAAAAACAAAGGCATCACCAGGAAGTGGTGGCACGTGCCTTTAATCCCAGCACCTGGGAGGCAGAGGCAGGTGGATTTCTGTGAGTTTGAGGGCAGCCTGGTCTGCAGAGCAGGTTCTAGGACAGCCAGGGCCAGAGGTGTCGCTAGATCTGTGGTTGTCAGATGTCACTAGGGAACGTTAGTAGAAACACACCGGGATTTCAAGGTGACTGTAGTAAAACGTGAGGTCCGTTGCTGGGCAGTGATCCCCTGCTCTTGTGCAGTGACTGCTGTATACACAGTACTACCTCAGTTAACACGCCAGCTCTGTCTTAGCATTCCCATTTGACAACAGAGTCAGGCGAAGTTTGGACTGACTTGGCCGAGGCTTGCACATTTAAAGGGGAGGTGATTTTGCTGGGTGAGAGCCATGGGAACGTCCACGCGCTTCTTAAACTGTGCTCTGTGGGGAAGCAGAGGGCAGAGAGGGAACACAGATCCCCTCAGAAGCAGGGCAGGACTGGCATCCTGCCCCCTCCTCCCCCGAGGACTGAGACAGATGCCAAGCTCATCCACTTTTCTGCAATCCCTTTCAGAAAGCCTGGAGTTCCAGAAGACGGAGGCTGCAGGAGGGGGACCAGCCGGGTCCCCAGGAGCGCCTTTCCAGGCCAGGGGTCACACACCAGACGAGGGGCCTTCTCCAGAGAGAGCCTGGCAATCTAGTCAGTACATCCTGTGCCCTCTGGGGTAGCCTCATCTAGTTTCTCTTCACTTGCCCAGGCTGAGTACAGGATGTTCCGTTGAGGGGACAGGACCATTGGTGTGCTCGGTTTTAAAAAGATTAAAGTAAATACTTTATGCATATGTGTGCTCTATCCACATGTACACCTTCCTGCCAGAAGAGGGCACCAGATCCCATTACAGAAGGATGTGAGCCACCGTGTGGTTGCTGGGATTTGAGCTCAGAACCTCTGGAAGAGCAGCCAGTGCTCTTAGCCGCTGAGCCATGCCTCCAGTCCCTATTTGTGTGCTCTTTAAACTGAGGCTGCCGGGCGGGGGTACCGATGGCTTTAGGGTCCTTAGTCAGCCTCACTGGTGTAAATGGTTCTACCTTGGTCCAATTCAAGCTGTTCGTTACAACCTCTCTGAGTTTCCTGTGTATTTTACTAAGCCCTGTTCAAATCAACACCAAAGAGCCATAGCGCAGCCAAGTGGCCTCCTGTCGTGGCAGTACCCATGGCCAAGGGATGTTCCCCTCCACATGTTCTGGCTGGCCACTCTGAGCGCAAGCTTCCGTTCCTGAGGTTAGGAGCCCTCAGCTTTCCCCTGTGTCAGGTGGAGCTGCGTTTGGTCACAGGCGCTTAGAGAGAACGTGCCGTCTCTATTTGGACAACTGTACTGCCCGCCACGGGTGCCCGGTGTCACTGTGGGCAGTCTCTGATCTCTCCTCTCTTCCCTCAGAGGAGTTCATGATCCAAAAGCTCGTGGCGAGTCTCCAAGAGGTGGACAGGGATCTAGGGAGGCAGGTGAGTACCCCTCAAACTCTCCAGGCAGATACGGGAGCTCCCTCCCCTGAGACCTGCGTTCTGTCCCTACTTCTGGGTGACCTTGGTCATGTCCCTTGACCTCTCTGAACCCCCTTTGAAAAACAGGGATATTCCCCATTTGACTAACAGGTGTCTCTGCAGAGAGCACTAACACAAGGCAGGTAAAGAGAATGTTAGCTTGAAATGATAGGATTGCAAGCAGGCTGGGGAGATACCTCTGCAGGGAGAGTGCATGCTATGCTTGCCCGCCATGCCTGCCCGCCGAGAGCCCGAGTTCAAATCCCAAGCCCATGTGTAAAAAAAGCCAGGCATGGGATCATACACCTGTTGGAACACAGCGCTATATGGGGAGGAGACAGGAGGCTTGCTGGGGTTTGATGGTGGTTAGCCGACCTCCAGGGTCAGCGAGAGTCTGTGTCTCAAGGGAATAAGGCAGAGCCCTAGAGCAAGGATTCTCTGGGCTCTGTATGCACACTTACATGAATGCAAACATCATATACATACACACATGCGTGTACGCACATTCTCTCTCTCTCTCTCTCTTTCTCTCTCTCTCTCTCTCTCTCTCTCTCTCTCTCTCTCTCTCTCTCTCTCTCACACACACACACACACACACACACACACACATACACACACTCAAAACCAGAATGGTCTAATTGCTCCCAATCAGGGTCTGCCCCAAGCCAAAGCCAGGGCACCCCCCCTCACCTCCCCCTCAGATCCTGCTGCAAGGTCACCTTTGGTGGGCGCAGCCTTGCCAATGAGCAGCTTAGCTCGATCCAGCAGCCTCTACCCCACCCCGGCTGAAGACCTCAGTCCTCCCCAGGAGGTGTCTACACATCACTGCCTGGGCCACCTTACCGTCCTTGTCCAGGTCCTTATCCCCATCGGTGTGCCCAGGATCTCAGATAAACCTCATGTGTGACCCAAGGCTTTGTCTTTGGGTCTCCATCCCCCCCTGGAGACCCCAGTTATCATGTCCGGATATGAAGAGGGTTAGCCGGAAGGACCTTAGTGTGGGGCTGAGAAGGTATTGAGTGTTTTTCCTGGCCCCTGTCTACTTCCAACCGTTTTGGAGAGGGGATCTGGTCACTCCCACTTTTCTAGCTGAAGGGAGGCTCAGGGTGACTTGTTCCGTGCCATATCTGCTCTCCGTACATGCACGTCGTTTTTTGTTTGTTTTGTTTTGCCCTGCAGCTGCAAGCCATATCTTATAGAAATGAGAGTGTGGTGGTGGAGGGATTTAATAAGGGGTGCTCACCCAGGATGCTAGGGAGCAGGCTGGGGTGGGGGTGGGGACCCCGCAGGCCCTAGCGCTGATGACTCCACTTCCATTCCAGATCCAGAAGTACCCCAGCTTCAAGCGTTTTTTTAACGAGTTCTCAGATGCCTCCCTCAGGAAGCTGGTGGCCACCTTAGACAGACAGAAGGCCAGCCTCTCAGAGGAAGGCCAGAGCCTGGCCAACAGGCTGCCACCCTGTGCCTTTGGCACACTGAACAAGTTTGCGGCCAACCACAGCTGCGCCATCTGCACACTGATGCAGTCCAGAGGTGAATACAAGGGACACAGTTACGTCCACTTCCTGTCCAGGAAGGCCCAGCAGGTGAGAGCATGGGTCAGCACGGCGGCAGGTCTTCTGACTTTCCTGATACGCGTGCACACGCGTGTGAGTGTCAGGGCGCACTGGTGGAGATCAGAGGACAACTCCTAGGAGTTGGTTCTAGGGATGAATGGAGGTCAACTTGCCAGTCTTAGTGGCAAAGAGCTTTACTGACTGAGCCATCTTTTTGATCCCCCACCTGATTTTTAGGCTTCAGTTCAAATGCCACCTTCCTCCTTTCTGCAGTCTCCTGGGACACAAAGACAAGAGCTAAGCTGTAGTCAGCTTCAAAGGACAGGCAGCTGAGCCCGGTGTTGCCAGTTGGTCCCAGGAGGCCTGCAGGAAGTGGCAGATGCAATTTGAATGACCAGGGGTTTGGAGACTGAGGCTGAGTGGAAGGACTGGGGACAGCTGTGCCCAGTGGAGGGGAAGGGGAGATGCAAAGGCTAGGGGACCTCTTGTGGGTTTGGATCGGCTTGGTAGGGAGCTTGCTGTCTCTGGCCTGGACCCTGCTGACTCGGCCTGTGGCTTTTCCCCTCCAGGACATCACGAATCTGGATAGCCAGAGTCCGGACTGAAGGCTCCATGTCATACACGAGTTCTTTCGGAGTAGCTTTGGCCCAGAGACTCTGAAGACCCCATAGGATGGCCCTCTTTTGTGCTTCCCAAACGTCCCTGCAGAAAAAAATGAACCACGGACAATTCTCTGCGCACTCAGCATTGTCTGGGAACACTTGCTTCCTGGAAGCGGGACCCAGAGGCTGGGCTGGGGTCAGCACTAGAATGGGGTTAGGAGGTCAGGCTCCATGGAGTGAACCTGAAGAGAGGCTCTCCCCTCTGTAGTCTCTGCATCCCATCCCCCCACCCCCCAACTCCTCATCCCTCATGACTGACACCTGCCAGATCCATGAGTCTTAGCTGGTGTGTGTGTGTGTGTGTGTGTGTGTGTGTGTGCATTCACACATGTCTGCCGATCTGCCTGCCTGTCTGTCTGTGTCTGTGTGTCACTGGGTGGAGGGAGGGAGTGTAGGTCAGAGGTCAGTCCCCGGTGTCCCGCGTCCAGTTCCATCTGCCTTGTTTTTTGAGACTCACCCAAGCAGGCTTGTCTAAGGTTGAGAGTCCAAGGGATCCGCCTAGTTCCGCCTCTCCAGGGCTGACATCACAAACATTGGCCACCACACCCCGCCATAAATAAGTCTTCGGGGGGTTATTTATTTATTTTTTTATGAGTCTTCATTTTAAAAAATAGTTTTTAAATTCAGTTTCCAGCTGGAAAACACACATGCATTCAAACAGCTGTGTCTCTGCCACGTCACTCCCAATCTTACAGGAATCTTATTAGCCTTCATGAAGATTCTGAAAGTTATCTAGGTTATGCCTATAATTATTTTATCGCATTGACAAAGGTCTCACTCTGTGGCCCAGACGAGCATCTCTCAACCCCGACCCCACCCTAGACTCTCGAGTCCTGAGACTACAGTTGTGGGCTACTTTACAGGGTCACAGCTGGGTAGATCTCAGAAAGTCAAAGAGGGGGCTTCAAGCTGGACTGCCCCAGATGCTGCACAGACGTGCACTGCTCCAGAGCCTCTCACCCTAAGACAGCAGCCTCCACCCTGTCTGTGCTGGCTGGTTGTGTGTCAACTTGACACAAGCTGGAGTTATCACAGAAAGGAGCCTCCGCTGAGGAAAGGCCTCCATGAGATCCAGCTGTAAGGCATTTTCTCAATTACAGATCAATAGGGGAGGGCCCAGCCCAGTGTGGGTGGGGCCATCCCTGGGCTGATGGTCCTGAGTTCTACAAGAAGGCAGGCTGAGCAAGTCAGCAAGAAGCCCCACTCTGTGGCCTCTGCATCAGCTCCTGCCTCCAGGTTCCTGCCCTGTGTGAGTTCCTGTCCTGACTTCCTTTGGCAATGAACCTCGTGTTCACATGAACACGTGGGGCGTGTCTTGAAACTGTCATGTGGATGCTGGGAATTGAACCTGGGGCATCTGGAAGAGCAGCCAGTGCGCTCTTATCCACTGAGCCATCTCTCCAGCCCCAGGAACTAAAGTTCTGAAACAACGGTTAGGAATCTTTTGTACATAGTTTACTTTATTATTAAATTAGTCAGTCTTATACATAGTTCAGGTTAGTTACCACACCCAACTGTACATAGTTTCTTTTTATTTATATAAAGATTTTGTTTTTATTTTAAATTATGTGGGTTTGTATGAGTGCAGTATCCACAGAAGCCAAAAGAGGGCACTGTATCTCATGGCGCTGGAGTTGCAAATGGTTGTAAGCTGTCTGCCTTGAACAGGGCTTGTTTTACCACTGAATGTGTCCTCCAAACCTTGGACATTGTTTCTTATCTGTAACAACAACTATCCAGGCTGTAGAATATTTGTTATGAGTTCCTGATGCTGTCATCCAAGTCTGGTTTTTATACTGTGTTGTTTGAACCAATAAAGACACTGACTCAAAGTGTAAACTGGATCTTTTCAGGGAAGCTAGGTCATCTTGCTCCACACAGTGGGGACAGAATGGCTGTCCCCTTGTTCCATCTGGAAGAGGCAAGATGGCCACCACCAGCCCCCGTCCAGGACAGTCCAAGCCTGCGGATCGATAGTGGGGGGCCAGCCTCTCCATCCCTGTCCTGGGTTCTCTCTTCTGGCTCATCCTTGGAGTGACACCATGCTGACACAGTAACAAAAGGGGTGCTAGTCTGGGTGGTCATGAGCTCAGGGCTTCCCATCGGATCCCAGGCTGGTAATGTCAGAGATGAGATATTGCTGTTCTAACCTGACTCCTGAGGCACAGAGAGGAGAGGCTGGGTCAGCCATCGTTCTTTTTGATTACTTGATGAAGCTGGTGTGACTTAGCACAGGTGTAGAGGACGGGATGAGGCTGCTCTCTGCTGTGTGTCTGAATGGGAAAAGGGGACGTTTACTGTAGATATGAGTGACAGAGATGCCAGAGGCATCTGGGAGAGTCAAGACTGCACATGGCCAGCAGACTGATGCAGACCATGAGATGGAGGTGGGGATCCAGCAAGGAAGGAGGGGGTGTGGGCCAAAATGGCTGGTTCTACAGGAATCGGAGAATCTGGGGAAAGGGGAGGAAAGCTCTGGTGTTGGAGAGATTTTGGGTGGGGGCGGGGCATGCCAGCCAGGACGACTCTGTAACAGGCACGTGTAAGTATGGACTGAGCCAGAGTCTGCCTTGGTGTGTTAGATAGGCACCTCAGCCATTTGTCCCGGGTTTCTCTGAGACCTCACAATATCCAGTTTGAGTTCAGCCTGGGCTGTAAGGGTCCATGAGTCTCAAAGAATGACACCCCCCCACACACACACACACACACACTTGAGCAGTAAACTCAAGGAGTGTTTTATTCTGCAGAAGTCCAGCATGCTGTGGTCTCCCCGTTATCAGAATAGAGACACCCAAGTGAGCTTGCAGGCTTGATTTAAAGCACGTTGGGGGAATTCTGGGGTAGGTGACCTCTGTTGGGTCCATCTCTAAGGCCGTTCTATTACTGGGGTTTGGGGCTGGGAACCTGCTGGGGAGGTCTGGAAACTGTTACTGAGGAAGCAGCTGAGGGAGTCTAGAAACTGCCGCTGACCCACTGTCCTTGCTTCAGGCCAGCTGGCTGGAATATCCCATTACCTGGTCGTGAAGGCTGGAGCCTGGGGGCTTTCTAATAGCAATTGACTGTCTTGGGCTTGCCAGGACTCCCCAGTTCTTAGGCCTAGTGTCCTTAACTGCCAATCTGAAGTCTGTCACAGAATAAGCCTAGCCTTCTCAAGCTATGTAAGGGCCAGTCCCTTAGCAAAGATCCGTGCATGGGCATGTTGACAAAGAGCCAGGTCAGTGGCACGCCTTTGATCCCAGCACTGGAGGCAGAGGCAGGTGAATCTCGGTGAGTTCAAGGTCTGCCTGGTCTACAGAGTGAGTTCAGAGCTGGCTAGCACAACCTTCCAAGACCTCATGCTTGAAAACAAATAAAAAAAGGAAGAGATTAAAGAGACTAATAAAAGCTAACAGAGTCAGCAGATGAGAGCACAGGATGCCCAGCTGTGCCCTTCCCCCAGCCTTGAGCAGGCTGGCGCATTACCTCAAAACAGGGGAAACTAACAGAACCCTAGAGAGCCAAAAAGGGGGTTCTGTCTCTTTGGACAATGGTGACATTGGAGGTGTTCAGTTTTGAAGCTGGCACAAATGGTTGAGGTGCCTATTTAAGATATCAGAATGGAGAACTAGAGAGATGGCTCAGTGGGTAAGAGCACTGACTGCTCTTCTAGAGGTCCTGAGTTCAAATCCCAGCATCCACATGGTGCTTTCACAACCATCTGTAATAAGATCTAATGCCCTCCTCTGGGAGTCTAAAGACAGCTACAGTGTACTTATTTATAATAAATAAATAAATAAATCTTTAAAAAAAAAAGGACCTGGCCAGGTTCTCCCAGCATCCCTCGGTCCCTACGTTACAGGGCATGGCTGGCATACCCTGCCCTCTACCAGGCCGCCCTTCCCCCAGAGGCTCTTCCCTATATAATCCAGACTTCTTGTTTATCCATCCTTCTTGTACATTTGGCCTCCTGGCTGCTGTTCTTGGGTGCCCTCTCTTCCTCCCCCCCCCCACGTGGCACAGGCTCTGGGCTCGCCCAGATGTGTCAGCCTCTGGCCATACTCTCCCTCCTCTCTATGATAAACACATATTCCCCCCCCCCATCATCTCGGGGAGCAGTCATGTCCTTTTTTTTCATTCAGGTTTTTCATTCTAGGTTTGACACACACTTCCTGAGGGAAGACAGTTTTAATAGGTGCCAGGGAATTGGTATGTCTGGGTGGAGAGACTCGCCTCAAAGTGAAGGCCCTCATACTTAGTTGAATGTCATGCCTCGGGGACCTGCTTCCACATGCCAACCTCCAGGTCCTGTCCCTCACGGGTCTACACTACTGGATCAGCCATTTTATTTTATCTTATCTTGTGGATGGGTGGATGGTACTTTTTTGGAAATGTGTTTTGAAGACTTGCCTGCATGTATGTTTGGGTGAGAATGTCAGATCTTGGACTTACAGACAGTTGTAAGCTGCCATGTAAGGGCTGTGAATTGAGCCTAGATTCTCTGGAAGAGCAGTCAGTGCTCTCAACCACTGATGCATCTCTCTGGCCCCTGAGACAGAGTCTTATGTAGCCCAAGCTAGTCTCTAATTTATAGCCCTGGATGACCTTGAACTCTGGTCCTTTAGAGTCTAGCCACTGAAGGGAAATGAAATTTAAGGCCTGGGATTCATGTAACTTATGTCCAGAGAGTTGTTTTGTGAGCTTAGAAGCCTGAGGCTGGGAACCTAGCAGGCCCGGGCAAGTCCGAGCAGGCCGGCCGATACACAGTAACCAGGTGTGTTCCACTGATCCACCCCTCAGGTCTCCTAACACTCCTGCCTTTGCAGTACCATTCTGCAAATGTGTGGTCATTCTGCTGATGTTTAAATGAGCCAATCACAGGTAACCGCGTCAATTCTTGCTAGCCCCAACGCCTCCCCCTATAAAAACCCCTAGCTTTCAGGCCATGGGGTCAGTGCCTCTACCTCCTGTGTGAGGTATGCATTGGCCCGGAGCTCCGTCAATAAACTACCTCATGTTTTTTATATCAAGATGGTTTATTCATGGTTTTTGGGTGCCACCTTCTAGAGACTGGTGTGGGGAGGGCTCCCCACGAAAGTCTTTCACCACCACTTTCCTCTCTGAGATCCTGATTCTTTGCTAGTCTTTCAAAGCCCCATTGTTCCATGAAATGACTTAGGGGAGTATAGCCTCCCCCAAGGCCTCCTGGGCACAGGGGCTCCCCTTTCTCTGCTTACATTTCTTTGGGTTCCCAGTAGTCAAGTCCAGCTTACATTTGAGCTTCAGCCTAGGCTCGAGGTTTTGCATTTGAGTAAAGCAAATGCTGGTGAGGCCTGTGGTGTGGGCCTGGCTGGGCTGGAACATGAAGACCACCTTTTGCAGGACAGGCTGGAGATTGAGTCTTAGAGTGAGGCCCATCCTCCAAATCCTAGCCAGAGTGGCTCTGCCTTGCAGCAAGCTGCAGGGTACACTTTCTCCACAGCAGCCTTTGGTGGAACAAGCCCTCCTTCCCAAGGTAAGTGCTTGCAGAGACTCAGAGGGGTAAGTGTGATGTGCAGGCAAGTGTGCCACCTGTCTAGAATCTGGTCTGTTTGTGCCTGTATCTGCTGAGCCTGTGGTCCCTAGGAAGGTTAACACCAAGTCCTGAGTGCTCCTTTTTTCTCAGCAGACATGCCTATTAACATAGCAAAGGGGACCAGGCCAGGCACTCGGCATCCCTCAGTCCAGGCTGGTACAGGGTTCTCCAGGCTGGCATTCCCTGGGCCTCTACCCTGAACTCCCCAGTGTAGGTGCTGGGCTGCCCTTCCCCAGCTGCTCTCCCCTGTATAATCCAGCCATTTGGCTACGTGTTCATTTTACCTTTTACCCTTTATTTTACATCTGGGCCTCTTGGCTCCTGGCCTTTCCTCTCACTCGGCCCACCTCCGGATCACATTCCCTCTGGGCTCACAGATCCCTCTGGCTATCTTCTCCCATAAGTCTGCAATAAACCTCCATTCCTGGGAGCAGACACATCCTTTTTATTTTTTATTTGATTCAGTGCCTTCATGGAGTCTGCAACAGTTCTGCCGAAGACTTAAAGTGCAAAGGCTAAAGTTGTGTCTTAAGTTTTAATTACTGTGATGAACCTGTAAACCCCACTAACCCAGGGACAGATAACTTCCTGGATGCTGGAGGGTGCTTTTCGTGTAAGGTAACAAGCCACTGGTTTCCACTTCTGTAAACAAGCTTGCTTGCTCCAAAGGCACAGGATGTGCTTGATCACACGTAGGCAGGAAGTGCAGTCAGGATGCATGCTTGCCCCGCCCCCGGGCAGGACAGAAGCAGGATTATACCCCTCCTCCCGGATGGGTGGACCGTGAGTGGTATGTGCCGATGTCTTCCTGTCCATCCAGAGCAGAATGGTGGGAAGACAGCAAGAACTCCAGACCAGTAAACCCAAACTTGGGGGGGGGGTAGACTTTCTGCAGCACTGGATGGCTGAGGGCACCCCTCGGTCCGGCAGGTCTCGGGTGCAAGGCTGGACCCAGGTCACTGGGGTCTCTCCTGCTCCAGCTTAGGAGTTCTGGCCACTCACTCCCTAAGAAAGGACAAAGAGTTGTCATTTTGAGTGATGCTTACCTGTGACAAGACCTTCCCATCATTCTCTCTGTTGCACTCCATCAAAACAAGGGATCTAGGATTGTTACAAAAGCCAGTTTAGAGGTTCACTTTATTACCCCAGGCCCCTTACCTGCTCTGCAAAGGGGATTCCCCATTGGGAGTGATCTTTCTTTCTTTCCATTTCTTTTTTTTGTTTGTTTGTTTTTGTTTTTGTTTTTCGAGACAGGGTTTCTCTGTGTAGCCCTGGCTGTCCTGGAACTTGATATGTAGACCAGGCTAGCCTCTGCTTCTAAAGTGTTGGAGTTAATGGTATGCCTCCATTAACTCCTCAAGCATCCCAGCTTGCTTTCTTGCTTTGGCCTCTCTCTCTCTCTCTCTCTCTCTCTCTCTCTCTCTCTCTGTGTCTCTCTCTCCTCTCTCTCTCTGTCTCTGTCTGTCTTTCTCTCCTCTCTCTCTCTCTCTGTCTCTGTCTCTCTCTCCTCTCTCTCTCTCTGTCTCTGTCTCTCTCCTCTCTGTCTCNCTGTCTCTGTCTCTCTCTCCTCTCTCTCTCTCTGTCTCTGTCTCTCTCCTCTCTGTCTCTCTCCTCTCTCTCCTCTCTCTCTCTCTCTCTCTGTCTCTCTCTGTCTCTGTCTCTCTCTCTCTCTCCTCTCTGTCTCTCTCCTCTCTCTCCTCTCTCTGTCTCTCTCTCTGTCTCTCTCTCTCCTCTCTCTCTCTCTGTCTCTCTCTCTCTCTCTCTGTCTCTCTCTCTCCTCTCTCTGTCTCTCTCTCCTTTCTTTCTGTATGTGTCTTTTCCCATTTTGGAGTTTTGGGGTTTTTTTGGTTTTTCAAGACAGGGTCTCTCTGTGTAGCCCTGGCTGTCCTGGAACTCACTCTGTAGACCAGGCTGGCTTCAAACTCAGAAATCCGCCTGCCTCTGCCTCCCAAGTGCTGGGACTAAAGGCGCGCGCCACCATGCCCAGCCATTTTGGAGTTTTTTGACATAAGCTCTCATAATGTAGCGTTGGCTGGCTTTGAACTCACAGAGATCCACCTGCTTCTCCTTCCCCAAATGCTGGGACTAAAATGCGTGCACCACCACAGGCAGCTAGCTCTCAGCTGTTCACACAATGGGCTGGAGCCGACCATGGCTATGCAGGAAGGGAGGGAAGGGCAGAAATGGAGCTATGTGCTCAGAGTAGCTACATCCCCCTGAGACAGGAGAGGCAGAGTCACTCTTGGGTGACATCCAGAGGAGTGACATCCATACCTCGGGGTAGCTGTATTCTTGGATCCGGCCGGGATGGGGTCTGTAGGTGACCCAGACTGTCTTGGGGAGCACAGGGAAGTTAAGTGGACACGGCGCAGACCTGGATTGGAGAAGCCAAGGACACAATTGTGAGGGCAAATAAGAAAAGCCAGTAGAGTCCCAAGCCCCACCTTTGCCTGCTGTGTGACCCCAGGGTAGCCCCTTGCCCTCTGTGAGGAATTACAAGATCCTACAGAGCCCACCATAGAAGTCCTCTTGGCATTTAGGCTTGCACACTTATAGATAGGTCTTCTTGTTGTTTTAATTCAAAAGTCATATTTATTTTTTTTCATGGTAACTACAGTACCTTATTCAGGGGGTCACAACGGGACCCAAGGATTGACAGGTTTCACTGGCTCTTGGGTAACATTATGGCTGCTTTGGACACAGGGATCACAGAGGGAGCCTTGAACCTTGACCCTCCAAACACAGGCAGATCCCTAGACTTTTCTGTGACAAGAGACTCTCTCCACAGACAATTGTGAGCAGGCAGGAGGGTCCCAGCATCTACTCATAATGAGGGATTAATTGACAGCTGAACAAAATACAAGTTCGAGAACCCAAGAGGGATGCTCAGTGGGTAGAGGTGCGCACCTCCAATTCTGCCGACCTGAGGTCAAGCCTTGGGACTACAAGACAGAAGGTCAGAGCCAACTCCAGAAAATCTGTCCTTTGACCTCTCCCGCACACACTCACACACACGTGGGCACAATCAGTAAGTAAATAAACATCAAAAATGTTTAAAGAAATTTCTACCAAATGGACTAACAGAGGGTCAAAAGGTCTGCTGGCCAAAGAATGACTAGATATGGTGTCACCTGTTTATAATTCCAGGACAGGAGAGTTGGGAGCAGGAGGGGATCAAAAGTTCCAAGTTAGCTTTAGCTGCACAGTGATGTTGAGGCTAGCCTGGTCTACATGGTGAGTTCTGGGACAGCCAGGGCTACTCTGCTTAAAACATCACAACACACAGCTGAGAAGTAGTTAGCAAACCTCCAGGACCCCCACCGTGACGCCTGACATCTTCCTTCTGAAGGGATTCCCATTCACAGGGTGGCCTGCACTGCACGCCCACGGGCTTGTGAGCAGGGTCACCCGTGCTTTTGCAGGTCAGAAAATGGAGACTCGGAGCCCAGACGTTCTACCTGTAAGCGCTGAGCTCTCCAGGCAGAGCAGAGACTTTACTTACTGTAGTTTGCTAGCCGGCTTCTTGGACCGAGTGTTTCTGTGGAAGCACTCTCTAGTGGCATTTGTCTTTTGTTTCCTCTTGAATATCGTTTTCGCCGTGTTTGAATCCGCACCAGGACTCTCCCTGGGCAAAGAGACAAAAGAGG
The DNA here is from genome assembly GCF_900095145.1 of Mus pahari. Lineage (NCBI taxonomy): Eukaryota > Metazoa > Chordata > Mammalia > Rodentia > Muridae > Mus > Mus pahari. The sequence continues at coordinate 23,891,494 of NC_034610.1, read as the reverse complement.
TGCTTGTTACAACAGCCTGAACAGTGTCTGCCACCATCCGAGTTCTGGCCAAGCTCAGCAGACCCAGTGGCCCTGGCCAAGGTCGATGTCCCCAGAAACACATCTGATTACTATTAACTATTTATCTGGGCAATAACCAGACTAAGGAGACAAACAAGGCCCAAACTTATACCTACTAAACGTAGTTGCAAAGAGGTTAAAAAATCACACAAACTTAATATGTATGCTTTATATATTTTAACTTACACAAACTGATAAAGTTTTAAGATTTTTTATTTGTATTTTTAAAAATTTATTTATTATTATTATATGTAAGTACACTGTAGCTGTCTTCAGACACACCAGAAGAGGGTGTCAGATCATATTATGGATGGTTGTGAGCCACCATATAGTTGCTGGGATTTGAACTCAGGACCTCTGGAAGAGTAGTCAGTGCTCTTAACCGCTGAGCCACCTCTCCAGCCTCAAGATTTTTTATTTATGTGTAATTGTGTCTACATGTAGAACACATTCACAGAGACCAAAAGAGGATGTCAGAGCCTCTGGAGTTGGAGCTGTAGGCCGTGGTGGGCTGCCCAACGTGTGTGCTGGGAACCGAGCTTGGATCAAGTGCTTCTGCAAGAGCGGTTTGTGTTCTTAACTACTGAGCCATCTCTCCACACACCCCCAGTCGTAGATAAAATTTCATAATGGGGGCGGGGGATCAGATCCAACTTAATAAGATTGGTGTGAAGCAAATACAAGTGTCTATGGAAAAATGCCCGAGAACATGAGAACATGATGGCACACACCTATAATCTCTGGACTCGGAAGGCAGAGGCAGGATTGCTCACTCAGTGCCAGCCGGGCTGTTCAATGAGACCCACGTCCAACAATAAAATTAAAGAACAGAATGTTTCAACCCTGCTTTTCAAAAGACAAAGTGGACATATGCATGACCCCCCCTTACTGATCTTTCATTGGCCAATCCAACTGTTAGCCAACCAGCAAGGGAGCCTGGGAAATGTAGTTCCCAGGGACCTTGAAGCACTACAGATCTGCAGGCCAGTGTCACAGCTGTAGAGACAACGATGGAGCGTGTACATTTCACAACCCAGACAACCGAGGCATACTCTTTTGGTTTGGTTTCTGTTGTTGTGGTCAAACACCCTGACAAAGTCACTTAAGGCAGAAAGGGTGTATTTGGTTCACAAATCCAGGCAACTGGGAGTTGCTGGTAGGAAGTAAAGGCTGCAGGAACTTGCAACAGCTGGTCTCGTTACACCCACAATCAGGAACAAAGAGCATCGAACCATGCTTGCCACTTCAAGGTTATAGTGCTAGGGGCTAAAGCCACACACCTCCGTGCCAGCTCCCACGAAGACTTTTGAGAGTCCTTTTCTACCATTAGGGGCTACCCAAGGCTGGGATGGTGCACCTGTTAGACCATCCCATTTGTGGCTTCACCCAAAATAAGACCCGGGACCTGGAGTGCACAGGTTCCCACTGTCCTAGAACAGGTTGTACCGGTGTGTGCTGGAGTTGGGGAGAGGGGTGGTGTCACCCAATGGACAGGTATATTCACATAGCGCCCCACTGCGGGAGAGAGAAGAGGGCACGAAGCGGGAGCTGCTGCCCCACAGACTAGGTGATACCCAGGCAGCCGATGCCCCACAGACTCGAAGAGTTAGGTGAAACCCAGAAACCTCACTTAACTGGGCCCCCTCCCCCGAGCAAAGGAGGGAACAGTCCTGAGGAAAGAGAAACTTACACTAGCAGAGGCTTGCGGGGGGCTTCCTTCCCGGTACCCGGTGCTGCTGAGCCTGTCAGCCGTGATGAGACGGGAGACCCTGTAGCTGGAGGGAACACCGGAGTTAAAAGGGCAGGTAGTGGGTACTGGGTCATTTTGCAAATAACAATGGTGAGTGTGTCTGAGAAGGATGCCAGTTGTTGTGGCTCAGCACCTCTTTAGTCCCAGTACTCGGGAGGCAGAAGCAGGAGGATTTCAGAGTTTGAGGCTCGCCTGGTTTACATAATGAGAGCCAGACTATCCAGGGACCCAATAGTGAGATGCTCTTGTCAAAGGAATTTTATTTTATCTTATTTTATTTTATTAGTTTCTTTTTTTCTTTTCTTTTTTAAAATATTTACTTCTTTTTTTAAAAAAAGATTTATTTATTATTATATCTAAGTACACACTGTAGCTGTCTTCAGACACACCAGAAGAGGGCACCAGACCCCATTACAGATGGTTGTGAGCCACCATGTGATTGCTGGGATTTGAACTCAAGACCTTCAGAAGAGCAGTCAGTGCTCTTAACCACTGACCCATCTCTCCAGCCCAGTTTTTTTCTTTTTCCAGTTCTTCGAGGCTGGGTTTCTCTGTGTAGCTTTGGCTGTCCTGGAAAGAACGCACTCTATAGTCCAGGTTGGCCTCAAACTCTGAGATACACCTGCTTCTGCCTCCCCAGAGCTCACAGCTGCCTGTAGCTGTAACTCCAGGGGATCCAGCGCCCTCTTCTGACATTTCTGGTACCAGGTATGATATAAGCGAGGCACAGAAACACGGGCATGTACTCATTAAACAGAAACTTTTTTATCCAGACAGGATCTCTTTCCATAGCCCTGGCTGTCCTGGATCCTGATCTAGCTTGTGAACACTAGGCTGGGCATGAACTCCAAGATCTGCTTGCTTTTGCCTCGAAAGTGCTAAGACTAAAGGCAGGGGCCAGCACAGCCAGCAAACATAATTTTTTTTAAACCATTATGATGTTTTAAAAATTGTATGTGCTGTGGGAGACATCCCACTATCCCCAACAAATCAAAATTCAAAACACATGTATGGATGTAGGCATGTATGAGTATTTCTAAAGAATTAGTAAGATTATTTTGAAATAATAAGCAAACAAGCAAGGAATCAATAAAACCAGCAAGGAATGCTCTCCTCCTCCTATTTAAGAGCCAAATTATCACATCAGTGGATCTGATGCAGAAGGAAGGCTGCAGCTGCTGTGGGCAGATGCTGCTGTTCCCTGCCCCATGGTGACGTCAGAGGGCGGGGCCGGAACATCGCCAGCTCAAGGAAGTAAACCATCTTGTAATGAAGATTATTATTAGGACCAGTGTGTGTATCTCGAGTGAGTATTCAAATGGAGTCAAAGATGGGTACTGGGTGTAGTCTCAACTGATTTGTTTTTTTGTTTTATTTTTTGTTTTCCAAGACAGGGTTTTTCTGTGTACCCCTTATTGTTCTGCAACTTGCCGTGTAGACCAGGGTGGCCTTACTCTAAAGAGATCTGCCTGCCTCTGCCTCACAAGTGCTGGAATTATATATTTAATTTAAAAACATTTTTTTTAAGGCTTATCAGTCATGGAGATCCAGAGATCTGCCTGTCTCCATGTCCTCAGAACCAGAGTTACAGTCATGGGCTGCTGTACCCAGCTTCTATGTGGGTTATGGGGATAAAACTCTGGTTCTCAGGGCTGGTGAGATGGCTCAGTGGGTAAGAGCACCCGACTGCTCTTCAGAAGGTCCAGAGTTCAAATCCCGGCAACCACATGGTGGCTCACAACCATCTGTAACAAGATCTGACTCCCTCTTCTGGAGTGTCTGAAGACAGCTACAGTGTACTTAAATATAATAAATAAATAAATCTTTAAAAAAATGTATAAATAAGCGGGGCGTGGTGGCACACGCCTTTAATCCCAGCACTTGGGAGGCAGAGGCAGGCGGATTTCTGAGTTCAAGGCCAGCCTGGTCTACAGAGTGAGTTCCAGGACAGCCATGGCTACACAGAGAAACCCTGTCTCAGAAAACCAAAAAAAAAAAAAAATGTATAAATTGTATGAGTTATAAATATAAATGGCTCTATTATAAGCCTTTAATATCAATATTTAATTCATTTTTTTATGATTTAGTGTTATTTTTTATTTTTTAGTTGTGTAAATGGGAGGTGTGTGCAAGTGTAGTGTCCAGAAGAGGGGACAGATGTGCTTTTGAGCTACCCAGTGTCCTGTCCTGGCCACCAAACTGAACTCTGGTCCTCTAAGAGAACAGCAATAGCTCTTAACCACTGCACCTTCTCAACAGCCTCTTGGTGGCGACTTTTGCTGCCAGAGGGAGGGGCTGAGCTTCGAGGTCCAAAGACTTAAGGCAGGGGTCAGTATCCCCTGTGGAGGCTGCTCAGATAGAGGGCTAATGTCACCCTCAGAACTGGTGTCTCAGTCCCGCCAGAGCAGGGAGGGTCATACCTGTGGTTCGTTCTGGGCCTAGGTCCTCCACAGGTGGCCGGGCAGGTGGTGTTGAAGGACTTAGGGACAGAAGTCCAGGTGCTGCCCTGGCTGGTGTGGCTCCCTGGGAAGATCTGAGCAGCAGTCTATGGGACTCGGGTGACCCAATAGGCACAGAGGATCCAGCCTTTGAGCTGTGTGAATCTGCAGCTGGGAGCGACACAGGTGGCAAGGTGTTTGTGCTCTGCTCAGCGGTGGCAGAGTCCAGGGCATCCTTGACTCCTCGCTTTGTGGCAGAATCCAGGGCATCCTTGACTCCTCGCTCCGTGGCAGAATCCAGGGCATCCTTGACTCCTCGCTCCGTGGCAGAGTCCAGGGCATCCTTCACTCCTCGCTCCGTGGCAGAGGCCTGGACATCCTTCACTCCTCGCTCCGTGGCAGAGGCCTGGACATCCTTCACTCCTCGCTCCGGGTTTGGAGTCCGAACATTTATTGGGCAACTGTCACTGGGGCCAGTGGGCCTCATTACTGGGACCGGCTGGGCTGGGGACAAAGGCGATACAGATGGTTGCTTGGCTATAGAGACCCGTGGTGACCCGGGTGATTCCACAGACTCCTTGCACCCAGATTCAGGTGTCTGCACTGAGGGGGCGGCTGGGGGATGGCTGTCCTTTCTGTCCTCTCTGGGAGACCCCTGTGCATGGGTTTGTGAGGCGTCTTCTGGGCTTCTCCTCGGTGCTGGGAGGCTCTGCAGACTCGGAGGTGGGGGCTCATGGCCAAGGGCGACCTCTATCTGGCAGTATACTTCAACCCTCGGGAATATCACTCTCTTGCTGGGAGAGTCAAGGTACGCTGCGTCTAGAAGAAACCACAGCGCATCAGATCTGATGTGCACATAGTGTAGTATGGGTGTGTCTGCAAAATCTACATAAATATGATACATGGTGGGCACAGCGTGGTCCCAGAACTTGGGAGCTAGGCAAGAAGATTGTAAGAGCAGAGATCAGATTGTAGGGGTGTGTGTGTGGGGGGGTGTTGGCGAAGGTGGGGGACCATAAAGGAGCTCCAGGAAACTTTTTTATTTTTCAGACAAGATCTCATGTAGCCCAGGCTAGCCTGGCCTCAAATTTACTATATAGCCAAGGATGACCTTGTACTTCTATTCCCCCGATCCCACCCCTCCCCCACATTTCCAGTGCTGGGATTATCGCATGCACTACCCTGCCAGGTTTATGAAGTACTGGAAATTAAACACAGGTCTTCATGCATGCTAGGCAAGTCCCAGTCCAGCCTCTGCAGAAAGACCGAGACGATATAGATTGTGCGTGTGTGGGAGGACCTTGTCGGAGGGAGTGAGGGCGAGGCCTGCTGGCCACAGCTGGGAGCAGACTGGCATCTATCAGCTCCCGCCTCTCCTTTCCCACGCCAGGGAGGCAGGCGGGGCTCGCTGTAGGAGTAGCTGGGTGGATGAGAGTTTTTGCAAGAGAGGGAGGAGAGACCGGGGGGGGGGGTGAGGATGAGATTGAGGGGTCCAGGGCGGCTTCATCCTGAGTGTGATGAGTGCCTCCCTTCTCCCCTCAACCAAGCAGAGAGCATTCTGACTGCTTCCAAGTGGCAGGTGGGAACCGATAGTATGGCTCTGGGTGCCAGTAGCTCCTGAACCTGTGCCAGTAGAAAAATCCAAGAAGCCGGGCGGGAGGGAGGGACTCGTGCACGTGAGCTGGCGCCACCGAGCTGGCGCCACCTGGCGGACGACGCGAGCATCACAAGGAGCCCGGAAAGAACCTGGGCTTCCTTGGCATCAAGACAGGAACCCGAGGGTGTAGTTAAGCTGTGTCCCAGATGCAGAGGGGTGGGGAAACAGAGTC
>NC_034610.1:23862500-23884609 GCF_900095145.1 Mus pahari | reverse complement strand
TATATATATATATATATATATATATATATATATATATACACTAGTAAGAAAATATCATTCAACCCTTACTTTTGCCCCCAAATATTTCTTTCCCTAAAGTATTTTTTTAAAGTCACAGAGATGTGTAGCCATATCAGAATAAGGAATGTTAGGAACTCAAAGGCCAGAAGCCGAGTGTTCTGTACAACTGACAGAATATTATACATCTACGCCGAAGATTGTGTGACCACATAGAGAAAGGCTGGGCCGGCATTCGGTAAGCACCCCTGGCCCTGGAATTCCCTCCATCTGAAACCACATTCTAAGTAGTTCACCCTAAGTATGAGCAGGCCTTTGATCTCTCTCCATGAAGATGATTGCCAGTCCTCCACGGAGTTTGAAAGCATTAGCCTCTGTGCTGATGATATTCGTCTGATAAAGGCAGGAGGAGACGGGTCTGACCCCTTCCCAGACTAATAAAAGACGTTGATCTGTAAATCACTCAAATGTAACTCGTCACATCTACTCGAGACTAGGTCCAGAGCAGCTCAGGCTGGCCTAGAAGCAGCTACATAGCGGAGGATGACCTTGAACGTCCGGTCCTCTAGCTTTTACCTGAGTGGCGGCATTAACTCATGCACCACCCTTGTCTGATGCGGTGTTGAGGACTGAGCCAGGGCTTTGTGCATGCCAGACAAGCGCTCTACCAACTGAACCGCAGCTCCAACCTCTCTGCTTTTAATGTCATAAATATGTGTTTAGAAATATTCTAAGCTGATTGGTGGTGGCGGTGGCGCACGCCTTTAGTCCCAGCACTTAGGAGGCAGAGGCAGGTGGATCTCTGAGTTCAAGGCCATGATCTACAAAGTGAGTTCCAGAACAGCTAGGCTACACAAAGAAACCCTGTCTCAAAAGACTAAAAAGTGTGTGTGTGTGTGTGTGTGTGTATTTTTTTTTTTCTATTTTCTTCAGCCCACGGTCTTGGGCAGTATGGGATGCTAGGTCTCTGTCCTTCTGTCCAGCTTTCTTGGCTACAGCTTTGGGACACTGTCCTCTACCCAACCCTGCCACACTCCTTGCCCCCCCACCCCAGGCTCCAGGTACTCACTCAGCCTCCGTAGATATGAGACAGCATCATTGTATCCCCGATAGTAATATTCCTGCAGGATCTAAATGGTGACAGAGGAATATAAACGGATGCTGCAGCCACCAAGAGAGCCAGCGTCCCACCATAGACACTCTATAAGTAGACACGCCCCCTGTCCTCCCTACCCAGGACCACATCAGCAAGCTCTGGGCTACACCTCCCATTCCCCACCATCTGCCCAGGAGAGCTGGGAAGCAATTGCTAACACAGTAGGGGTGGCCGTGTCAGTGTGCCGGTCACCTGTTCCCAGAGCAACACCAGCCTCCACTGTGGGAGTCGGTGGGAGTTTCTGGGGAACCAGAGACCACACATCTAGGTCCTAAGAAGGACAGAGCTTGGTGTTCTGGTTCAAACCCCAACACTACTCTTCATTGGCTGTGTAGCTGTAACTACCCACAGCCTCACTTTCTCCATCTGTCAAATGGGGATAGTGACAGTATCTTTGCAGATGTCATTGGGAGGGGTGTGTGAGAGCTATGTCCACAGAACTTTCTCTGATGGGGGCCAAACTGGAAAAATTTAGGTCTTTGCTGACCATTTATTCTGCTGTGTGATTTTGTTTGGAGATAGGATGGCATGTAGCCCAGGCTAACCTCAAACTCCCTATGGAGCTAAGGATGACCTTGAACTCCTGAACCTCCTGCCTCCACCTCCCCAGTACTAGGATTACAGTACTCCACTGTCTTCAGTTTCTGTGGTGCTGGGGAATCGAACCCAGGGCTTCATGTGCGCTAGGCAAGCCCTCTACCAACTGAGAGACATCTTTAGCCCTGCTGGTTTTTAGCAATCCTTTAAACATGGCAAAACCCTGGGCCCTCTGCGGGGAGAGGCACAAAAGGAGAGTTCCATCTGTTCTGGATCCCACCCTGTCAGTCCTGTCTCTCACCACCAGGTCCGGGGGGAACAGAGCATGTGTCATGCGCGTGATATTCTCCAGAGAGAACTGGAAGGAGAAGTTGAACATTCGGAAGTCGTGGAAGATGGCGGGGCAGTCCCTCGGACAGATGTCCTGCTGGCTGCTGAAGGTGGAGATGGTGATGGAGTCTGTCCAGAAGGCACAGGGCTGCATGCTTGTGAAGCCCCCATCGATGTATCTCTGCAGGGAAGAGAAGAGAGACGCTCAGCCAGAGAAGACATGGAGGAGCTGGGGCCATGGGAGAGAACACCTTTTGCAACCAGCGTTGAGGCTGAGATCCCCAAGATAAATGGTGGGTGGTGTGGGCATGGTCACTTGCTGCGTCTATAAGGGCCTTGGGACTCCAAGTCTAATGCTCTGGCCCTGGACTCTTCTCCCTCAGAGAATCTTGCTGGTAACTGGCCTCTGTATGGGGTCCCTCCTCTGAACGACTCAAGAGACCAAGGTCCCTTCCACAACCTCACAGTACACCCATTTCTAACCCCTTTCTTTTAGAGTAGGGTGGGGCTTCTATTGGTTTCCTTACTTATGAACAGAACAAAAGATGACCAGTACATGGGCTCTGTATCCCAGGAGTCCCATAAAATGTCTGGACCACTCAGTTACCTCCTCACTATTCAGACTGCAGCCAGGAGGCCAGCCAGAGACGCAGAATCCTGGCCTCTCCAGATCTGTTTTTTGTTTGTTTGTTTGTTTGTTTGTTTTTGAGACAGGGTTTCTCTGTGTAGCCCTGGCTGTCCTGGAACTCACTCTGTAGACCAGGTTGGCCTCGAACTCAGAAATCCGCCTGCCTCTGCCTCCCAAGTGCTGGGATTAAAGGCGTGCGCCACCACGCCCGGCCGGATCTGTTAAAGCAGAGTCCTCATTATCTTAGGATGCCTTTGGGTCACTCATGGACACATGAAAGCCTGTGATCACTGACCCAGATAGCCCCAGGGGTCTCCTCAGTCAGGGTCTCAGGTCCCTGTATTCTGGGGTCTGTATTCTGCACACTGACTTCTGGGAGACCCTGGCAACCTCGGAACCTTGACATGCTGGGCTCAGTACAGGGTTGGTGGGTCTAGAGAGGGACTTGGACCAACTAGAAAAGGCGCTCCTGAAAAAGCTAGGAATTCTGGGTAGTAAATGATCCTCACCTTAAGGTGCCCCAGGGTCTCAGCTCACTCAGTCACTCACCTCGCCCCGATACGTCGGTGGGATCAAGCCACAGTAGACAGGGACAAAGCAGCTACAGTACAGGGCCTGGGGAGAGAAGGGACTGAGATGCTACAGGTCCTAGGGTGGGTGCCAATGACCCCTGACCCCTACCAATTCTCCATTCCTTAAACTTAAAGTAAGGGTATTGGCTTGGGAAACAGCCTGAAATCACTTCCCGTCCCGATCCCTAGTTGGCGCCTTGGTAATCTACCGGACCACCTAGTAGACTAATCTAGTCTCCTCTTGTAGAACTGCTCCTGGCAGAGCCACAGAGGACACGAAGGCCACGCAGGGTACGAAGGAAGGGAAGAGCCAGCCAGGCAGAAAAGGGAAGAAGGGGGGAGGCTGGGGAGTGGGCTGGACTGAGCTGCCCCTGTTCCCCCAGGCGGGGGCGCTCCAACCAGGGCCTTGCCTCGATGAGCTCTTCCTTGGACCGGTACTCCGAAACCACGACGTTCTCTCCGTCCGTGACGCGGGTGAGGCTCACATGCAGCTTCCCGGTGGCGAACTTGTAGGAGTCCTCCGGTAGCACATCGTACAAAAACTGTCGCATCATCTGTACCATCTTGCAGGACGGAGACAGAGGTCCCAGGAAGAACTTCTTAACCTCTGCCAGGCCCATATTCAGCACTCTGAGGTACTTCTCTGTGGAGGGAGCAGAGGGGAGATGCACCCTCTCAGCAACTGCTCAGGACTATGGGGAGGGGCCCCCGGGCTCAGTGATGTTAACCGGTTCACCTAACCATTCACAGCGAGGAGGCAGCCTCGGACCCTGAAGCTGGGGCCTCAGGAACAGGATAGAGCCAGCCCATAAAGGAGAAAGTCTCAGATGCCCCACAGCTAGGAGACACTGGCACCAAGCATGGGACCCAGGTGTCCTGCTTCTTGACCATGTGTGGCCACCCATCAGGAATTATCAGCAGCTAAAAAGATATTTTCTCCCTGCAAAACAGCTCTGGCAGCTTCCTGTCCCTGCACCTGAGGGTCCTACATAAACACAGGAGCAGTTGGAAGTCTTTTACCAAGTGACAAGGGCACTTGCTTAGAGGCCACATACCCTTGGCAGACTGCACCCTCACTGCGTAGCCAAGGATGACCTTGAACTCCCGATTCTACGGTCTCCTCAATAGTGCCAGGGTTACAGGCATGACCTATGCTGGGTTTATGCGGTGCCAAGGGTTACAGGCATGACCTATGCTGGTTTATGCGGGGCCAGGGTTACAGGCATGACCTATGCTGGGTTTATGCGGTGCCAGGGTTACAGGCATGANATGACCTATGCTGGTTTATGCGGGGCCAGGGTTACAGGCATGACCTATGCTGGGTTTATGCGGTGCCAGGGTTACAGGCATGACCTATGCTGGGTTTATGCAGGGCCGGGGTTACAGGCATGACCTATGCTGGGTTTATGCGGGGCCAGGGTTACAGGCGTGACCTATGCTGGGTTTATGCGGGGCCGGGGTTACAGGCATGACCTATGCTGGGTTTATGCGGGGCCAGGGTTACAGGCGTGACCTATGCTGGGTTTATGCAGTGCCAGGGTTACAGGCATGACCTATGCTGGGTTTATGCGGTTCCAGGGTTACAGGCGTGACCTATGCTGGGTTTATGCGGGGCCGGGGTTACAGGCGTGACCTATGCTGGGTTTATGCGGGGCAGGCCTGCATGCATGCTGGAAAGAACTCTGTCCACTTAGCTCAACCCTGATCTCAAAACCTGATTTTTACATTTTATTTTTATTCATGTGTGTGTATGTACACATGTGTGTGTGTGCCCACAGATGCTAGATGGGGTTGTAGGATCCCCTGGACTTGGAGCTATAATATGACATGGTCAGTGGGAACTGAACTGAAGCCCTCTGCAAGAGCAGTAAATGCCCTAAATGACTAAGTCACCTCTCCAGTTCCACAAATACTGTCTTCTCGTGGTGCCCGTGACTGAACTAGGGGCCCTGCACACGTTTGCATAAGCTTGATGCTTGACCACTGAGCTACACAACCAGTCCTTAAACAACTATCTCATTTGGAAAACTTCGTTTAAAATTAGCGTCATGCATATGAACCAGGGACTTGTGTAGTCATGAGCTGTCTGCTGAGAGGCAGTGGCGCGGAGGTTGCATAAGCATCTCTGTCGGAAAGCTTACCCACCGCTCCGCTCCGTGGGCGGGCGGGCGGGAAGGGCTGAGTCTTTCCAGCTTGGAGAGTCTGGCATTCATTCTCGTGCCTGGCGGCAGACACACAGAGAAGGCAACTGACTTACCCAGAGCCACACACGGCAATTTAGAGTCAAAAGGATAGCTTATTCCTATTGCATTTTATAATTCATGGATTATACATTACTGGTCTAATCCCAGAGACGGCTAACGCTGGAGTGGTGTTGGACAGGTAGGGAAACTGAGGCAGGGAGACGCGTCTTGCCTGAGGTCACACAGTCAGGCAATGTTGGTTTACTGTTTCTTTTTCTGACGCCAAGCCACCCCACACCCACACGCAGATCGCGGTCGCCTTACACAGTAGGGACCCCGGGCTTTGCTCCGGATATGGACTGCTCATTCTCCTTCCTGGGCGTAGCAAGCCGGGCAGTGTCAGCCTTGCCATGTGTAGGCATGTGCAATCAGCACCTTCCCTCTAGGGAGGGTGGTGGCCAGCTGGCAGCTTAGAAAACCTGGCAAGGGGCCACCGAGGTCTCAGGTCACCCAGAAGACAGACTACCATGGAGGCATGTGCTTCTGGGAACTGGTTTCCTGTAACGGAGGCTGGCCTCAGACTCACTGTGTAGCCAAGAACAACCTTGACCTCATGATCTCCCTTCTGCCAGTTTCCTAGTGCTGGGATGACAGATGTGTGCCACTGGATGAGCCGTTTAAAAACCTTTGAATATGCACATATATCACGGCACAAGCTACGTGTGTTGCCATGCCTTTGCTATTCCCACAGAGGTCAGAGGTGTGATGGAAGCCCTGGAACTGGGGTTACAGGTGGTCATGAGCCACAAAGTGGACTCTGGGACTCTGTCTAGGTCGGCTGGAAGTGCAGTCAGTACTCGTAACTGCTGAGCCATCTCTCCAGCCTGCTTTGTTTTGCTTTTTTATTCTTAACAGGCTACCTGAGGTCATTGACCCACCTTCAGCCCTGCTTCAGCTTCTTCTACCAGGTCTGGAGGATCCCTGGCGGCCCCTGGGGATGATGCAAGAAAGTGTGTTTCTGTCACAGGAAGCACACCTGCACGTGTGTGGGAAACACCAAACAAATCCAATACAATCAGGCACGGAGGCACAAGTCTGCTGCGGCACCAGGTCTTAGGGGGTAGATGCAGAAGGATCAGGAATTTGAGGATAGCCTGGGCTACGTAGACCCTGCCTCATAAACAAGACCAAAAAAAAAAAAAAAAAACAGAAATGCAAAGAAACAGAAGAGAAAGTCAAAATACCTCTATCCAGAACTTAATGTCTGGCCTGCCTTTAAAATATATATATGTGTGTGTGTGTGTGTGTGTGTGTGTGTGTGCTCTACCTGCATGTACACCTGCATGCCAGAAGAGGGCATCAGATCCCACTACAAGGTCCATCCTCCTGACCCATGAGCTAGGGGAGAACTGACCTCTACAGGCTGTCCCCTGACCTCCACCAGGGCATGCACACACATGAACCGATATGCTGCGCTAGTTACTTGCCTGCTACCATCATAAAACACTAGGAGCAAGGAGCACATAGAGGGGAGGATTTCTTGGGCTTCCAGTAGAGAGATAAGAGTTTGCCATGATGTGGGAACATGGAAGCAAGCGACAGACATGGCAGCCAGAGCAGAAGCTGAGGGCTCACAATAGGAACCACAGTCAGAGAGCAGAGACAGCTGACTGGGAATGGCTCAGGCTTTCGAAACCTCATGGAGCCGGGCGTGGTGGCGCACGCCTGAAATCCCAGCACTTGGGAGGCAGAGGCAGGTGGATTTCTGAGTTTGAAGCCAGCCTGCTGGTCTACAGAGTGAGTTCCAGGACAGCCAGGGATACACAGAGAAACCCTGTCTCAGGGGGAAAAAAAAAGAAAAGAAAAGAAAGAAAGAAAAAGAAAAAAGAAAAGAAAAGAAATCTCATGGTTTCAGTGATGCTTCCTCCAGCAAGGCTCTGCCTCCTGAGCCTTTGGGGGACATTTTCATTCAAACCACCACATACGCATACATGCCCATATACATACATGCACGAGCATGCACACACATGCAACACACACATGCATGCACACACATGCATGCACACACACACACACACACGTGTGTGCGCGCGCACACATGCACACAAGCATGCACACATTTAAGTGGACGCATAATTTTAAAGACTAGTCTGCCAGAGGACTGGAGAAATAGCTCAGAGGTTCCAGGATCAATTCCTAACACTCAACAATTTGTAACTCCAGTTCCAGGTCTTCCAACGCCCTCTACTGGCCTCTGTGGGCACAGACATGCATTGCAGGCAAACACTCATAAACATAAATCACAAATAGATGAAACAAATAGATACACACACACACACACACACACACACACACACCAAAAGAACAACTCAGGCTAAATTCTCTACCCGCGCCCGGGACTATCCACTAGAAGTGGGCATGCGAGGTTAAAGGTCTGCATGAGTCAGGCCTTGAGTGCTTGCTTTAGCTTCAGCTTTAGAACAGGATTCATTCCCAGTCGGAATGGAAATAGTCCTGACATTTCCAGGATCCATGCAGCTGAAAATGGTTCAGTCTGGAAATCAGCTGTGTACCACCCAGACACACACAACCAGAGGGAGGCAACTGGTTTCTCTCAGCCTGGGGGCGTTTGGCTAAAAATTCTTCCTTGATGCTTAAAGCAGGCACAAACCCCGAAAGGTCGTCTGTCTCTGCATCTTCTTGCTTCCCTCCTGGTTTCTGTGTGTCCAACCTCGAGGTTCCTGTGTATCTCTCCTTGGAGTCACTGTGTGTCTGTCTTCGGGGGTCCCTGTCCTTGTGGTTCCCTGTGTGTCTGTCCTTGGGGTCCCTCACTGACTAGTGTAGCCAACTCAGGCTTCTCAAGCCTCCGGCGCAGTGCGAGGACGGTGAGCAGGAAATGAAGACTGAGACGAGAAGCCTGACAAAGGCAGGGTGAAGCCACAGCAATGACTTTCAGGTACTAGGGGAGTTTCGTTGTCTGTAACCACAGATCTGTACTGCAAAGCCAAGCAGAACTGTTTCCCATCCAGGGTCATATAAACCACCTGGGACAGCACTGGCTACTTAGATATGGCCATTCAATCCCACCACCTATAAAGTAAGGGAAAGGAGAGTCCAGTGTGGTAGCTCAGCAGGTAAAGGCACTTGCTAGTGAGCCTGGGTTCTATCCCTGGGAACCACAGGGTGGAGAGAGCTAATTCGAAAAAGTTGTTCGCTGACCTCCAGAAAGCACATGTATGCTGTCCCATGACCAAACACACCCATACATGTGCACGCACACACACAGAATTTTAAAAAATAGAAAGTTAAAAATATACATATATACGCATATACACACATACACACATATGTATACAAACATATACATGTACATTAATGGACATATGTAGCCCTGGCTATCCTGGAAGTCACTTTATAGACCAGGCTAGACTCAAACTCAGAGATCTGCCTGTTTCTGCCATTCAAGTGCTGCAATTAAAGGCAAGCGCCACTGTGGCCAGCAGTTACATTCAAGACAGGGTTTCTTTGTGTAGCCCTGGCTGTCCTGGAACTCACTCTGTAGACCAGGCTGGCCTTGAACTCAGAAATCCGCCTGCCTCTGCCTCCCGAGTGCTGGGATTAAAGGCGTGCGCCACCACCGCCCGGCTACATATTTGTACCATGGGCAAAGCTATCTTCCTTGGGATTGAGGATGCGTCCGGGTGGTCGATGCCTTCCCAGCAAGCACAGAGCCAACGTGGTGTGTACCTGCAACCCCAGAACTGTGGAGGTGGAGGCAGGAAGGTCAGGAGTTCAAGGTTATCCTCTGCTACAAAGCAAGTTAGAAGCCCTACATAAAACCTTGTCTCACAAAAACCAGCCACCGACAGAGAATGTCTGCCTGATTGAGTTCTGAGACAGTGTGAACGCTTCCTGCATATAGTATGCACTCAACCTTGGTCATGCCTGTAACTGTCCATGTGAACTAAGCATCCACTGAACAAGGCAGCTATCTTTCCCTGCATCCTCTTCAAGATGTGTCAAAGGAGGGGGCCGGAGAGATGGCTCAGTGCTTAAGAGCACTGGCTGTTCTTTCAGAGGACCCAGATTTGATAAGCAGCACCCACATGGCGGCTCACAACCATCTACAACCCCTGGGGATCTGACGCCTTCTTCTGGCCTTACATGAGCATATCACACATGTGGCACACAGACATACATGCCGACAAAGCACCCATACACCTGAAAATAAATAAACTTAAAATAAGATACAAGGCCGGGCATGGTGGCACACGCCTTTAATCCCAGCACTCGGGAGGCAGAGGCAGGTGGATTTCTGAGTTCGAGGCCAGCCTGGTCTACAAAATGAGTTCCAGGACAGCCAGGGCTAGACAGAGAAACCCTGTCTCAAAAACAACAACAACAACAACAATAACAACAATAAAGTAAGATACAAAATACGGGCTGGAGAGATGGCTCAGCAGTTAAGAGCACTGACTGCTCTTCCAGAGGTCCTGAGTTCAATTTCCAGCAACCACATGGTGGCTCACAGCCATCTGTCATGGGGTCTGATGCCCTCTTCTGGTGTGTCTGAAGACAGTGATCTACTCACATGAATTAAATAAATAAATAAATAAACAAACAAATCTTAAAAAAAAAAAAAGATATAAAATACACGGACATAGGAAAAACGTAGCTGAGAGGGTGTGCCCATGGTCTCAGGAGTTACAGGGCCAATCTGGCAACATGCCTCTTCTATGGGAGACGGCTAGAAGCTGGGTTTGAAAAGAATCAGGGGCTAGAACAATCACCAAAGGAGAAGAGATAATTGGATGCCTGTGTATGTAATTTGGTTTAATTGGAAATATTTACCCCTTTCCCAAGAGCAAAGGGATCTTACTAACCCTTAGTAGTCAATATCGCGACTGGAGTCCAGGCAATGCTTAATTAACTGGATGCATACACAGATAATGAATAAATTAGTGAGCTCCAGATATCAGAGGGGGACACTGAGGCCCAAGGAGACCAATAGTTATTCGAGATGAGTTAAAGCCGATGCCCGTCTTCCCTTCCCCCACACAGAGGTGAAGGGGCATGCTGGCCGACCCCGTAAATGACTGGATCCTGGTCTTGGATGTGCAAGAATTAGGCCTGCTGTGGGGGATGCATCTGGGAGGGAGGATGGGGCTGCGTGCACATACACACCTAGTCTCAGTAGACTGGTAACCTAGCAACAGCCTCCAGCTTAGCCAATCACAGTTGGCCAGCCAGCTCTCCCTTGACTGCTGGGGGGGGGGGGGAGAAGCTAAGCTGAGGTGGCTTCTGGGAGGCAGGAGTGAGCAGATTCCCAGGGAAGCTCAGAATCCCTGGGTGAGGGACCAGCAAGCCGTAGGCTCCTGTCTGGCTACAAATTGCAGGCTGAAATCCTAGCTGTGTTTTCCCGTGGGTCTATCCTGACGACCTAACCACATTCTAATAATAACTGTTATTACTCTCTTAATGAAAGTCGTTCACCCAAGCAGGCTTTCCCACCCAGAGTCTGTTTATCTTCACAGTGGCAGTCAGACTCTAAGGGCCGTGATCCCGGTTTATGCACTACACACTGCAGAGGCATCTTGCCTGAAAGCTACCCAACGCTCATGGAAAGCCCATGGGGACCCTCTGGTGTGGCCAGTTTTCAGCCAGAGAAGGCTTTGTGCCAGGCAAATCTAAAGTGAAAATTGATTATATAAAACGACTAAACTTGAGTCGTTAAGGATTGGAGCTGGATGGGCGCTGAGCCCCGTGAAACTGCCTGACCCCACCTTAAGCAGGAAACCCCTCAAAATTCCTGGGAATGGATAGTTCTAAGAGTCTAGGTCAAGAATACTAGGCCAGATGCAGGGAGGATTGCTCAAGGGGTAAAAATGCTTGCCGGGAAGACATGAGATCCGCGTCTGGTCCCCAGAACCCATGCAAAAGCTGAATGTACAGATGTGCTCTTGTACCGTCAGCCAGCTAGATCCAGGCTGCTCACTAACCAGTCTAGTCTAACTGGAGAGCTCCAGTTCCCCGTGAGACAATAAAAACAAACAAAACAGGTGGGTGGCTCTTGAAGAAAGACACCTCAGATTGATTCCTGACCCCAGGTACACACAAATGCACGTGCGCCTGCACACATATGCACTGACCGCAGCCCCTCACACAGATACCAGACCAGCCCCCATTTGTCTGCTTTTGCAAATAGAAATTCCAGCCCAGGAAAAAGTTGAAGGTGAGTAGATATGTGGATGGTTAAGTGGCTGGGTGAGTGGGTGGATGGATGGATGGATGGATGGATGGATGGATGAATAGGTAGATGAATAATTGGATGGATGAGTGGGTGGATAAGTGGGGTGGTGGATGGATGGATAAGGTTGTGGGTGGGTGGATGGGTGGAGTGGGTGGGTAGGTGCATAAGTGAATGGACAACACTCTAAGTCATATACCCTATGTTAGCAGAAATATGTTAATAGCAGCACACACACATGTGCATGTGCACATACACACGTGTACACACACAATTTTTAAAAAGCTTTAGAATTAAAAGAAAAACTTATACCGAAGTATGCTATGGTGGCTCACACCTGTAACCCCCCTCAAGAGACTGATGTAGCAAGATTTCTGTGAGTTAGGGGGCAGCTTGGGCTACCTAGTGATTTTTGAGCCAGCCTGGGCTACATAGTGAGATCCAGTCCCCAGAACAACCAAATGGAACTCCTGCAGGCTTATGTCAGTTGTGTGGGAATGGGCTCCTAGTCTGGATTTCCAGCCATCTGTCACAGACCCCTTTCTTGCTTTGGGCACGAAGTTTGAGTGTTTGAGTGTCTCCCCACCCCTGTGTACCTCTCCCCAAGAACCCAGGCACGTCTCCCAGCATTCATCTGTGAAAGAGAAGAAGAATCTTAAGGATCGTGCTGAACTAACACAGAGGAAACGAATATGTCTAGAAAGCTCTCTAGAGACTCATTCAATACCCCAGGGCCATCAGCCCCCCACCCCAGCCTCACCCCCTTCTCCCTCTGCTGTCTTTGGAGATTGTGTTCCAAAGTGGAACTCTACCCTGGCCCCATCCACAGCCTTAGGGTAAAGCTGTAGATGTCTCTCACATGTTGTTGGGTTGTATGTGTGCCCCGGCACCTGCAGGTCACCTCCCAGGACCCCTTCAGCCACAAATCTCTCCAGCTGGACACCCCGTACCTTGGCAGAGCAAGGCCAGGTCTCCTGCCCACCGTGGCTCCACCCTCACTCTCAATCACGGAAATTAGTCATTTCTGCTAATGGTTGCCAGAGGCGTCCACTGCTCAGGCTCTGTAGAGCCCTGCCCCACCCCTGTGTGACTGGAATCCTGCTCTCTGCAGGGGTACCCTTCCTAGCTCCTCCTTGGTGCCTGCCGCTGAGGTCTTCTCTGGTCCTGGCCACACTCACTTCAGATGGGTAATGGCCAAGGCTCAACTGGGAGCACAGCAGGTTAGCCTAAGGCAGGAGGCTAGGACCAAGCAGGCTAGGACCAGTTCAGGCTTCTGCAAGCCAAGAGGCATCACAGACGACCCTCCCTAGCCAAAACAGCCTTGTGACCTGGTGGCTCTTTGGTCTCCAACTTGGTCTGAGGCAGGGAACAGTTTCCCTATTCTTTTTCTTTTGGATGGTGCTGGGGTTGGACCTGGAGCCTCGTGCACTCTAGACAAGCACCCTGTCATTTTATGCCACCAATTAACAGTCATAGCCAGAGACTACATTACCCAGCATCCCCTCTTTACTCAGCCATTGGCTCTCCATTCCTTGGCTGCATGTGGGGACCCACGGGAAGTGAGAACAAGCCCGTACTTCCCAGCATCCTTTGCGCCAGGCGGCAATGTGACTAAGTTCTGACGTACAGATGAGGTGCTAACAAAGTGGGTGTCACGTCCAAGTCCCACCTCAGAGGGAAGGGGTGTACCTGCTTCCCCTTCTGACTACATGGAATGTGGACATGGACAGGACCCAGGACAACACCTGTGTGCACCTTGATGGCACTTGTGGACTCGTGGGACTGGGGCTTGGAGTCTATAGAGAATCCACACGAAGACCTTGGGGGAACTAGAACATGTGCTGACGAGGCAGGACCCCCTTCTGCTGCCCCCAGTCAATACAGTTCTCCCAACAGTCTCCCGGGTTTGCCGAAGGCTCCGGAGAATGGGCACCACTGATTCCAAGAGGGCTCTGTGCTAACAGGGAGGCCGATGTCTCTTCCGCTCTAAAGCAGGTAAACTGATCCAGAAAGGTAGCACTCGGCCAGATGACATCTGGGACTAGAGTAGAGCGGGATGGAGATGGGTCCTGACCTCCATGCTAAACCCTACGCAGAAGGCCACAGGAAAGCAAGGAGCCCTGGCGGGAGCCACTCGGGAACCACTCGGGCTGCCCACAGTTTCTTAGCTCCTGTTCTCAGCGTGGCCAAAGCTGTGATCCTGACCTGAATTTCTCCCTGGGAGATTCTCGGCTCTGCCACTACCCATCTGAGAGCAGACTAAGGGAGGCACGAACCAAATGCCAGGCATCACACTCACCTCCAGACAGGCAGCCTACCAACTGAGCCACATCTCCAGCCCTGAATGGTTTTTTTGTTTTGTTTTGTTTTTTTCTCTTTCTCTTTTCTTTTCTTTTCTTTTTTTCTTTTTTCTTTTTCTTTCTTTCTTTTTTTTTTTTTTTTTTTTTCTGAGACAGGGTTTCTCTGGCTGTCCTGGAACTCACTTTGTAGACCAGGCTGGCCTCGAACTCAGAAATCCGCCTGCCTCTGCCTCCCAAGCGCTGGGATTAAAGGCATGTGCCACCACGCCCGGCCTTGAATGGTTTTTTTATTTTATTTTTTATTTATTATATGTAAGTACACTGTAGCTGTCTTCAGACACCCAATAAGAGGGCATCAGATCTCATTACAGAAGTGTGCGAGTGAATATAGCCTACACTGCCACAGTAAAACGATTTTTTGGTTTGGTTTTGAGACGGTCTCCAGTAGCCCACACTGGTTTCAAATGAACTACGTAGCAAAGGCTAGCCTCAAACTCTGGGCCCTCCAACTCCAACCTGGGAGTTACAGGTGAGCCTGCACCCTGCCAGGCTTTTCTTTCATGTTCTTTGGTAAAACTGGGTCAGAACACCAGGAAGTTTTTCTGATACATTGTGGGGTGGGGGAGGGGAGGGAGGTCACAGGCAGCTCCCGGGAGACCGGTCTCTCCTACTGCAGCATCCTGGAGGGAGACCTCGGGTCATCTGGCTCACCTGTACCCACGGAGTCATCATGCCTCCAGCCCAAGTCTTTCGGACTGTGGGTGTTGACCCGTCATGTCAGTCATACGTCATCTCAGTCCATGTAATGCACTTCAGTAATGCAGGGGACGCCGGCATGGCCACCAGCTGGATGGCGCCGGTTCTGCCTGGGCTTTCCCCAGAACCCATTGCTCCCTTTCCCACTTGAGAAGCCCCTATGAACTGAAATTCCCTTCTCTGAAACTGTGACATCAGGTGACCTGTGCGGTCCATCTTCTGGACACACTGGTTTGTCCACTCTGTCACCATGTCCTCCCACATTCTTGCTGGAGGCCTCTGTTCCTGCCCAGCCTGTCTCTCCCTTCCTCACTCCCACTCCCACTGCTGGCTCCCTCAGGCAGTTCTGACTGGAATGCTGGCATCACTCTGTGCCTCTCTAGAACCCGGGAGACACTTCCTGTCACGTTAGAACGACACTATGGAGAGGAAGGCATGGTGAGACATCCCTGTGCTTCCGGTACTTGAGAGGTACAGACAGGAGGAACATGAGTTTGAAGTCAGCCTTGGCTACATGAAGGGCCAGCCTGGCCTATCTGAGACAGACAGGAAAGGAAAGCATGGAGTCTTTTGGGGGAGGGGATCTTTCTGTAGTAGCAGCTGAATGGGGTAGAGCCGCCAGACCAAGGAATCTTTATCCTTTGATAAGACAGAAATTCTTTTGGGGCTGGCAAGATGGCTCTGTGTGCCAAGGTGCTTGCTGCTAAGCCTGACAATCTGAGTTTGATCCCTGGGACCAACACGGTGGGAGGAAAGAACAGAGTCCTGAAAGTTGCCCTCTGCCCCCCCCAGGTGTGCCATGTGTCCCCCACACCCCCACACATACACATGATAAAGAAATGAATGAATGAATGTAACTTAAAATACCCTCTAAGGCAGTTATTTTCAAAATACAGGAAATCCAGCTCTGTGAGACTGTGTCCCACTTCTGGCCACATCAGAAACTCTGGAGCCCCGCTGGTTGTCATGGAGACTGCCTCTCCTCAAATAAATGGTGATGTCATCTCTGATGAGGACCAGGCAGGGTGCTAGGTGCTTTTGTGAAGTCATCACACCGACTGAAGTAGGCCCATCAGAAGATGAGCCCTCTGCAGCCTCAGTTTCCCCAAGGATGAGAGAGAGAAGGCTCTGGTCAGAGAAGCCCTGAATGCAAACAGCTTTGAGGGAAGATGTGTGACTGAGCTTAAAGAATTTTTAAAGGGCCGGGCAGTGGTGGCGCATGCCTTTAATCCTCGCACTTGGGAGGCAGAGGCAGGCGGATTTCTGAGTTCGAGGCCAGCCTGGTCTACAGAGTGAGTTCCAGGACAACCAGGGCTATACAGAGAAACCCTGTCTCGGAAAAACAAACAAACAAAAAAAACAAACAAACAAAAAACAAAAAAAGAATTTTTAAAGAAAAAAAGAAGGCAGGACACCATCGGAATGGATGCTGCCAAGTCTGATGAGCTGGGTTTGATACCCAGGTCCGTGGGGCGCAGAGGAAACCCTAAGTAAATGAAGGACTGAGTCACTTACTCTTGACCTGGGCACTGCCATGTCAAGCACCCAATGCCTCGGCCTCGTGGGAATGGCAAAGCCGCCCTCTAGTCTCTGTGTGGGTGTGGGTAGTGTGGGCAGAAAATGCCCACCGAAGCTCTCTCCTCCCGGATATTTACAGCCTGCAGACCGCTCCCCTGCAGGGAGAGGCTGCTCCTACCAAAATTAGCGAAACCTGCCCCCAGCGGTATATAATATCCCTGACCCCTTATCCAGCTGCATATAATAACCATGCCTTCTTGTCCAGCTATGTATATACCTTATCTCCTGGTATATCTGCATATAATAACCCTGTCCCCTTGTCCAGCTGTATATAACTCATATCTCCTGGTTTATCCAAATGTAATTACCCTGTCTCCGTGTCCTGCTGTTTATGGTAAACATACCGGAGCTTCCACCATGCTACAGTTTCTCCATCAGGAAGCTACGCCCACTCCATTCTAGCCTTTCTGTGTATCTGTCATTTCTTCATCCCCTGACGCCCTTAGAAGACCCAAGTCATGCAAGGATACAGCCGAGGACCTACCTGGCGGCAGGAGGGAGAAGCAACTCCTGAAATTTGTCCTCTGACCACATGTTCAATGTGGTACTTGTGCACCCGCACACACACATACACTTGCTCGTGTATGCACACAGTATAATAAAGACAATTTCAAAAAGCAGCAGATCTCCAGTTATATATGGTCCTGCATAAAGTATGAGGTAATTAACACACTTTCTCAGCTACTACAGATGTGTGCCAAATCCCTGAGAATAAGACAGCAGAGAAAACCCTCGGACCCTCCTATATCAGTGCTGAGCCACGGGAGATGCTGTGGAAAGGGAAGCCCTTTCCCGTAAGTAAAAACCGTAAGAGCCTTAGAGAGAAACCTGGTTCCAGAGGCTGAGGCAGGAGAATCACAGTGAGTTCCAGGCAAGCCCGGTCTACAGAGTGAGACAAAAACAAAACAAAGATCCTGAGACTGATAAACATAATAAATAAGTGACACTTAGTGTCTTCATTAAAGGGCACGGGGTAATATTTACCACAGGAGGCTTAGTTCCAGATAAAATCGCAGCAAGTGAGCCTTTCATGGTGGGGAGGGCAAAGAGGCTGAGAATGACAGAGGGAAGGTTTGAAGGAACAGAGGGAGGGAAGAGGAGGGGGAGGGAGAAGAGGAGGAGGAGGGGGAAACACTTGGCACACAGACATAGATGCAAGCAAAACTCCCATACACATTAAAAAAAAAAAAAAACTAAATGCATCCTTTAAAAAATAGAAGTGTTGAAAATGCAGGGCATGCTGGTGCGTGAATGTGTGCTGTCTGTGTGCATGTGTGCATACACGTGTGTGTGCGTGCCTATGCTTGAGATTCTGGCACTGGAGAGGCAGAGGCAAAGGTAGGAGGACTCCTGGGGCTCCCTAGCCAGTCAGTGAGTTCCAGGCCACGGGGAACGACTCAATGGAGGTGTACCATGTTTCTGAGCATAACACCAAGGTTCTCCTCTGGCCTCCACGTTTGCGAGGACACATACACACATACATACACACATACATCTCACATACACATATACATCTCACACACTCATACACATCTCATGTACACACACATCACACACATGCACACCACACACATACATATATCTCATTAACAGAAACACACATACACACATCCCTCACATATACACACACCTCACACACTCACACAATACATGTCTTACAAACACACACACATATCACACATATACATATCATACGCATATATACATCTCTCACATATACACATATACACATATACATGTACACATACACACACCTCACACACACTCACACATACATATCTCATCTACATTAAACATATACCTCACACACATCACACATACACACAATATCACCATTCCTGTGTGTGTCTGGGCATTAACCTACATAGTCACTTCAGAGAATTCTCCAGCATGGCATAGAAGAGCCCACCACAGGCTACTCTTTAGTCTAAGGGCTTACATGCATCCTGGGGATGCCTGACTCCAGCCCGCCTGCTCACTCCAACATTGTTTACAATCACAGGACTTGGGGTATCTATCAAAGCAATGAACTGAGTGGAGGTTAGTAATAGTGGCACATGGGGACTTGAGTCCAGGCCCCCACTGAGCTTCTGAAAACAGATCAACAGCCCAGCTAAACCATTCTATGTTCTGCCCAAAGTACTTTCTTTCTTTAAAAAACAAAACAAAACAAAACATGTGTGTGTGTGTGTGTGTGTGTGTGTGTGCGCGCACATGTATAATTTTTCTGTATTTTTGGTTTTGTTTTGAGACAGGGTCTCTCTGTGTAGCCCTGGCTATCGTGGAACTCACTCTGTAGTCCAGGTTGGCCTTGAATTCACAGAGATCTGCCTGCCTCTACCTCGCATGCACCAGGATTAAAGGCCCGCCTCACCATACCTCATCCCAATATATTTTCCAGCCCATCTTTCCGTACATCAGGTCTGTCTAAAACCTCTGCCCCCCCCCAATGCTAACCCCTCAGCCACAAAGCCAGCATCCCATGGGAGTCCACTCTGCCAAGCAGAGATATGGTTTAAGTCATTCAAGCGTCCACTCTGGACAGACTGGGTTTAGGTTGAACTCCCCACCTACTGCCTATACCACCTCGGGCTGTATAAGTGTCCTGTGACTCCGTTTCCTTCTTTATATAAAGGGAGATAATAACAGTTTCCCCCTCAGAAGGGGCTGTAAAGTCTGGATGAGTTAATACACTAAAACTTCAAACAGGATCTGATACAAAGGATATTCCGGTTATCAGGAAATCTCGGGGCAGTAAATGACTGAACTGGATTGGTCTGTATACCTCACCCTTCCTTACATCCTGCTATACTCATGACCCACACTGGGTCTAGGGCTTGATCCCTCCTAAAGTCTTCTTCATGACTTCTTCCTGTGCCCTGTGGTCCACGGTGGCCTCGGGCTGGCTAAACAGGTTTCTTATTTCTCTTATTGAACAATATATATAGAGTTCAAGGCTAGATCAATAACCGATACCTCATAGCTCACTCATCCCCTCCAACCCAGCAGTCAGGTATCCTTAAAACCCCCAAATTAGACAGTTGGCAGTTTCCAGCACTGCACGCCCCAGTCGTAAACAGTTCACTCCTATCAACCAAGGTCCTCCTATGACAAACCCAGGCCAGGCCACCACGGGGCAGGAGCTGGACCACAGGGAGCTGAGCTTCTGTGTGTACAGAATTGAATGCCAGGGCTAGGACTCGGTTTGGGGGCAGACTTGGCACCCCACAGGTGCATCAGCACTGGGTTAGAGCTGGCCCACAGAGTCTCAAGTCACCTGATCCCTCCGTTGCTTCCTCCCACCTCAGCCCCAGTTCCCTCCTCAGGTCTGTCCCCCGGGTCCCAGAAATCTTTCTCTGAATGTCTGACTTTGTGCAGTCTCCACCTGAATGCCTCCTCTCAACATGGCTGCCCCCGAACATCTTTGGAACACGGTCCCCTTTCCCCCTCCAGCCCTAGCCGGGTGCAATTTGTTTGCAGACCCCCATTCCTTCCATCGTGACATGAGAGACGTCTCCATTAGGAAGTTTGCTATCTTTCTTTTCTCTAGAACATTCTAGAATTTCACAGGGGCTCTCTATTACAGCCTGGCATTGAGCAGGTGGGGGGGGGGGTGGCAGGGCCTGTGCTCTACATTTTTTAGGATAAGGAGGCTGTTGCTCATAGCCCTGGGTCAGCACTGTGGCCTCTGGCCCACCGGGGCACAGCTGAAGCTCCCACACTGTGTCCCACGTCTGTTGCCAGCTTCTCCTCAACCCTCAGGGTTTGCACGTTGGGAACCCCTCCTCCTCACTGGGAAGATGAGACGGTGTTTACATTTTAAAAGAAGCTTCTCCCATGGAGGAGGAGGGCCCACTGCGCGCGCCTCTGTGTGTGTGTGTGTGTGTGTGTGTGTGTGTGTGAGAGAGAGAGAGAGAGAGAGAGAGAGAGAGAGAGAGAGAGAGAGAGAGAGAGAGAGAAGGGGGACTACCCTGGCTGCCAGGCTTGCCTGCCCCTCTCCCCGTGCACTTCCAAGCTTGTCCAGGGTCTGCTCCGAGGAGTCCCTCCAGCAGCCCCTTTCAGTGACACCAGAATAAAAGTCTTACCCATCTCAATCCCGCAGACGACCAAGGCCGCAATCACCGCTCCCGCTGACGTCCCTGCAAAGCGATGGGCTGTGTCCAGCATCCTCGGGGCCAGATCTCGCAGAGCGTCCACGGCCCCAGCCTGGTAGTAGGAAAGGAACCCACTCCCGGAGAAGGAGATGGAATGAGGGGTGTCTGGGTCTCCTTTGAACACCTGTTCATCCATCTTCGGGGTCTCTGGCCTCCCAGTGGAGGAAGAACCCACACCTGTCTGCCTTGGCTCAGTATCTCCTCCTCTGCCAGCCAAGAGCAGGGAATGTGGCAACTCTACCGGCCCAGTCAGGCATCCACGGGTGGTTCATCCAGCCACTGCCTGGGCCTGTTTAGCTCTGCTGAGAGGCGCCCCTAAAGGGCTGATAGGGGACCCCAGGTACTGGATGAAATGTAGACAGTCCTTAGAGTCATGGGCAGGGGCGTGGTCCTGCAGACCCCATGCTCACTTCATGCCCTTGCTAGACTTCCTCAGGTACAGGTTCTTCAGCGCTCTCCACCCATCCGGAGCGCACCCAGGAGCGGGGCCCACAGAGGCGGTGCCTCTCAGTCCTCAGCATCCAGTTGCAAAATCTGTGCCTCACCCTGTGCCTCCCTCACTGACAGGCTGCTCTTCACTGACAGGGTACAGAGTTATATGCCACGCCCCCTAGTCGCCACGCCCCCTCCCAGCCCGTGTCCCCCTCACTCCCAGTGTGGGCTGCTGGGTGGCTTTGGCTTTCAAAGGGGAGGAGCAACTCATACCACCCCATGCCCCTCCCCCACCTCCTTCAGACTCTGGAAAGTTCTTAGACAAGCCCCTCTCTATTTATTCTTACCTTAGGATTGGCTGTGGGCAGAAACTGTAACAGAGAAGTTTGGCTCTGGTATTTGCCCACGTTTGCTTTCCATTGCTGTGATAACACCGTGACCTGGGGCAGCTTGGGCAGGAAAGGGTTATTTCAGCTCACAGTTTAAGATTCATCATGAAACCCATGACATGGTGGGTGGGAAGAACTGATGCAGACCTGCTGCTAACAGTACACTGTATCTTCGGACACTCCAGAAGAGGGAGTCAAATTTGTTATGAGGACAGTTGTGAGCCACCATGTGGTTGCTGGGATTTGAACTCAGAACCTTCAGAAGGGCAGTCAGTGCTCTTAACCGCTGAGCCATCTCTCCAGCCCTCAGCTTGCTTTCTTACACAAACTTGGACCACCTGCCCAGGAATGGCACCGCCCACAGTGGGCGGAGCCCCCTCCCATCAATCATTAATCAAGAAAATACCCGACAGACTTGCCCACAGGCCAATCTGATGGAGGCAACTCCTTCAATGAGAGTCCCTCTCTGCAGCGGCTGTCAATAACCAGCCTCCTTCCTAACTCCTCTTACTCTGTCGTCTCCCTGTCCCTGGCCTGCTCCGCGCCCTCCTTCTCGCCTGCCTCTCGGTCCTGTGCCAGCTCCAGAGGCCCGAAGAGGGCATCCGATGCCCTGCAGCTGGAATCCCAGGCAGTTGTGAGCTGTGGGGACATCAGGGTCAGGGCAGAGAGATGTTTTGGTAAGGGACAGGGGCTTGGGGACCAGGGTTAGCTCTAGGGCTGCTCAGCATGACTCCTGAGAGGAAAAATTTTCCTCACAGCCCAAAAAGGTCACTGCAGATCAATAAGGCAGCAAAAAGCTTTCCTAGTCCCCTCCTCCTCCTCCTCCTCC
>NC_034610.1:23856132-23862484 GCF_900095145.1 Mus pahari | reverse complement strand
CCTCCTCCCCTCCTGCTCCCTCTCCCCTCCTTCTTCCTCTCCTTTGCTCTCTCTCCTCCTCCTCTGCATTCTCCCCCTTCTCCTTCTTATCCTCCCCATCTTCCCACTCCTTCTTCACCTTCTCCCCTCCTCCTTATCCTTCCCCTCCTCCCTCTCTTCCTCTTTCCCCTCCCCCTCCTCCCCTGCATTCTCTCCCCTCCACATTCTCTTTATCCTCCCCTCCTCCCCCTCCTCCTCTTTCCCTCCTCTTCCTCCTTTTCCATATTCTCCCTCCTCCTCTTTATCTTCCCTCCTCCTCTCCTTCTTCCTCCACCATCACCCCAAGGCAGCAGGACCAGAATTAGAACTGAGACAAGTTGTCTCTCTCCTAGTCCCAGTTGGCCCCAGCCACTCTATAGGTGGGGACAATGATGTCTTTCCTGGAGTTCCTGTCAACTGACGACTTCATTGATCCAAACTGGAAATACACAGTCCAGCACCCACTAAGGAGGGAGCCTTCCAGGGTTCCATCTTACACAGAGCTTCAGACATGTAATTGTCAGATTTGGAAGACAGGTTTTGTGTGTGTGTGTGTGTGTGTGTGTGTGTGTGTGTGTGTGTGACATGTGACAGGAAGAAGCCAATAGTGCTGCCTCAACTCCCCCAGACCAGATGCTAACAGGCTTCCTGGGACTCTGACAGGCAAATGTGAAGTAACCAGAGACCCGTCCAAGGCGCCCTGTAATTAACTGCTACATTGTGCAAGGCTAGATTGCCGCAGGAGGAGCAAAGAGGGAGGGCGGCTGGTTGAGCTAAGGCATCAGAAGCTGGGGACCAGAGACTAGAGATGGGGTGGGGGGCGCGGTGTGCAGGGAAAGAGACAGCTCTGGGCTTCCTTTGGACGAAGGCATGATGAACTCAGAGGCATGGGCGGGGCTCTTGGGGTCAGACAGACAGGTTGGCTCCCTGGCTCTGTTCTGCTGTTTACATGCAGCAGGACCCGGCACAGTACATTTGGACTTTCCCCATTTGCAAAACAGGCAGTAATTCTCAAGCTTAGCAGGAGCTATAGAGGTGACAGATAAAGGCTATGCCTGGCAGGTGACATGCCTGTCACTATCCAAAGGCAATAGAAGCCAAGGTTTCTGTAAAAGATGGATCCTGGAGTCTGTGGAAGAGAAGAGTAGGTCAGAAGGGACACATGTGACCTCCACTGCGGGAGGGGGGAGGAGGGCGCTTGGAGGACACTCCAGCTGGAGAGTAGGGGAAGGGAGGAGAGATTAGGGTCGGTGATCCAGGAAGATGGAGTGGCCAGGCCTGGGGATGGCTAGAGGGTGAGTCAGCAAAGCTATTGCTACAGAGTCTCGGATGTGGGACTGACTGTGGGACTGGCTGGGTGAGCAAGGTGATTCATGATAAGGCCTGGGTTTCTGCCTGCGGCTAAGGAGAGACAGGGTGGCTGTGGCAGACCCAGAAACTGGGACACCGGTGAGGAAACTGGATGAAGATTTTATCTATCTGTCTGTTAGTCCATCCATCCAACTACCCGTCCATCTTAAGATTTGGAAACGAGAAAGACAGCTCAGCAGTTGCTTCTATTGCAGAGGACCTAGGTTCAGATTCCAGCACCAACGAGGGGACTTAACCCACCCAGAACTCTAGTTTTAGAGGATCTGGTGCCCTCTTTTGGCCACTGGGAGCACTACATACACATGGTATACACTCCAGCACAACAGCCATACTCATAAAATAAGAATGAATTGAAAATACTATATTTGTACTTTTTTTTTAAAGCTTGGCATGGTGTGTGATGCCTTTAATACCAGCACTTGGGAGGCAGGAACAGGCCGATCTCTAAGAGTTTGAGGCCAGGCAGTGCTATATAATCTGGTCTTGTCTCAAAATAAATAAGAAACAAATAATAGTGTCTGTGTTTTCATTCAAGCTGGGTGCGCAGGTGGAGATCAAGGGATAACTTCCGGAAGTGGACTCTTGCTACCGTTATTTTCAGCTGTCACCTTGACTTCGTGGTCAGAGGAAACTTCAGTTAAGAATTGCCCCCATCGGGCTGGCGAGATGGCTCAGTGGTTAAGAGCACCGACTGCTCTTCCAAAGGTCCTGAGTTCAAATCCCAGCAACCATATGGTGGCTCACAACCATCCGTAATGAAAACTGATGCCCTCTTCTGGAGTGTCTAAAGACAGCTACAGTGTACTTATACATAATAAATAAATAAATCTTAAAAAAAAAAAAAGAATTGCCCCCCTCTGGCTCACACCTTTAATCCCAGCCCATGGGAGGCAGAGGCAGGTGGATCTCTCAGAGCTCTGAGGTCTACAGAGAGTTCCAGGACAGCCAGGGCTACACAGAGAGCCCTGTCTTGAAAAGCAAAAAACAAAAACTGAATTGCCTCCCTCATACTGGCCTGTGGGCATGTCTGTGGACATTGCCATTGTTAATTGATGTAGAAAAGCCCAACCCACTGTACCGCGTGGTCCTGAGGAAGGTGGGTCTGGGTTGTGTAAGAAAGGAAGCTGAGGGGAGGGGGGTGGAGCCCCTAAATCCTGCCTCCCAGTTTCTGCCCAGTTTCTGCCAAGGCTGCTTCTGTGATACATTGTAACAACAGCCAGATTAACTCTTTCCTCCCCGGAACAGCTTTGGGTCATGGTGTTATCAGACCAACAGAAATGCAAACTAGATTCGTTCTCTCTTTCCACCACGTGGGACCTAGGAATTGAACTCTGGACCTTGGATTTGGCAACAAGTGCCTTTACCCACAAAGCCATCTCACTAACCCAGACTCACAAGTTTTAGAATATTATTGCGCCTCGTTTAACTGTAATAAGGGAGAGAGCAGTAACACCTCATGGACATGGTCATGGTACATGGGAAGTGTGTGTTTTGGTGACATCCCCTGCTGCTTTGACAAGGTTGTGACAGGAAGTGTTCGTGAACCCTGACAAACTACCAAGGAGCCATTTCTGATGAAATCACATTAGGGTCTCTTTATTACAAGCAGGACGGTTTGGTGAGCCCTGAACTCTCACTGGGGCAAGGTTTTATAGGAAATGGGGGCAGATGAGGAGTGTCCATCCAGGCAAGCATCTAATTGAACGACTATTGTAAGCCGACGGGTGGGGGCTCTGAAGCAAGACCATATACAGTCACAGACAGTCTGAAAGTACACCTGAAACAATTGGACTAATCTTTGATTGACTGTTGCTAGGAAGTAGCTAGGGAGTAACTCTGGGGTATGGGCCAAGGACAAGCCAGGGGGTCCTTCCTAATACTTGGGTGGTTCGACTGCAGGTCAAGTTCTCTGGTTTTTTTCCATCTAAGATGGAGGCCTCTCAACAACATGAAAAAAATGACTTAGGGAGGGTGTTTTGAGGGAATGGACCATTATGGTGGGGAAGGCACTGGGCAGGACTGGGAGCAGGGTGTGGAGGGTGGGGGGTGGCTGGTCACACCACATCACACCGCAGTTAGGAAACAGGGAGATAAAAGCTGGCAATCAGCTCCTTTCCACTCAGTCGGGGACCCCAGGTCATGGGGTTGTGCCACCCACAATCCAGCTGGGCCTTCCCTCCTCAGCTAACACCCTCACTGGCAGACAGGTCCAGAGGTCCGTCTGTCTCCGGGGTAACTCCAGATGCAGTCAGGCCCACCTAGAAGGCAGACAGCACAGGGCTTACAGGGTATGAGTGTTAGTTATTCTTAATTTATTGTACTTGGTACTGGGATATGAACTCGACTTGTGAAAAAGTAAATTAGACATGGTGTGGTGGTGAACACTTGTGATCTGAGCATCAAGGAGACTGAGTCCCAGATGGCCAGCATGGGTTGCCTACAACACCTTTATCTTAGAGACAACAGAAAAAAAAAATCCACAAACAAATACCCAAACCACTTCTCTTTCACTCTGCACCTGGCACACATTGCACTCAGGGGCCCCCAGGGTGGCACTGGCTTCCCCTGCTTGTCTCTAAGCCCCTCAGGGAAGGTACCTGGGCACAGCAGATCCCAATTCACAAACATTCGCTCAGTGAGTAGAGGCTCACGGTGGTGTTCCGTGAAACAGTGAAACCCTGGCAACAGCTAACCTGACCACTTAGGAACCGAGACCTGTCCTCAGACTGTGTTCTACTCACCCCACAAAGCTGAAAGACTGAGTAGGTGGATGGAAGGGAGTCTACGGGGAAACTGAGGCACACACATGCGTATGCAGAACAAAAACCACCAGCATGGTGGGATTGGGAGCTGAATCTAGCTTTACTATATTTTAAGAGAAGAAGCAAACTATAGGAGGTGTGTGTGTGTGTGTGTGTGTGTGTGTGTGTGTGTGTGTGATAGGAGGAGGGCAAAGTATTTAGTCATAGAAGCGAAACCTCCGAACAGCACACAAGTCCCTACAGACTTGGGCAGCCTCCAGGGAAGGTGACAGAGTCCCCCAATACCCAAGCAATTGAATAGGTTTCTGATCAGAAATGAAATAATTTCTTAAATGTGTTACACTTTATTCTCATTCATTCATTCATTCATTCAGGACAGGGGAACACATGCTAGTTTGCATGCAAAGGTCAGAGAGCAACTCAAAGGTTGGTCTGTTTCTTCCACCATGTGGACCCCAGGGATTGAACTCGTGAACTCAGACTTCACAGCAAGCAGGTTTACCTGCTGGGCCACCTCCATGGCTTTCAAATAGTCAACAGTTTGAAGCTGGGGATCCTGGAGTACAGCTTTAACCCCAGCACTCAGGAGACAGGGGCAACAAGCTCCCTGCGAGTTTGGGACCAGTTTGAATAGGATCGAGTTCCAGGCCAATCGCAGCTGTATGATGAAACTCTGTCTTTAAAAGAAAGGTGTTTTTAAAAATTTAAAACTAATTTGATTGTAGGTTGTTAAATTTCTGTTTCTTGTGTATGGGCATCTCACCTGAGTGTACACAAATGTACTACATGTGTGTCACTGGCTGCGGGGGTGGGAGGAGGACATTGGAACTGGAGTTACAGGTGGTTGTGAGCCACCACGCGAATGCTGGGAAATGAGCCCAGGTCCTCTGAAAGAATAGCCCATGCTCTTAACCACTGAGCCATCTCTCCAGCCCCCACCCCCGATTTTTGGTCTTAAAACAAATACACCTGCCTCTTAAGTGCATAGGGTCCTAGGTTCAGTATGCAACACCACACATGTGTTCCAGATATCTTTTTTTTTTTTTCCTACTGTACATCATGATTGTCAGGCAAAACCCCCATCCCTCTAAGATGGCTCAGATGAAGACATCTTCAATACCACACAGTTCAAGTTTACATTTGGGAGGAGTCTGATATTATAAGCAGAGCACATGGGGTCAGGGCACTGGAGAAATGGTGTGGGATTTAAAAGCTCTTGCAGAGAATTTGAGTTTGGCTCCTAGCACCCACATGGTGGCCCACAACCATCTGTTACTCCAGTTCCAAGGGATCTGATGCACTTTTCTGGCTTCCCGGACCACCAGGTGCACACAGGCAAAACAAGAAAAATAAAAATAAAAGACCCGGAAGGGAGGAGAGTGGAGCCATTGTCATGGGCAGTAGGTTTGAGAGTTACAAGGCTGAAATGTCCAGAGATGAACTTTCTTTTTCCACGGGTCTCAAAGCTGCCGCTGAAGGGACAGACAGACAGACAGACAGACAGACACACACACACACACACACACAGAGACACACAGAGAGAAGTCAGCTGACAGGGGACAGCTGGCTTTTTATGAATTAGGGCCTTCTGTTGTCAACTAGAAGCATCGTGCCAGCAGGACCCAAGACAGTCAGTGAGCCACGGAAGGCCGCAGGAGTCACAGGAGGTGGTGGCTCTGCCTTGCTGCTTTGCAACCCCACACAGACTGGGGACAGGGACAGCACCTTCCTGCTCTGCTTCTGAGAAGCATGATCTCAGACACCTCAACGCCAGGCTCAAGCTCAGATACATCAATGGCAGGCTCCATGTTCTCATCTTCCACCCCTAATACGTGGAATTCCGCTCCCTTGCCTAGCTGCCTTCAAACTGCCACCGGGAGGACCAGGGCGCCCCAAGCCCTCTGCTGCTCACCTTGGCGCCCCAGCCCTCTGCTGCTCACCCTGGTGCCCCGAGCCCTCTGCTGCTCACCTTGGTGCCCCGAGCCCTCTGTTGCTCACCCTGGCGGTAAGAGTGAGCTCTCTCCTACCCTGGCAAGGTTTTTAAGGCACCCCACTGAAGTGCTTTCTTTGGTTTTGTTTCTCTTCTTTTTTTTTTTTTTTTTTTTTTTGGTTTTTTTGTTTTTTTTCTCATCTTTACCTGCCTTGCCTAAGATGTCCCTCATCCCTCCTCCATCTCCTGGCTGGGACTGGGGGCCTGTGTC
>NC_034610.1:23821303-23856089 GCF_900095145.1 Mus pahari | reverse complement strand
TTTTTTTTTTTTTTTTTTTTTTTTTGGTTTTGTTTCTCATCTGTACCAGGCTAGCCTCAGATGTTGCTCTTCCCGCCTCCATCTCCTGGCTGGGACTGGGGGCCTGTGTCACTCGCTCACTGTGCTGAGTTTTCTGGGGTGCTGAGGAGGCAGAGCGGCTCGTGGGCATGTTACCTTAACATGGCCAACCAAGCCAGATCCTGGGCCGCCTGCTGGAGATGAGCTCACCGGGGCTTCATCCTACTGTGTGCTGAGCACAGAGGGAACTGACACACGTCCTCCCTCAAAAGAAGTATCTGGAAACTGGACCTGGATGGATGGCCTGAGGGTGAGGGAGGAAGTGTTCTGGGAGGGACCTGATAGAGGAGTCAGGATGCTAGAGTGTTTGTGGCCCCCTTTTTCAGATGTCATAGAAAATGTATTAAAAGAAAAAAACAAACAAACAAAAAAAAACAAAACAAAACAAAAAAAGAAAATGTATTAAGGTGGAGAAAGAAAGAGACACGCAATAAAAACTGGGGGGTGGGGGTCGAGGAACATCATTGCACAGGTCTCTAGAATCAGACTTAAAGACCCCAGCTCCGCCACACCACTCCCTGGCTGTGTGACTCGGACCAAGGTGCTTACCGTCTCTGAGGCTCAATCCAAGTACAAAAGGGGGATGGACGAGGGAACCTTCCAGACAGTGAGAACCGTTCTCAGAAAAATAAATGGAAAGAAAAAAAAATTGATCTTGTCCACGCCAAACCTTAGAAGAATAAGCATCAGGGTACAGGTTTCAAGAAGGAAGGAGCTGTGCCTCGGGACACCAGGGGAGACAGGCAGCACGGGGCTAGAGAGGTGACACACCAGCTTCTGTCTCTATTTTAACATCTCAGAGGTACCTGTGCACCCCTTTGAACAGCAGTGGTGTTTGCTGATTGCCCCCAAGGCTGCTTGCTGCAGAGCTGACTGTATACTGGTGCCAACATGGTGCCTGTCACTGAACAGCTGGTGAGTGCCAACCACCACGGGGCAGATCCTTCTCTAGCCAGGGTGGGGAGGAAGGACTTCGACAAGTCAACATTTTATCTGGATGATCCTGGAGAACACAAACAGAGACCCACGGGAACCTCCTGGCAGGTAGGGGAATGGTTACAAGCAAACAATGCATTCCCCAGGGCCTCTGCCTGCACCCTGGGGAAATCCTTACCCAGGCGCCACAGATACCCTAGGGAAACAATTACCAGCCTTATAGTAGCATTCCTAGAAGCAAATCATTGAAAGCACCAGATGCCCTCAATCTACAGTAAGGAAGCAATCGTGTCTCCATAGAATGGGCCGTAGGAGTGAACATCGTACACCACAGCCAGACACTCACTACACTGACGAAAGTCCATTCCTGTAAGTGCAATAAAAGCAAGCTGTAGCAGGACCTGGTGATGTGTGCCTGCAGTCTCAGGATGTGGGAGGTGGAGGCAAGGGGATCAGGAGTTCAGAGCTAGCCTTGGGGTATGAGGTGAATTTGAGTCCAGCCTGAGCTAATGTGGTACCCATGTGAGGACCTGAGTCTGAAGCTAGGTGATTCTGGTGAGGGGCCATATATCCATAATCCCAGTGTGGACTTTGGGGTTCTGAGTCACATGATCAAAAATTTTACATCCTAACTGCCAAGGAGAGAAGACAGGGGAGACTTGGTGATGGAAGGTGTAGGGTGGGGGGTGCAGGATGTGACAGGGAGAGCAGTTGGGGATATGAGGGGTTGAGGGGTGGAACCAGACCTCAGTCTCAGGAGAGGGGGGGATCCACAGCCAGTCCCTGAGAAGACCACAGGCACGCTAAGTCATCTCCCCTCCAAAAGGGCAGACCCATGCATGGACTTGGTCCAAATTTGAGTCTAGGTTTAGGCTAGACTCTGTTCTTGGAAACCTTGTTCACAACACACACACACACACACACACACACACACACACACACACACACACTGTTGGAATGGTCAGCAGTACTAAGTAGGGTCCTTTCCACCGAGGTTCAAGCGTCTGGGCATGACGTTGTCTCACGTAGACCAGGTCTCCAGCCTTCAACTGTTGGGATGTCTCAGGCGTGCGGGGTTCGTAGGCAACTGCCAACTGGGACCACACTTCTTTTTGCAT
This sequence comes from Mus pahari, assembly GCF_900095145.1. NCBI lineage: Eukaryota > Metazoa > Chordata > Mammalia > Rodentia > Muridae > Mus > Mus pahari. Next base: position 23,853,957 of record NC_034610.1, on the reverse strand, counting down.
CACCTGTAGACTTTTTTTTTTAAGATTTATTTATTTATTATATGTAAGTACACTGTAGCTATCGTCAGACACTCCAGAAGAGGGCATCAGATCTCCTTACGGATGGTTGTGAGCCACCATGTGGTTGCTGGGATTTGACCTCTGGACCTTTGGAAGAGCAGTCGGTGGGTGCTCTTACTCACTGAGCCATCTCACCAGCCCACCTGAAGACCTTTTAATCTGGCATATAAATCATTATTACTATGGCAGGTTGGCTCAATAATGTCCCCCAGTAGAGTTAAGGGTGCTGGGGTCCCACACAGGATTTCAAAGGGAGTCAAACTGAAACGGGAAGGGGTATTTCTGACCCTAAACAGGGCTAGGGGAAGGAGTACCACCCAGTCTGTGCCAGTCTCTATGGTTAATTTAGTCAAGGTCTCCTTTAGAGTTCTATTCATTCTTTCTACCTGCCCTGAACTGCCCTGAGGTCTATAGATACAATGTATTTTCCAATTGACCTCTAGATACTTGACCACTCCCTGACTTACCTTGGCAACGAAGGCTGACCCTATTACCTTGGGTACTCCAAACTGAGGAAAGATCTCTTCCAGAGGCAACTACCGAGGCATCTCCTGCTTGGTGGGGAAAGTTTCTACCCATCCTGAAAAAGTATCTACAAACACTACAAGGTACTTACAGCCATATTTGCCCGGTTTTACTTCAGTGAAGTCCACTTCCCAGTAGGCTCCCAGTCTATCTCCTTGGAGTCTCTTACGGGGCAGCTTTGCTTCTGCAAGCATTTGGCAGGGCACACAGTTGTGAACAATTTGTTCCACCAGGTGTTTTTTATTCATTGTTTTTATTTGTTTGTTTGTTTTCGAAACAGGGTTTCTCTGTGTAGTCCTGGGTGTCCTGGAACTCACTCTGTAGACCAGGCTGGCCTCAAACTCAGAAATTCGCCTGCCTCTGCCTCCCAAGTGCTGGAATTAAAGGCGTGCGCCACCACGCCCGGCTTCAGACTTCTCTCTCTCTTTTTTTTTGTTTTTGTTTTTGTTTTTTTGGTTTTTTTTTCGAGACAGGGTTTCTCTGTATAGCCCTGGCTGTCAGACTTCTCTTTCTTGATAGAAGTGGTTATTGGGATCTTTTGAGATGATTGCCAGATCTTCAGCAGAGTACCAGAGCTTGGGTCCCAGTAGTCCCTGGTCTCAGGCCACCATCACTGGGCCTCTGCTCTGGCCTCCTCACTCTTCTGGTGGCCCGGACAGTGTATATGATACTTACTTTTGCTGGCTTCTGCAGGGCTTTTAACAGGGCCAGAATCTCAGTTTTGTGCTTAATCTCTTTTCCTCCAGAGGTTAGCAGTCCTCACTGCTGGTAGATGGCACCATGAACATGCGCTGTGGTGAAGGCATACCTGCTGACCGTGTTGATGTTGATCTTCTTGCCTTCTCCCAACTCGAGGACCTTGGTGAGGGCAATGAGCTCAGCCTTTTGGGCGGAGGTCCCTTCAGGCAGAGCTTGCGCACACACGTCTTGTTGTCCATCTACTATGCTCTCTCTCTGCTTCCCTCCTTCAAGGAAGCTGCTCCATCAGTGAACCAAGTGGCCTTTGCGTCTGCCAAGGGCTGATCAGACAAATCTTTGCCAGCCGTGTGCTTCCACAAGCACTTGCTGACAGTCATGAATAGGAGGCTCAAGGTCGGGGGTCTGGGAGCAGAGTGGCCAGGTTCCGGCCCTTGTGGGTGCAAATGTAATTCTGTCAGAGTTGAGCAACAGAGTCTGATAGTAGGTCATGCGAGCATTGGTGAGCCACCGATCAGGCGACTGGCAGACCACGCTCTCCAAAGTATGTACAGCAGATACTACCAAGTCCTGCCCCATAGTTAATTTGTCTGCATCTTTAACCAGTATAGCAACCACAGCCACAATCCTCAGGCAGGTGGGCCACCCCGCTGCCACTGGGTCTAGCTTTTTGGACAGATATGCTACTGGCCTTTTCCATGGTCCCAGCTTCTGGGTCAAAACCCCTTTTGCTATGCCCTTATTTTCTGACACAAACAAATGGAAGGGCTTGGTTACATCTGAGAGACCCAGGGAACGGACTGACATTAAGACTGTCTATTTTTGTTGTTGTTGTTGTTGTTTTGTTCTGTTTTTGTTTTTTTGTTTTTGTTTTTGTTTTTTTTTTTTTTCGAGACAGGGTTTCTCTGTGTAGTCCTGGCTGTCCTGGAACTCACTCTGTAGACCAGGCTGGCCTCGAACTCAGAAATCAGCCTGCCTCTGCCTCCCAAGTGCTGGGATTAAAGGCGTGCGCCACCACTGCCTGGCCATTAAGGCTGTCTTAATGGCATCAAAAGCCCATTTCTCTTTTTCTCCCCAGGCAAAAGGCTGTTTGTTCTTGGTGAGTGGGTACAGCGGAGTCACTACCTTGGCGAATCCAGGTGTCCACAGGAAGCAAGAACTCTCTGACTCGTTTCTGGTTGGTGGGCGGCAGAATATGGAACACAGTTTCTTTTCTAGCTTCTGACAGCCACCTCTTTCCTCCCTTGAGCAGATACCCCAGGTAACTAACCTGCTGGCTGTGGTAGCCCAGTTCTCCCAGTTCAGTGAGGAGGCACTCTGCTCCTTGTAAACACAGGTCTTTGCTGGAAGCAGCTAAAAGGTCATCTATGTACTGCAAGAGGGTTACCTGGGGGTTGGCTGCCCGGAACATGGCCAAGTCTTGGTGGAGGGCTTCATCAAAGATGGTGGGACAGTTCTTGAAGCCTTGGGGCAGGTGTGTCCAGGTGAGTTGACCTGTCATGCCCGAGTCTGGGTCCTTCCCTTCAAAGGCGAAGTATTCCTGACTCCTGGTGGCCAGGGTCAGGCAGAAGAAGACATCTTTGAGGTCCAACACTATGTACCAAGTTCTGAAGGGAGGCAATGAACTCAACAGATTATACAGATTGGGGACCGTCGGGTATCGATTGGTTACCTGCTTGTTCACTTCCCTGAGGTCCTGGACAGGTCAATAGTCATTAGTTTCAGGCTTCTGCATGAGGAGGAGTGGGGTGTTCCATGCAGACTGACATTTCCACAGAATTCCTAACTGGAGGAGGCACAAACTGTGAGGTTGGATTCCATCTTGAGCCTCCTTAGACACAGGATCTTGGCGGACTGTTATCCGGCTGGATTGGGCTTTCGGGTCTACATAGACCGGGGGTCAGGGAGGGACGATTTTTGGCTTTCCCCATTCCTGCAGTCTCTGCCCATGCCTGTGGGTAATTCTGCAACCACCAATCCATATCTTTAATTTTTTTTTTCAAGACAGGGTTTCTCTGTGTAGCCCTGGCTGTCCTGGAACTCACTCTGTAGACCAGGCTGGCCTCAAACTCAGAAATCTGCCTGCCTCTGCCTCCCGAGTGCTGGGATTAAAGGTGTGCACTACCATGCCCGGCTATCTTTAACTTTTTGACTCCTGTCTTTAAACAATTGATATTCATCTTCTAACTTCATAGTCAATACCTGGATAGGCTTTCCCTTGATCTGTGGTCCCTCAGGAAGGAAATGGATCTGTGTTCCTATCTTGGTGAGGAGGTCTCTCCACAACAGGGGATGGGGCATTCAGGAATAACAGTGAGCACAGGCAGGGTCCCAGTGTGGCCATCGGAGGACAGCCCTGTGCTCTCCCCTCCTTGGACCATACCTGTGCCTCAGTCCCAGCAGGGGTATGCAATCTTGTTTCCAGAGCTTGGCTTCCACACCAAGCTTCCAGTTAGAGTCTGCCTCCCTGAGCCTTACCTCTGATAGCACCCCCCACCCCCAGCCTACCCCAGAGCTGAGTGATTCCTTTGAAGTCACTTCAGGGTCTTCTGCACCTTCCACACCGTGTTGCTTGAGATGTGCGTTTAAGGACCAAGGTCGGCCAACACCTCTCTCGTCCCTTTTAAATCTCAGATGCAGGGGCCTTGCTCGGTTGCCTCACGGGAACAGGGCATCAGGGCCGGGCACTTGCTTGGCTTCTGCAAGTTTCTAGGTTTGACCCCAGCACTGGACAGATGGACAGACAGACAGACAGCAGAAGAGAACTGCTCTGACCAGGGTTACTGGCCTTGGGACATAAAAACGTAAGTGTGGTCTGGTGACGACTCTGTGGGTAAAGTACTTGCTACAAAACCTTCCCCAGAACGCAGGGAAGGGTAGAAGGGATGAACTGACGTCACAAGGCCTCTGACCTCCTCAGTCCCGTAGTGCACTCACATGCCTGCCAACACACCCACACTCACTCGCTCACACACCTCACACTCTCTCACACACATATATACACATTCACATTTGCACACACCACACATGAACCCATACCCATACCACACACACTGTCTCTCACACATATACACACACACATACACACACACATACACACACACCACACTCGCTTACACACATCACAAACTCACACACACTCAGATACCACAATGCACTCTCTCACACACATACACACATCATACCACACATATACTCTCTCACATACATACACATATACACACATACCACACCACAATATACTTTTTTTTTTTTAGGTTTTTTGAGACAGGGTTTCTCTGTATAGCCCTGGCTGTCCTGGAATTCACTTTGTAGACCAGGCTGGCCTCGAACTCAGAAATCCACCTGCCTCTGCCTCTCCCAGTGCTGGGATTAAAGGCGTGCGCCACCACGCACAATATACTTTTATGTACCACACACACACTCATATACCACCCAGACACACACACAACAGACTCACACCACACACTCACACACCAAACATGCATTCTCACACACATACACACACACCCCCTACATACAATCTCATATACCATACACACACACACACACACATACATATACCACACAGACACACTTTCTCACATACACACACTCTCTCACTCACATATACACACATACACACACACACACACACACACACACACCATACAGGCACACTCTCTCACATACACACACCACACATACCCAGACACCACACATGCACTCTCTCACACACATACACACACATCACACACCACTCTCACACACATACACCATACACACTCTCTCTCACAAACACACACATAGATACACACACACACACACACACACGCTCACACACACACCCTCGGCAGAATGGACAAACATACAGTGTTTCTATAATGAAATTCCACTCAGCCCTGACAAAGCAAAGGACTATATGAGCATCAGGACAGAATGAAAAACAGCTGAAAGAGAAGCCAGACACGGAAGAGCGCGTGGCACATGATTCCTTGCAGGAGAAATTCACCAAAGTGCACTCCCTCCCTGTGAAGCAGAGAGGGACAGGACAGGAAGGCCATGGAGTGGCCTGGGTGGGGTGTTTGTGGCTGGAGCTGCTAATAAAATTCATGGAGACTCAGCTGCAGTTGTATCTGAGCTACTGTTTGTAAAGCTGTGTCTAGAGATGGCTCAGTGGTTAAGAGCACCAACTGCTCTTCCAAAGGTCCTGAGTTCAAATCCCAGCAACCACATGGTGGCTCACAACTATCTATAATGAGATCTGACTCTCTTCTGGGGTGTCTGAAGACAGCTACAGTGTACTTACATATAATAAAATAAGTAAATCTAAAAAACAAAACAACACTACAACAAAAAATCCTATTCAAAGATTAGCGATAAGTTTGCTTCTCCAACCAGCCACTTGGCCTTCCAGACTTATCCTCAGAGGTGCTATGTCACCTAGGGGTTACCTTTCACTCTGATGCTGGCAGTTCTGCCCCAAAGCAGAGACAGGAACTTTCAGAACTAGCGAAAGAGTTATATGGCCATTTGTTGACTCCTCATTCCTGGATATTTGCACATGGAAAAGAATCTGGTCAGAAGGCGAATTGTCCCCCATTGGTTCATGTGACATGCTAGTGACATGCTAGGAAACCTTTGGACCTCAAATTCTAAAAGGCAGAAGGGACAAAGGCTGTCTGTGGTGCCTGTTAGCATACCGAAGCACATGTTAATCTCAAGGCTCCCTCGGCATTACAAGGACCTGCTACACTTCCGGAGTCCATGCTAGCAGCCAGGCCCCTCCCATTCTCCAGCTCACCGGCTTCCCTCCCTACAGCTGCCCATTCTCTTTATTACCCTACTCAGTTCTGCTCGCTGACTGCTGTGCACTCTCTCCCTGTTCCTCTCTCTGCTCCGCTGCTGTTTCTCATGGCTGCTGTCTCTGCACTAGACCCTTCCAGACAGCTCTGGCCGTTCTCTTGTATCTACAATAAAAACCTTCCCAATAATTGTACCATAGAGTGGTCATATAGTCAGTTGATGCAACGGAATCTTTAGGAGGTGGAGTCTCGCTGGAGGAAAGCTTTACAGACCAGCATCACTTTACAGACCAGCATCGTTTCCTGGTCTCCGCTCTCAGCCTCCGGACTGTGCATGTGGTATGATCAGCTTCCTGTTCCTGCTGCCCCGCCCTCTATCAGGATGGACTGTGTCCCTCCAGCACTGTGAGACAAAATAAAACCTTTCTCCTTCAAGTTACTTATGTCAGAGCATTTTCTCACAGCAACAGGAAAGTAAAGAATACAGCCATTGTCCGTGGAAAAGGTACCCCACAGCCTAGTTGCTGGAGGTGGATATATTAGTACTGTAGAGACCACTAATACTTTAACACAACAGCAATAGGCAGTCTGACTTCGTACCATCCACCAAGACAAGCCAGGAAGAGCCGGGAGGCTGAGGTAAAGTGGAAACTTCTGGTTTCTTTGGAAAGTCAGTGATGTCAAATGATGTTTTGCTGAGGCACACAGGGGAAAGGATGTCTTGCTAAAGGAGACAGGTGAAAGAATGTTTTCCTGAAGCAGACACAGAGGAAAGGATGTTTTGCTAAAGCAAACACGTGAAAGGATGTGTGATGTTAAGAAGGAATATAAATATAACCCAACAGATGGTGGAAAAATGCTTGATGGTATTGGTCCCTGGCCATTCCTTACTGGTCATCATTTGTTATGAATTCATAGAAAGAAACAAGGCAAAAACTTCTGGTGGTGTTCTGCCACTCAGCCAATTGGCCGAGTGAGGTGGAAGTTTCTGGATATGTCAGCTGATACAGACTTACGTGGTGTTTTGTTGAGGCAAGACCTGTGGGAAGATGAGTGACGTCTGGAGGGTGTATAATAGGACCGGATGAACAGTGATGGTGGGGCTCTCATAGCTAGCTTTGATCTCGTGTGTCTTGTCTTTGCTGAGCTTCACAGTGATGGTGGGGCTCTCATAGCTAGCTTTGATCTCGTGTGTCTTGTCTTTGCTGAGCTTCACTTTGTTGAGAGGCACAGCAGAGAACTTCTCCTGGTGTCCCTGCTTCAGTTGTTCCTGCTGACTGATGCCCGATCTTGTTACAGGTGGTTGTGAGCCACCATGTGGTTGCTGGGATTTGAACTCCAGACCTTCGGAAGAGCAGTCGGGTGCTCTTACCCACTGAGCCATCTCACCAGCCCTCCTACATGCATTTTTTAAATTTTTTTTTATTTTTTTTAAATTTTATTGTATTTTATTGTATTTATTTATTTAATGTGAGTACACTGTAGGTGACCTCAGACACACCAGAAGAGGGCATCAGACCCTTTTATAGATGGTTGCGAGCCACCATGTGGTTGCTGGGAATTGAACTCAGGACCTCTGGAAGAGCAGTAAGTGCTCTTAACTGCTGAGCCATCTCTCCAGCCCCCTACATGCATTTTAAAAGATATGTTTATTATGTGTGCTTATGTATATGAAGGTGGGTATATGCATGTGAGTGTAGTGCCCTTGGAGGCCAGAAGAGGGCAATCTAGATCCACAGGAACTAGATTCACAATGCACATTTTTCTCTCATATTTGAAAGTAGTTTCAGTGGCTAGAGAGATGGCTCAGTGGTTAAGAGCACTGTCTGTTCTTCCAAAGGTCCTGAGTTCAAATCCCAGCAACCACATGGTAGCTTACAACATCTGTAATGAGATCTGATGCCCTCTTCTGGTGTGTCTGAAGACAGCTACAGTGTACTTAAATATAATGATAAGTAAATCTTTGGGCTGCAGCAATCAGTGTGGTACTCAGACCCTCGAACAGAATTAGAGGTTGGTGACTATGAGCTGCTTTGTGGGTGCTGGGATCTCAACCCAGGTCCTCTGCAAGAGCTTGTGTTCTTAACCCCCTGAACCCTTGCTCCAGGCCCTGGACATTGCTTTTAAGCTTGAGATTTGTGTGTTTCATTTAGAATGTCCAACGGAAGTTGGGTGTGGTGTACTCCAGTACTCAGGGGGCAGAGGCAGATGGAACTCTGAGTTTTAAGTCAGCCTGGTCTATGGAAAAAGTTCCATGACAACCAGGACACCACACACACACATACACACACACACACCATGTCATGAAAAACTTAGAAAGCAAAGAATAAATATCCACAGAAGTAAGGTAACGAGAAGGTGGTCATGAGAAAGGATGCCATCTTCCAAGAAAGGGAAAAGAGAATACTTGGTTGCCCTGTGCTAGCTACCAAATGAAACTCCAAGCCAGAAATGGGTTACCTCTTTGTAGATTGTTAGCTGGTCGTGCCCCATATACCCTCCCCAGGGGGAAAAAAGCCATTAAAGGGTACTGCCAGTTCTGTCAGTTACCCTCGAGTACTTATCTACAGGCTAGCAGTAAGGAGCTGTGCATACCCCCAGAGGAAAGTGGTCACCAATGTCACTCTGCTGACAACCCTGCGAGCTACAACAACCTGTTGGCAAGATAGGCCCACTGGGACAAGAATGACCAGGATGTTAGGAGAGGAACCAACTGCTTTTAAAATTGGGTTGAAACTGGCTCCACAAGAGGGAATCCATTCCTGGGACTTAATAATTCAGTGAGGCCAGGAAGCCATGGAGAGATAGATTGTGGGCCTGGGGGAAACCGCTATTATTCTGCTAAAGGGACATAGTAATAAAATGACTCCTAATGACTTGTTGCTGGTCCCACAGATCACTGTGTTGCTTGACTCTTGCCACAGAACCTTCTTCTTTTTGCAGTAGAAGGCTATTAACATGCAACCACGCACAGGCTAATATTCAGAGAACACAGAACATTAGAATGGTAGCTTTGAATGGGATGTGGATATCAGCTTCTCTTCTTGGGGCTCAGGATCTACACAGAAGAGGGGGTGGGACAAGTAGAGGCAGTAGATAACTTCAAAGCAGCAGCATTTTACACACTTGTGCAATAAGGGAGGTACACACATGAGCCCAGGGATGGTGAAAGCATACACAAGACTCACACAAACTCCAGCCAGGCAAAAATCTCAGCATGGAGGAGGGGAGAGAGCATGAAGTCCCACCCCTAGCTGAGGGTCTATGGGCATTTGTTGCCACCGGGGGAGGGAACATCTGTTTCTCTCAATGGAATGGCACATCCTGTATGATCCCACTCCAGAGCAGGCCCCATGCCCAGGGGTAGTTGGTCAACACAAACTGGATTCACTAGTGTAAGAAAAAAAAAAATCTGGATGGGATGTGTACTGGCTAGTTTTGTGTCAACTTGACACAGGCTGCAGTTATCACAGAGAAAGGAGCTTCAGTTGGGAAAATGCCTCCGTGAGTTCCAGCTGCAAGGTGTTTTTTCAATTAGTGATCAAGGGGGGAGGTCCCCTTGTGGGTGGTGCCATCTCTGAGCTGGTAGTCTTGGTTCTATTAAGAGAGTAGGCTGAGCAAGCCAGGGGAAGCAAGCCAGTAAAGAACATCCCTCCATGGCCTCTGCATCAGCTCCTGTTTCCTGACCTGCTTGAGTTCCAGTCCTGACTTCCTTGGTGATGAACAGCAGTATGGAAGTGTAGGCTGAATAAACCCTTTCCTCCCCAACTTGCTTCTTGGTCATGATGTTTTGTCCAGGAACAGAAACCCTAAGACAGGATGGCACACACCTTTAATCCCAGCACTCAAGAGACCAAGACACAACAGTCTGAGATCCTGTCTCAGAACAACAAACAAAAACTATAACCCTCGGAACTTGGGGACAAGTAGTATTTTCTAGCCTGCATATTTGTCTTGTCTGCCTAAAATCACCCTCTGTTATCCTAAAGGACAAACTGAAGACCACTCACGTATCATGAATGAGGGAGAGCTTCTACCAATACTGGCCTGATATGAACCCACTCTGTGTTATTAGTGACTGTCTCACTGCTGTGACCAGATACCTAACAAGAAGCCATTTACATGCTAGACACGGTGGTGCATACCTTCAACCCCAGCACTTGGGAGGCAGGGGCGGGTGTATCTGAGCTAAGGACCTGTGAGCCATTAGAAACCTTTAGATTGCTTGACAGGCGTTCTGTCTCAGCAATGCAAGTAGTAAGGAACATGCCCTCCACATTTTACAGTTGCTTCTTTTCAAACTTCTCTCCAGGCCAGGCCCCTCACAATGGCCTGGGAGCGTCAGCAATGTCTTACATGCCAGGGTGTCTGCACTGTTGATGTAGCACAAGGATTGTCTGCATCCTGGATGCACTTTATTATGTTATATGAATTAGGCCCCGTGAAGGTGATCAAGAGCTGTCCCTTCTACCACATCAGAGGGCCTGAGCAGGGAGGACAGTAGCAAATGCTCACAGGCTCTTTGTACAGGTGTGCTATTCCTGGGAATGCCTCTTGAGTCTATGCTTCAAGATGGCCCTTTCTGAAGGTGTAACCCCACAGGAAGAACAACACTATCAACCAACCAGACCCCCCAGAGTTCCCAGGAACTAGGCCACCAACTGAGGAGTACACATGGCTCCAGCTGCATGTGTAGCAGAGGATGGCCTTGTCAGGCATCACTGGGAGAGGTCCTTGGTCCTGTGAAGGCTCGACAGATGCCCCAATGTAGGGGAATCAAGGGCAGGGAGGTGGGAGAGGGTTGGTGGGTGGGTGGAGGAACACCCTCATAGAAGCAGGGGGAGGGAGGATGGGGTAGGATGGGGGGGGGGGACTGGGAAAGGGGATATTTGAATTAAAATATAATTTAAAATTTTAAAAATAATAAATTAAAATGAATGAATGAACAAAAAAGGTGCCCCTTTCTGGGTTCATCTGGCAAAAAACTTGTCATGTAAACATGACAAGAGCTGAGTTCAGATCTTCTAAAGGCGTGGTCTAAAAACAAAACAAAACAAACACAAAAAAAAACCATCTTGTGACAGGCAGCTGTAACCTCAGCACGGGAAAAGAGGAGGTGGCTGGCTGGCCAGACAGAGGCTCCATCAGTGAGCTCTGGTTCTCTAGGGTGAGCTCCCACCAGCAGCCTCCAGCAGCCTCCAGCAGCACCCAGTGACTTGAGCAATGACTCCTCTGCAGCCTGGCCATCCATGAGATCAAAGGGACAGACAAGTCCGTTCTTAATGGCTCTGCCTTCAGAGAAGCGGGTGGCGTTGGGACAGGAGGCTCCGCCACAGACAGCAAACAGCACTGCACACCACAGCCCATAGAACATTTATTTCTCAGAGAGAAAAATAAGACGTCATATTATGGTAGGTAAAATTAACTCTTGTATTCTTTACAGGCATAGGTTTTTCTGTTTATTACCTCTCTTATAACCATCTGTTATAAACAATTCTAGAAGGCAAATAAAGTCACTTTCTACAATAAATAGAGCATGTGTGCTTCACAGCAGACCAGACAGAGACACGAGGCCCTGTGCCACAGCAGATCGGAGCCGCATCCTGTCCTAAAAGAGCAGTTTTTAAAGTGGGACCCGGAGAGAGGGAAGGGTTCCAAGACTGAAAAATAGAGACAGAGGAGGTAAGAGGGTTGGGGGGAGGGGACAGAAAGAGGGAGAAGCCCCGAGATCTTGACACAGGTTCAGATGAGGGCCACAGAGTCCACAGCTGACCAGATACCTGGGGAGAGGGGGACGTGTCGGCTCCTTGACTAGGCTGTGCAGCATGGCCGCACAAGGGAGGGTTCCGGTAATGGAGAGTGTGTGCCTGGTATCTTACAGTTATGTACACCACGCCCTGTCCCAGCGTGGCTGTGCGGTTTGCTGGCCCTCTCGGTGAGTTTTGTTGGTTCCCTTTTAAACTCTGGCTCGAGTCCCAAATGTGGAAGAAGTTGGTGGTTGGTTGGTTGTATTTCTTTAAAAAGTTTGAGTATGTAAAAATGGCAGTGATCTCCCCAGGGGCTTCGTTTTTTGCCCAAAACTCCCCTATGAAAAAAATGAAAACAATTAAAAATAACATCAAGGTAGAAATCAACATGGCAATCGGCGGTCTGCAAACCTGCCTTGGCTTTGGTGCTTAAAGAGGTGAAAAGAAATGTCAGGAGCAGAAGCCTCTGAGAGCTGCAAGGTGGCTTGTCAGTCAGCTTTCCTCATTCACAGTTTGGTTTTTTTTTTTCCTTCCTTTTTGAGGGCGGGGATTGAGGAGGTGAAGGTGGAGAAGAGGGTGAAGGCAGGGAATGAAAGAAAAGAGCCCTGCTCTGGAAGGCTGGAGCAGCAAACCCAGAGGGAAGGTGCCAGAGGGCAGTGCCATGCGCCCTCCTGCGCCTGCGCCTACGGTGACCAGGCTGCTGCAGCCAGGCTTAAGGCTGCTGCAGGAGAAGCCCACGGGGGAGGAGGGGCAGCAGCATGCCTGCTGGAGGGCTGTGAGTGGGCGGGTCCTTACAGGTGGGGTAGCTTGTACCTGGGGCTCAAGCGCCTGGCAGACATCCATCTAATGTAGCAGCTGGCCAGGAAGGAAATGGGACATCAAAGAAAAAGATCAATTTGGTGATGTTGCTGTCAGTTTGGCACAAGGGAGAGCAGAGAGCAATGAGGGAAGGGAGAGCCTGGGCTGGGTGTGGGAGATGAGACGGGGTGCGAGCACGGGCGGTGTGGGGGGTGGGAAGCTCAGAGGGTTCCCGAGGGACCCTGGCACATCTCTGGGATGAGTGTCAGAACCTCGCCTGCCCTGAGGTATGGTTAGGTGGGAGAGGCGTGCAGAGAGCTGGCTGGCCCCAGAAAAGCAGCCTAGGCCCTCTTGGTTGGGGGCCAGGTCTATCTCCCTGGCTGACTAACACTCTCAGCTGTTTCCTTCTAAGTGGTTCATCAGTGGAGTAACCCCAGGACCTTGGTTGGGAGGTTTTTTGGCACACAGCAACCCTCCAAGGGAACCACATGATTGGTCAATATTGGGCCTTGCCCTCGGAGACCCAGTCCATACACGTGGCAGGGGCCATACACGTGGCAGGGGCACAAGAGGTTTGCATGCCTCAGGGACAGAGGAGAGGCGAAGGAGGCAGACACAGGCCCAGCCCCGCGCTCACAGGTAGCTGGAAGTGACGAAGGCGTGGGGGCCGCGCACTCGGCTCAGGTGGATCATGGCGCGGTCATAGGCCACTTGCACTGACTTCCGGATGCTGGTCTTGCGGCCTTCTAGCATCTTGAGCTTGTCCACGGTGTCCTCCACACCCAGGGGCAGGACTTTGTCCCTTGGAAGCCACTGCCTAGAATGCAAGCAGAGCTGAGGTGCTGCGGTAGGAGGCCCTGTGGGGCCTCTGAACCCAGCTGCAGGTCAGGCAAGCTCAAGGGGAGTGGAGGAGTGCAGAGCCGAGCCGCCGCAACCGACAGCTCCATTACCAGCCACTCTACCTCCTATCTACAGAGACTCTGGACAACACTTTACTAGTCACAGGTCTCCAAGCCCTTCATAAAGGACACCACACTGTCCAGACTCCCCTCTGCCACTGGAACTCCCTCCAGTAGTAGCTAGTATTGGAGCTGCCCACCCAAGGTCATGCCCATCCCCAGGATCAGGTGACATTTAGTGGCTGACGGCGTAAGGGTACACCACTCCTAACACCTCTCCTAGCCCTGCTGAGGCCCACTCAGTGTGCTGCGCTTGCCTTCTCCCTGGGCCCAGGCTGTAGCCCTCATCCTGTGGCTTTCTGAGCAAAGTCTCCTGAAAAGCTCCCTAAGGAGCCCACTCCAGCCTTTCTCTAGTGTCCTTAGGGCAGCCACAGCAGAACCCCACCCCCACCCCACCCCCGTGGACTGACCCTGCACCCTGGCCAGGCTCCTGCAGCAGCTGTCACTCACCAGGTCCTCTTGTTGTCAAAGAAGAGGACAAGAAAGAGCCTCTCTCCAGCCTCTGCCTGCTTCTGCTCGCCCAGCTTCAGCACGTCCAGCGGAGGGACAGGGATGGGGACACCATTGTGCAGGAGGCCCTCCCGGGGCATCTTGGGATCGATGATCTGGAGGCAGAAGAGGAGACATGCCCTAAGCAGGGGAAGGTGAGAGAGCCCACCATCAAGACATCAGACGCCTCGGCACACAAGAGTTCTGTTCTCCACGTAACCAGTGGTGGAGAGGCCGGCATGGATCGCCAGCACCTCAAAGTAGAAATCTTAACTTTGTTCCCCCACTCCACTGTGCTATGCCTCCCAGTCTTGTGTAATCAATCCTTCGGACGAAAGGACATGGTGGTCAGGCTGAGTAGGCAGTCCAGATGTGGAAGCCAGAGAAGCAAGCTCTCTTACAATGTCTGCTAGCAAGGACTAAGGCTGCTTCCCTGGGCATGCTCTCACCACCTCTGTGATCCACTCCAGGACTCAGGGCCTTGCTCAACGGGGCACCAAGGCTGGACCACAGAGAAAGCTCAGCCAGGCAGCAGAGGCAACCCCTTTACTTCTGTGCAACAGGCTTTGGCTACATGCCACCTTCCCAAGGCGAGTGGGGCCAGATACCTCTGTGGTAAGATCGGAGAGGAGACAGAAAGACAGCTGAAAGGGTTGGGGTTTGAGGGGGAAAACCAAAGCCACCAAAAAAACTAGTCTCCAGAAGGCCGGGCCCCATCTCATTCTGAGCAGGCCTGTCGTCAACAGCCCAGTAGCTCTCCAGGTCTGTGCAGCACTTTCTGTTCCCGAGGCCCTTGACTATCCACACCCCATCTCGCTTCAGTCTCCTGCTGAGGCCGGCAGCCTGACAGGTGTTAGCAGACAGGGAAACAGCGGCACAGGACAGACCAGCTGCCCCGGAGCCTCTGCTGGGATCCTGCCTTGGGCCTGAGCTGCACGCAGCCTCCGATCCAGCCCAGCTGGCTCGCGACCTCTGTGTACAAGGGCCAGAGAGAATAGGAAAGTGACTGAGGAAGAGCCTTCTCTAGAGACAGAGCAATCTAACTTCCACGTCCCGCCCCAGAGCTCTCTGCTCATCAGAAACTGCCCATTTCCCTGGCAGCATCCCATGTCCTTCCAAGGTAAGCCACTGAGAGGTGCTGTGCTGAGCGGCTACTCTAAGGTACTGAGAGGAGGCTCAGCAGAGAACCCAAGTTCAGCTCCTAGTCCCCACATCCTTCTGAGTTGAGTTCCAGGTGACAGACACTTTCTGACCCCCCCCCCACCCTGGGCACCAGACATTCATGTGGTGCACAAACAAACAAACGTACATATAAGCAAAATACTCATATACATACATATTAAATAAATCTAAACAAATTTCTTAAATGACCCTAAGAAAGACGACTTCTGGCTCACCCATGAGCTATGTAGTAGTTGAAACTGTCTCCTAAGCGCCTGCCACTCTTCCTGGGGCTAAATCTGAAGATGCGATAGAAGATAGAACCGGCCCTAAACCTCCCCAGTTACCAAAGGCGGGGTGGGGTGGGGTGTGGGGATGTGGGGGGCTGGGGTGGTGGTGCGGGCGCTGCTCTCTGCTGCTTCCACCGGCACCTGCTGGCTGTCAGGAAGAGATCCCGGGAAGACCTGGAGGCTGAGGGCCCTGAGGACAGCTGCACATGGCCCATCCACCCAATGAACATGATGCTGGTTTACGGGGCATGGATATGAAACTCAGTAAGGTCCAACACAGCATGCAGCAAATGTGCACACAGACATCACGACTGCAATAGTGAACCCGAAAGGGAACAGTACAAACACTGGTCCACGTGCTACAAAGGCGTGGGCACACTGCTTTGCCCCTCCTTCTATTTTTCCAAATCTCCTGTAATGTGCATATTACTTTTGCAGAAGCAAAATAAAACTCACACCACCTCCTGGTATAACATGCACGATGGACATGCACAGGAAGAGCGATGCAGGCCATGCTCCAAAATAAACGCACAGGTTGTGTTCAGGTGGTGATTGAATTTCTTCTTTGCAGTCTTTTGTTTTGTTTGGTATGAGACAGGGTGTCACTATGTAGCCCTAGCTGTCCTGGGACTACATAGACCACACTGGCCTCGAACTCAGTGAGACCCACCTGCCTATGCTGAGATGAATGGCGTATACCACCGGGTCTCAGTGTTTTGTATGTTTGTATTTTAACGGTTAGTGTTGGACTGCCTCTCTTTCATTGTAGTTTTGAAAACAACAATTAAAACACAAAACCCCAAAGGCAGTGCTCCAAACCCGCCAGCACCATCACTTCCTCAATGACTAAACTGGGCCCGTGGTCTCATCTGTACAGAGCTCCCAGCTCAGTGTCTCCAGCTTCCAGGTAAGTGTGCTCTTTCCACACCTGCCATAGCCCAGGAGGGGACAAAGTAAGCTATAGGAACCAATGTGGCCCCAGGAAGTGGTACAATCTCACTGTAACAGGCTTTCCTCATCATCACAAACAGGAGCCTGTCTTCCTTATCTTAGAAGGCTTAAGAGTCACAAAGAGGCAGGGCTGGGAAACGCCCAGAGCTGTGCAGGAGAGGCGCGGAGTAGCCTCCCCCAGTGCTCCAGACCCTGAGAAACACCCGAGAAGACCCTGAGGCCTCGACTCAGCCTCTGGAAGGCTTCTTTGGTGTTCCAGGGTGGAGCTGACTTTACACATCTTTTAAAATCTCCCCAGACGAGTCTCACAAGATCCAAAGATTTCCAGTTGGTGGTATTATTTTGCAGACTGTGGCCACTGGGGAAAGCTTTAGCAGGCTGTGGTGGTTTGAACAGGAAGAGCCCCCGGAGAGTCATGTATTTCAATGCTTGGCCACAGGGAGTGGCACTATTAGAGGGTGTGGTGTTTTTGGAGTAGGTGGCCTTGAAGGAAGTATGTCACTTTGAAAGGGGACTTTGAGGTCTCTTATGCTCAATCCCCGCCCAGTGTGGAATCAGAGTCTCCTTCCGGCTACCTTAAGATCAAGATGTAGAACTCTTGGCTGCTCCAGCACCAGGTCTGTCTGGATGCTCTCATGCTTCCTGCCATGATGATAATGGACTAAACCTCTAAAACTGTGCGCCAGCCTCGATTAAATGTTTGACTTTATAACAGCTGCCATGGTCATGGTGTCTCTTCACAGCAATGAAACCCTGACTAAGACACAGACAGAAGCCAAGGAGGTAGATAGAATTATTAGCCACTACTAGTGGGAGTGTAAACCAGAACTAACTTCCAGGCAACTTGGCAACTTGTGCCAGAATCCTGCATAGATGTTGCCCCTGGTGGGCGCGCCTGAGAAATAATCACGATCTCGCACCAAGGTAAGCTAAGATGTTCACTGATAGCTGCTGACCCCAGAGAAAGAGGAAAGCTAACCGGGGAGCTGGGAAATGGTCAAAACGTGGTACATGAGAGCAACTGAAAGACGATGCCATCATTAACAAGGGCCAAATGATGTCATCAGTAACAAGGACATGATGATGTCATCAGTAACAAGGACGTGATGACAGGTTTTCATCATGTGAGATGGGCATGTTCATGGAATGCTGGGAAGGGAAAAGGCTAAAGGTGCTCTGCCTTGTACTCACAGGCGAATGCATGGGGAAAGGGGCCGACTGCAGTTCTGAGAGGCCAGGACTGGGGAAGACTCCTAATAAAGTGTCTCAAAACAAAGGCTTTCTTTCCATCATATTATGAACCCTGAAATCAAATTCCAACCCCAGTGCTTACTGTCAGTAGCTAACAGACCCTGCCTCTTCCTGACAAAACAAGATCAACAATTCTATTCCTGGCATTTCAAGGACTTAGTAGGGCATTATCAGCGTGCTAACCACACTAACGGGTTCCTCCTACTCAGAAGCAAATGAACAACGCTACAGAAGCCCTAAGCACCGGGTCTCTGAACAACTGGAGCCTTTTGTGTGTGGGGAGGGGTGGGTTGCTGGTGCCCCAGAAAAGTTAGGGTAAAGATCGCCCTCCCCTCTGCAGCTGACTCCCACCACATTCATCCAATCAGATAATCCCCCAAGGCCAGGCAGGGGCCAGAGCCGCCAGGGGGAGGGGAACAGGAGGGTGTCGTCTGGGGCAGACTCACCAAGGCGGGGTAGGAGGGATAGCCTCGGCACTTGGCCCACACCAGCTCCAGGGGCTCCAGGTCTCCGTGGTCTTCAAAGGGCATCAGGAGGCTTCTGCCTGGGGGGTGGGGGAGGGGAGGAGACAGCGCCCAAAGGGGACTTGGCATGGTGCCCCAAAGCCCTTGCCTGGGGCTTCCATCTGACTGGGGCAGCCCAGGACTGAGGCAGCAACCCCCTCCACCCTTTCCTCAGGGACTCTAAGATCAGGTCAGGGGTCAGCAAAGTAAATGGCCGAACAGCACATATTTCACCCCTTCAGGAGCCGCACAGTCTCTGCAGCTGCAGCATGGAAATAGACAGAGTCTAAGCAGATGAACATGTCTCCTCAGCAGTAACTCATGTTTCTGACACTGAAATCTGAATTTCATACAACTTTCACACTATAAAAGACCATCTTTTTCATAATTTGAAATGTAGACCCAATTTTAGTTTGTGAGCCACATAAAAACAGACCTGACCTGACCCTGGATTCTGGGACAGCTTCCCTGGGGGAAAAATAATGGCTTCGCCTCCAGGACCTCTTAGGGAGAAGGGGGTATGCCCCAGTTTGAGCAGAGACAGCACTGTCTGCAACCCAGGTTGGGAGCCCCTCTCATGGAAACTTTATGAGGGAAAATTTGGAGAAGGCCATCTCAATAGAACCTCAACACTGCTCTGACCAGGCCACGATGGGCCATCCAAGCACCTGGCTGCCCCACAAACCAGCAGCAGAGCCAAGCAGACGGGCAGGTGTTTCCTGACCCTAGGTATCCATCCAGCCTGGGATGGACGGACGGGCTGCGCCTCCTCAGCTTCACTCATGCTCTGAGCACCACGAAAAGCACATTCTTTCCCGGACACTTGTAACTGTGAACAGGAAGTAACTATGCACCCAGCTAAGGAAAAGGGCTCAAATCTGAGAGCAGAGATGTATAGTTCTTAACTAGGATGAAAAGGGAGCCAGTGAGTGAAGAACACTGACAGTGATAGTACAAGCCAGCACTGAGACCAGCTGAGCAGGAACCCGTGCAGCCGCACGCTGGAGAGACTGCAGACCGGTTCGGTTCTCTTGGAATGTGATTCTGTTCAGTGTCCCAGGAACATTAAAATAAGTGTCTGCATCATCTGCTCCAGCAAACTTCTTAGGACATTTATTATAAGAAATTTATTATAGGATTTCAGGCAAAAATGTGCATTCCAAATATTGTTTGTGTTAGAGGCTGGAGGTAACCCACTGTCCAGTCACGTCAGCCACAAAGCAATGCTTGTCAGATAGAAGGTTCCAGTAATACAGTGCACATAAAAACTGTGAGCCAAAAAGGAGGAAATATACAAGCAAAAACTGTTGAGCACAAGAGTGTGTGTATTAGTTGCACTTGTCAAAATGTGCCTAAAAGAATCGGAAGCAGCCCAGGAACAGGCAGCTATGTTCCCATGGTGGACTTCGGGAGTACAAGTCTTTTTTTAATATCATTTGGCACCATTTTTAGTATGTGGGTTTAAAAAGTAAGGGGAAAAAATGTCACCACCAGAAGCACAAAGTGTGTCAGATCCACTTCCTGACCTCACGCTTAGACGTACAGATTCATCTGGACGTGAGACCTGTCATCTGGGTGCAGACACTCACAAGAAAGAGAACTCAAAGGCATGCATCTGTCAACAGACATGGGAAAGGTAGAAGGAAGGAAACAGCTGGGCCAGGGAAAGAACCCTGTGCTAGAGGAACTGGCAGAGATGGGCCGTCCAGAGCAATGTGACACACCATGAGCTAAGAAGCAGCTGCTCTAGACCTATTCCATCTGGGAGCCACCCCAGGCCCCTCCTGTGGCCCTGTCTTGCTTCTTTTCTATCAGGTGAAAGATTCTAGACAGAGCCAGGTTACCTGTGACACATTACCACTGAGACGCTAGAGAGCAAAGCGAGGCAACACCAGCCAGAACTACAAACACACGCTTCCTCCAACCTAACACTGCACGGGTGGGACGGCCTGTGCATGCAGACGTCACTTGTCACTACACCAAGGAAGACACTTTAAATCTCCTCCTGTGGAGGGCTTCAGTGAAGTCAATGAAGAGTCCTCCCACACAGTGGGCCACTGGGCAGGTGGGCGAAAGAAGAAAGGAGTGGGGCCCCTCTACACTTCTCTCAAACACACACAGCTAGCAGCCAGTGCTCCGGTGGGGATGCTGGCTCCCCTAGAACGTCTGGATCCCCGGGCTCCATGGCACATGTTAACTATTCAAACTGTGCTGGCTGGTGCTTTTGTTGTGATTTAGTTTTTGTCAACCTAGACACGGGCCCTCTGGGACTACTGATTGAGTAAATGCTTCCATCACACTGGCCTATGGCAAGTCTGTGGGCATCTTTTTAACTGAAGACTGATAAGGGAGGGCGGAACGCAGCCCACTGTGGCTGATGAGATCCCCCGGCTTGTGGTCCAGGACCATATAAGAAAGAACCCGAGCGAGCCACAGGGAGCAAGCCAGTAAGCAGCATTCCTCCACGGCCTCTGCTTCATAGTGGACTGGAGGCCCTGAGTGAGGAGAACCCCTTCCCCTCAGGCTGCTTTCACTATGATCACAATCACAGCCACATAAACTCAAAACACACCACAAGCTAAAGATGAGAGCAGCTCAGACGGTTCGCTCCTCGGAACGTCTTCCCCAGCTCTGCCTCCATCGTCTCCTCACCTGAGCCACTGTGGTCAGAGTCTCCATTCACACCTTCCAGGAAGGGCACACGAGACAGGGCTGGCTTCCCACGGCTGCGTTTGGGAGGCGTCAGGCCACTGCACACAGAGTAGAGGGTGAAGTGAGCAGCTTTTAATTGGAACCAACCCACTCTCGCTTTTCCACGTCTAACAGGCACGGAGCTATGAAGCACAAAGGCAGAGACAAAGGCCAATCCATCTCCTCTGCAGGCCTACATGATAATAACCCACGGCGCATGGGACCCGGGAGTTCCCACCAGAGACCAGTCTTGCTGCCAGGCCGCAGAGGATGGAAGACCCTGGGGCCGGGCGTGGTGTTGCACACCCTCTAAGCACAGCTCTACACCATGAGCCCTTAAGAACAACAGTGACACGGGGAGGGTCAGTCACCCAGTCCCCTCAGCCTCTCAGGACAGGCTGGCCACCAGGAGGTCGCCTCACCTCTGCCAGAATCTGCACTCTGTGCTTCACATTTCTTGAGGAGCCAATTTATTTTTGAGATCCAAAAATCTGCCTCTTTTCTAAATGTTCTATAACAGGAACATCTTTCCAGAATTAGCAAAGACATTTCCAAATTGCAAAATAGATCCACTTCTCACTTCCAAATGGTTTGTGAGTGAAGGTTTTCTTGGGTAGGGATAGAGCCCCCCCCCCCAACTACAAAGGGAACAAGCTTCTCTCTTTAAACAAAGCTACTGCAAAGAGGTAAAGTCCAGAGGATGAGGTGGGCAGTGGGTAACGGCACTTCATGTCAAGAGTGAGTCTGATCCCCAGACACACATGGTAGGAGGGTACTAACTCCTCTAGGTTGTCCTCTGACCTCCACAAGCATGGTGGCACATGCCTTTAATCCCAGCATTTGAGAGGCAGAAGCAGAAGTAGCCAGCCTGGTCTACAGAGCAA
The DNA here is from genome assembly GCF_900095145.1 of Mus pahari. Lineage (NCBI taxonomy): Eukaryota > Metazoa > Chordata > Mammalia > Rodentia > Muridae > Mus > Mus pahari. The sequence goes on along the minus strand of NC_034610.1, from coordinate 23,832,168 downwards.
GTTCTAGGACAGCCAGGGATACACAGTGAGACCTATCTTGTAAAAAAGAAAAAGAAATAAAGGAAGGAAGGAAGGAAGATTGAGGAAGGGACAGAGGGAGGGAAGGGAATATTAGACAAAGGCAGGAAGAGCTAGACTGAGACGCCGATTAAAACAGTTCCTTGTGCAGTTTTAATGCACAGTCAGAGCTGCGGGTTTCTGGGCAACGATTTTGTGGCTGGGAATGCCCACAGCCATCAAACTTAAGAACTACTACTGCTGACTACTGCTGCTGGGCATGGGCACACAATTTTAATCACAGTACCAGGAAGGCAGAGGCAGGGGGATCTCTGATTTTTGAGGCTAGAGCAGTGAGTCCTAGCTGAGCTACACAGTAAGATGGTCTCAAAAATAAATAATATCACTGATCTGTAATTTCTCAACTAGAAGAAGTAATTAAAAGATGAGTCAAATTTTTACAGAAAATCCAAGATGCAGCAAGGGCAGGGAATGGCTAGAGTATGGAACTGAGGTTCACTGAGTCAGAACTCAATTTATGCAAAGACTTGGCTTAACCAAAACCACAACTCGCATTCTCTCAAGAAACACAGTCGGTACCTATTTAGGAAGCAACACCAGCAAAGCCTACGACACCTGCCCATTGCAGCTCGGAGCCTGGCTGTGTAGACAGAAGATGCTAGTGGCTCCCCTAGGATGTCCCTCTCCATGACATGTCAGAGAAGAGCAGGGAGAGGCAGCTGACAGACAGCCAGGTAGCCTGCCTCCACCTGTGACCTTCTGCAATCCTGAGCAGTGGCCCACCCACAGTGCTGTACAAAGTCCTCGTTCACACAACCACACACTCTGTAGATGGATGGTTTCCTGTTTTGTGTTTTCAGATCTAAGGTATCACAGACTAGGCTGCAGCAGCAGAACAAGCTCTGTGTGGGTCTTATGAGGCGGATGGATGCCACTGGGGCTTGCTTTGCAGACTTCCCCAAAGACCCAGGCCAACCCAGGATAGCCAGTCTACGCTTCAGACAATAATGTCCATCTATCTCCTCTACAAGACAAGCTACGGGAACTGCAGGTATTTAACAACAGTGACTCACACCACATCTCGAAGCTGGGTGTGGTGGGGCACAAATGCCATCCTAGCACTTAGGAGGAGGAGCCGGGGGGATCAGGAGGTCAGGGGGGCCAAGAAGCCTCAGTCACATCGAGTTCACGATCTGGCATGCAAGACGGTCCTGGAGCACAATGATTGGAAAGGTGCTCAGAGGAGCTATTTGGAAAGACCAACCACGGAGCAAATGAGCAAGAGGTGAGTGATCAGTGCAAGGAGACAGGCAGATCTCTGTGAGTTCAAGGCCAGCCAGCCTGGTCTACGCGTGAGTTCCAGGGAGTCGGGGCTATGGAGAGACCCTGCCTCAAAACAACCACCCAGAACAAGAAGAAGAGACACTATGGCTTCAGTCTAACAGGTAAGAGCTTCCCCCCTGTTCTTGCTGGAGAATGGAGAGGAGGGAGGTTCCAGGAGGGAGAGAGGATACAGCAGTCAGGACTTGGGCCTCCCATCTTACTCACTTCTACATGGTTTACAATCGTGTGTGTAGGTGTGGAGCGCTGGCACGCACCTGTGTGTGGAGGTGAGAAGCCACCTGTGCAGCGGGCTTTCTATTTTCACCGTGTGATTCTGGGGACTGAGCCTGCTGGGTCGCAGTCTCTCATACTTTAACTCTGAACACTAGACTGACAAAGGAAATATCTTTCAAGGGCATGGCTCCTCTACCAAGCAGAAGTCCCGGGGAAGGCAAAAAGTGGCAGCTGTCTGGAGTTCTTCACAAAGGCAAACATCACCTGAGCCAGCAGGCAGGCTTGGCCTGTTTCTATGACTCAGATGGGAGCCTGTCTTTCAGTAAGGGCAAACGGTACCCTTCCACCTCATCAAGGGCTGGAATGTGACAGATGGCTGTCCTCAGTCTTACCCCACCTTCAGTAAACTGACCTTCCAGGCACTTACATATTTGCTTAGTTTTATTGGAGTTTTGTTTTGTTTTGAACAGGCTTTACTGCAAAGGCCAGGCTGGACTCCACCTCAGGAATCTCCTCTCTCAGTCACCTAAGTGTTGAGATTACAGGCATGGGCCACTGTCTGTGAAGGAGGCCAGGAACTCCAACCTGAGAGCAAGCGAGAAGCCTTTTCTAATATTTTGTAGTCTGTATTTCCTAGCCCTAAGAAACTCTCTCCCCGCATCTGCTTGCTTTGTGTCTCTGGAGGCTTTGATAGACAGGGAGAGCCAAGCAGTTTTGAGGTTCGTGTGGGAGGAACTGATGTGGGAAGCCAGCACAGGCCAGCGTGTAACGGGAGGCCTACACGGCCCACCTGGAAGCTCAGCAGGAAATCTCAAAGCACACACACCTGCAAGGCCTGCTGCAGAAGCCTTCAGACACAGGCCAGCCTTTTCTGTACTGCTAAACCAGGGACCCTCTCAGCAGTCACCCTCTGCAGTGGCACGGAGGCCCTTTCACGCAAGCAGTGAGCTCAGTAGACTCTTGGACGTGGGAGAAGTCCTCCCTTCAGCTGGACAACAGAAGCCCATCCCTTCTCAGAAACGGCAGGCTACCTAGGGCCTCTGAAAACCAGGGGACCTTTAAAAGCTCATACTTGGTCTTTCCTTGCCCCTACGCGATACCTCTACAGAGGCCACAGCTGTGGGCACTGGATGTGGCCGACACATGCCTGTAAGCCCAGCACCTGGGAAGCAAGGGGACAAGGTTAAGCTGGAGGCTACCCTGAGCCATTCGGTTCTACATCCTATTTCAAAAACCCAGGGCTAATCCGGGCATAGTGGATATGCCCCAGTCTCAGCACCCGGGAGACCAAGGCAGTAGAGATGCTCTGAATTCCAGTCCATCCACGTCTGCACAACAAGATCCTATATAAAAAAAGCTCTGGTTGCAACTTACTGGTAGAGCACTTGCCTAGCAGATGTGTGGCCCAGGATTCAACCCTCACAGAACAGAAGCCAAAACCAACTGAAGAGACCAAACCTATGAAACCACGTCTGCAACAAGCTGGGTCATGCGCATGCGCACGTCCCGGAGCGTGCCTCTCGAATGGCAACTTTGCTGGGCGGCACAAGGTTGAGCTACACAAACTCATCGACACCGCTCTTCCGCTAGAACAGATCTGAGAAATCAAGGGCCAATTCCTTTCCCTTGGGACTCCCAGTTAGAGACAGAAAAGAGGAGACGGCAGTAGGGAGAACTGAGAAGGAAGCCGGACCTGTCACTGAATGGAGGACTAAGGAAGAGGTCTTGAGGCTGCCCGAGCTTGGGGGATAAGCATCCTTACCTGCCAGCTTCAAACGCCAGTCCTCCACTGAGACCCAAACTACATTCCGAGTCAGACCCGCTTTCCGTGTGTTTTCCAAAGCCGTTAGTCACGCCTGCCAAGGACACACACAGTGAGTCCTGAGTGCAGAAACTCCCTTCCCTGACACACGCCTCCCTGTGGGAAGCCGCCTCGGAAGACCAGAGTGGGTAGGTGGCTGTCCCTGTAAGGAGTGTATCACAGGTGGCAGAGGGACCCCTCACAGAGACAAGGTTAGCCAGTGTGCAGACTGTACCTCCTCACTCTCCCCACAGAAGATGAAGTCAGCACATGCCTGACCACCGAGGGAAACTATGGCTTCTCTCCCCCCCCACCACCCCCGCAGGCTCATGAGTACCTGGCTCCACTCTAATTTCAAACCTCAATTACCAGGGAGGTCCTCTGCCTCTCGAAGAGCCACAGCCTTACCTCTTCTGATAACCACTCGCAAGCAAGCCCCCCCCCCAGCTGGCAAGGGCAGCTTCCTTTTCCAGGGAAGATGGCAGGAGAAGCTAAGATGGGATAAGGGTCTAGGGTCCACCACACCCAGAGCTACCTCGAAGAGCCAGTATGTTGAAGAACACAGACTCAGGACTACAGCAGCCCAGAGCAGAGTAGCACGGGCACCAAAGCCCTGGCTCCAGCCCAGGCAGCCTCTCAAATCCTGGCCCTCTCTTTTGTGAAGTAGAGAGGGTATTCCGTAGGAATCCTTTTGCAAGGAGCCTCGCGTGGGGTGAGCCGTGTCACTGTCCCAAGAGCACCATGCCAGGGAGGCTTCCGAACCAAGGCTGAGGGTGGACCAGACCGCCTGTTTAAGATCTGTCAGACATCTTGGCTAGAAAGCAGCGAGGCCTGACACGCTTGTGACAGCAGATGCCTGAGCCACGGTGCCTCAGTCCTGGCCTGACGCTTCCTCTAACATAAGGACACAACTGTGCCTTGCCTGCGAAGGATCAGGGCCTGCCTTCTGAGCTCCAGCTCAGGCTGTATACAACTAAGCAGGATTCCCAGTGCCGGAGGGCAGCGGCGGCTGTGGTAGTCTCCCCAGGCGGAAGGGCCCCAGGTTGGCCGGCCTTCCTTCATTTTTTTTTACTACAATCATCTCCAGCTGTCTGGGGAGACACACACAACTGAAAAGACAACAGTAGCTGCTTCTGTTGGCAGCGTTCCCTTTAATCTACTCTAACCTTAGCCCTGCAGCCTAGGTGTCACCAGCCGCACCCCTGTGAGAAGGACAGGCTCAGGAAGGGTACTTCCCTCCAGGACAGGCAATAGGAAGTCAGGGTCGGAATTCCGCTTTCCCATCCTGAATGGCTGGTCTAACACAGAGAGGCATGGTTGAGGGGAGGGCAAAGCTGTGCTGGGGAGAAAGAGAGAGCAAGCAGTGGCCAATCACAGCTACCAGAAAGGGCACACGACAGAGGAGCAACAGTCAAGAGCAGCTTTCCTACCTCACCACGACCAAACATGCCTGCCTGGCAGGGAAGCCCCCATGTGCCTCGGGACCCCTCACACCAGCTACCCTTTTCCAGCTGCCCCCAGCTTCAGGGGCCACCTTCAAGAGAAGCCCTCCCCAGCACATGTCAAGCTCCCAGAGCCCACACTCTGAGCACCCTATGCTCTGCTTTCCACTGCACTGGGACCCTCGTGGAGCCAGCACTGGGTCTGACTTACTACCCTCTCCCACCAGAGACCAGCTCCTGCTGGGCATGCAGTCAGGACTCCAGTGACCTAGCCCTGTGATCTAGTCTGTGACCTCCTCTCCCGCCCTTCCGCCTGCCACACACATTGCTGCGGCCAGCTCCTTTCTGCTCTGGGACAGGCTCGTGTGTGCCTACCTCCAAGGAAAATGCTCATCTGTCCTTTAGAATATCTTTCCCCGAGATACACAAGCAGCTCGTCCTTCAGTTTCTTCAGATCTTTACCCAAATGTCCCCTTCCCTGGCCACTCTGTCTCATGCCACCTAGCTCTCTGTCCTCTTCTCTGATGGTATGACCAGTGTTTTTATTTTGATTGTCACCGAGCTTCAAATACGAAAGCCCTCATTTGCCCGCAGTCTATTTTCCCCTGGAATAGAGTTCCATGGTTTGTTCACTAATTTTTCTCCAGTGCCTACGACAGTGTCTGAAGGAAAGTATCTATAAGGTATCTCAAGAGCAAACTGAAGGGAAGCTAGAGACCTGTTTGACATCATAAAGTCTTACAGTCATTCCCTAAGACACAATCTAAAGACAACTGCTCTCAGCTTGTGTCCTCACAGAGGCCCCTAGAGATGGCTGGCAGGGGGGAGTGCTCCCTGATGGCTGGCAGGGGTGCTCCCTGTCAAGGCAAAGCAGCAAAGCAGATGGGAAATAGGAAAAGAAGTCACAGGCAGTCACCTGTCTCTTCCTCCTGCTGAGGGGACCTTTCCCCTTCACTGTCACTACAGCTCCGGCTCCTTGGCCGCTTCCGGGAATAGTGTTCATCCTCTGTGCTGGCTGGAGAAGCAGGATCGTCCCCTGGGCCGTGGTCCTCGCCATTCTCCAGGGTCCCATCGGGACCCCTCTGTAGCTTAACTCCATTCTTGGCCTTCTTGAAGAGGACAGAGGTTCGGCGGCCCACGGTGCCGAGAGGGGTGCCAGGACGGCTGTCGGGGTTTGTGAGGGACAGTCTGTCAATACCATTGTCACTAAGCAAGCATTGCAAGGGCTCACTCTCCAGCTGCAGGGCTGATTTTTCTAAGAGCTCCTCATCCTCCACCTTCCGGGACTTTAGGAACCGGCTCGAAGGTTTGCTGTCGCTGATGGGTTTCAGGGTTGGGGGATCTGGAGGGGATTCCTGCTCTGACAAGGAAGGCGCAGGCCCGGTAGGCTCCAGGGTTGGTGGGGCAGGCAATTTGGAATCATCTATTAGAGAAAAAGAGAACCTGCTTGAACATTCTAGAAATAGTCTGCTCCTACCAGTCAGATAAAACAAACAAACAAACGAACAAACAAACAAAGAGTCTCCACAGAGCCTTACCAACCTAAGACAGAAGTACACTGCTTTGGATAACGCATTTTCTTACTTTTTTTTTTTTTTTTGGTTTTTCGAGACAGGGTTTCTCTGTGTAGCCCTGGCTACATCCTGGGCACAAGGCTCAGGATGAGCACAGCTGAGGAATGTGTTCTTTGGATCTTGATGGTCTTGTTAAGTCCCTGAATACAGTAATCAGGAGATCTCTGTTTATGCCTCCTTTGTTCCTTGACTACTTGTCTTTGACCTAGAACTGACCCTATTCTTTGCATGTAACTAGAATGGTATAAAAGCAGACTGGAAAAAAAACAAAACAAAACCTGCCTAAGCACTTGCAGAGGTCATACCATAATGTTGTCTAATTACCTCTTTTTTTTTCTTAAATCCTCACTCCCTGCCCCGAGACCCTGTTGACTGACTGAGCTGTTTTGGTCAGTGACCCTTTAATACAGTTCTTGTGGCAGCTCCCAACCATAAAGTTATTTTTGTTGTGACTTCATAACTGCTGCTGTTTTTTGTTGTTGTTGTTTTTCTTTTTTTTTTTCTTTTTTTTTTTTTTTTGGTTTTCGAGACAGGGTTTCTCTGTGCAGCCCTGGCTGTCCTGGAACTCACTGTGTAGACCAGGCTGGTCTCAAACTCAGAAATCCGCCTGCCTCTGCCTCCCGAGTGCTGGGATTAAAGGCGTGCGCCACCACTGCCCAGCTCTTTGCTGCTGTTTTGAATCATAATGTAAATATCTTTGTAGATAGAGATTTGCTAATGGGGTAGAGACCCACAAGTTGAGACTCACTGAACTAGAAGTTTTGTAAGAATTCTAAGCCTAGGCTATAACCAGACCAAATGAAGGCAAATCACAAAAAGAGGAGGGCTTACAAAGTGAGCCTAGTGGTTTGTGTTTCAAATGTCACTCGTGCTTGAGAAAGCCACTGGTGCAGTGAATAAGGCGAGTCTTCAGCTTGTCAGACTAGAGGACTAAATTCTCACAGACATTGGGTTTTCACACCTGTCCTCAGTTCTGGTTTGTGAAGGCACACAGTGGGCAGAAAGAGCGTTTGCAGACATAAGGAACTCAGCAGCTCTCAAACAAGTCTGCTCCATTTGAAACTTTACAAGCCACAGCCCAGACGTCCCTATATGAACCTCTGAGACTTGACCAGGACATTGTTTGGGTAATGTTAGGGCTACTGGCCCACTGTCATGACCCTGCCCAGCCACGGACAGGCAAATGACACGCTGACTGCCACGTGAAAGTTAATGGTCACATAGCCTTCTGATGTTATGTGGCTTTTCTACCATGTCTTGGATCTACAACAAAATGGGCCAATCTCTGCATTTGAGCCTTACCAAAACCCATGTTTAGGCTCTGTGAGTGACAAGTCTCCCCAAACCTGGGGCTGATGCAAGGGCAGGCACCAGTGGGAAAGAGCTTGGCTGTTGGCTGCCATGACTTTCATTTGAGAAAGCCACCTGCTTCAGTCAATGTGGTCTTTGGTAGTCTGACTCCTCTGCTGGGTGGGCCTATAGCCCTGGCCAGCTGGGATCCAAGGCTACAAGGAAGGTCCTCACTTCTCTGTTCATCCTCCCACAGCCAAGGGTAGCCTGTTCTCAGAGCGCTGCACAGTGGTAGAAAGCAGGCTGACTTAGCTGGAACACACAATGCATCAGCTGCAAAGACACTTCAGGTCTAACTGTATATACTGTGGAGCTGCTAGGCACCCTAACCTCCCCGAACCTCTCCCCAGCCCTGAAACTAACCATTCTGGAATATCCGGGGCCCCTGGGAACACGGGGACACCCCTACCACCACCACTTCCAAGGGCTTTGCCTACCCTCAGGGTCAGACCTATACTCAGGGGAGGATACTCTAAAGAGATTTTAGCCTCTTCCTCCTCCTGACTCCCTACCACCCCACACCTGCCTGCCTGAGACTCTCACCTCTGTCCCCTTCCTCTTCTGGCTCCTCCTGCTGGGACTGCTCCGGGACAGCAGATCCTGCTGGCAGCTCCCCGTTGGGCACAGTCTTGTTCAGTGATAGGAGCTGTGGTGGTGGTGGCTGTGCTAGCTTTTGTCGAAGGGCATTGATCTCCCTGCGCAGCATGCGGACACGACGGGTGCGGGCCCCGCTGGACCGCATGGTGCTCACCAGATCCAGTTTCTCCAGCAGTTCCTTCAGCTGTGCCTCTGGGGACAGATGGGCCCGGTTCTCTGGGATAAGAATGTTGTCCACTGCCAGAGAGAATGGAGGACAAAGGGGCTGAAGGATCGGCCCAGCACAGGGTGAGCGAAAAGGGGCTGACATCTTTTGGATGCAAACTACACTCCCAGAAGGGCTAGGCCAGTGACTTCCAGCAGCATCAGTGTGGGCCTTGGTCCCACAACACTGCTGCCCAGAAGGGACGGAGCAGAATGTGGGAAACATGCAGGAAGCAAGTCCCAGTTATGCCTGTGGCCATGCAGAGGCCTATCAATCCCTGACCTGAGTGATTATGCAGCAAGAGGGGAGAGGCAGCATGTGGTGCTCTGAAGTTCTCTACTTCCTGGTCCTCCCACCCCAGGCTCCAGAGGCACACTTCAGGGATCCAAAAGACGCCTGGAGAGGCCTTGGCTTTCCAAACACACAGAAACACCTGTCCCACAGTCCTGAGTGTGCTCCCAGCCACAGCTTTTGCACCTCCGAGGCCCACCCTGATCCTGGGCTGTCTGAGCCCTGTCCTTGTGCCTCTCTTCCTGGTCCTTCTGCTCCCTACCCATCCAGGCTCCTCACCATCCTCCCAGGAGAATCGGTAAAAGTCTTCCAATCTGGGTGACTCGGGCAAGTGGGTGCCCCTCTCAGGATCATAGCCGATGTTCTCTGCCTGCCGCCGGGCATGCCGCAGGATGGCCCCTCCCAGGTCCCGCAGGCGGACAGCTGCTCGGTGGAAAATTGTGTCTTTAGCATTATACTTCATGCAGTTGGTAACTATAAGGTTAAAGTCCTCCTCAAACTCCTCCAGGGTGTGGTATAGGTGAGATTCCAGCTTCCGCCTCATAGTAGAAAAATCCATTGGCTTGGATATGAATTCCAGGTAATCTGGAACCTAAACATATAAAACCTGTACAATTACAACAACTATTTATGAGCCTCACGGGCACACCCTTTACTGCTACTTTTGGCCTCCCAACTCTCCGCTGTGGCCATGTCGGGCTCACCACGAGCCTCGGGGCCCAATCCACCCAGCCCTCCTACAGACCCCTGACCCTGAGCAAGTCTACCAGCAGGCCAGCCGGCCGGCTCCCCACCCTCACTTCTGGATGGCCCAACCCTTGCTTGCTCTCCTCAGGCTATCTCCAGGGCAGCCTTCCTGCCTAGAGGGGTGACTTGCCTCACTCAGACTGACAGGGTCAGCAAAGATGTGTGCAGAGTCCTTCTCCTGCAGCAAGTCCAGAGTTGTCCTCAACAGGACAGTGAAGGGCATCAGCTCCAGCTCCATGGCGGCCTGCTGTACTTTGACCTGCAGTGAAAGTAGGAGTGGTGGGAGCACCTCAGCAGAGCCTGAGTCTAGGCCTGCTTGTCAATCTCCATAAGGGGTGATGCCGGCCACCCCACCCGAGGCTCACGCAAGCAGTGCAGGTCCTGTGTCACAGTCATAACTCCCAGTGTGTGAGGGCGGAGAGGTGCTGGCATCCTGTGGGCTTCACCCTCGGGACGGATCAGGAGGCCTAGGAGTGGGCTCTCCCAGGAGTGACTGCTGTTGAGGCCAACCCCCACATGTGCCCCCCTTGCTCGGTGGCTCATCTGCTTTCCCCTCGTAGCAGACTGTGGGACAGATGCCTCTCACCAGCCTGCCACCATGCCCTTACTTCCAGCCTCCAGAGCTGGGAGCCAAATCAGCTTTCCTTTGAAAATAGCCAGGTCTGTGATAATCTATCCTGGTGGCAGAGAACAAATCAGAACAGCCACCTTACAAATGTTTCCTACTCGGGTTGGTGAGATGGCTCAGCGGGTAAGAAGGTCCGGAGTTCAAATCCCAGCAACCACATGGCGGCTCACAACCATCCGTAACAAGATCTGACGCCCTCTTCTGGAGTGTCTGAAGACAGCTTCAGTGTACTTAAATATAATAAAAAAATAAATAAATCTTTAAAAAAAAAAATGTTTCCTACTCATCACGAACCAGACCAGAACTTACTGAAATCATAGCAATTACCGACCTGTAGTAACTAACACCAGTAATAATCCGTGCAAGGTCTCAAAAAAACGGCCAAAGCCCTTTAAAGATTTATTTTTAGATATGTGCAGATGTGTGTCTGGGGGCAGATGTGGGGGGCTGGTCTAAGCATCCCCTGTAACATTGAGGATCCAGGTCCTGATAGACATTTCGCATAGAGGAAGAGGAGTCCCAGAGACCAAGGGACTGGCTTCAGGTCACAGAGCTAACAGGACAGTTGGCGCGGGGCTGCAGTCAGCTTCCACAGTACTCCTGACCATTATCAGGGCACACTGCTGCTCTCCTGTATCAGGGCACACTGCTGCTC
>NC_034610.1:23809329-23820814 GCF_900095145.1 Mus pahari | reverse complement strand
CCTGTATCAGGGCACACTGCTGCTCCCCTGTATCAGGGCACACTGCTGCTCCCCTGTATCAGGGCACACTGCTGCTCCCCCTGTATCAGGGCACACTGCTGCTCCCCTGTATCAGGGCACACTGCTGCTCCCCTGTATCAGGACACACTGCTGCTCCCCTGTATCAGGGCACACTGCTGCTCCCCTGTATTATCTCAAATGACGCGGCAACTGAAGCAGAGATCAGCTCCCACTTTAGAATCTGGTACAGAGTTTGGCGACACGAGTGAGTTAACAGACTTACCTGGTTGGAAAACAAACTGAGAAGTGATTGAGCCCAGGCCTTAGTCCAAGCGCACTGACAAAACTGAATGTAAGCACACATGTATCTCATAAGCACTGAGAGCTCACCCTGGGAGCCCAGGGTGACCGGGGAGTCCAGGCTCAGCAGAGCTACAATGGTACCCTGTCCAATGTCATCTTACAGGGTGCATGACAGGAAATACCACACAGCCAACAGTAAGGCAGACAAGCTCCTGCTCGTGGCCACATCAACATAAACCTCTTTTTTATGAACCCGAGGCAGGAAGACAATCTAAGCTATAGGACCAAGCCTGGGTACAAATTACAGTTTGACCTGTGAAGGTCTTGAGATGTCCTCCCTGCCCACTCAGGCTAAACGCAGTTAAGAGCTGCCCAGGACAGGGAGTGGAGCTCGAGCTGTTGGCCTAGCAGAGAGGGGCGTGTGGCTGTTGAACTAAACGGCAGAAGGAGGGAGAATTTTAACCCACCCCTCGAAAGCATTTGAGGAACAGCTGCTATTCTTGGACTAGAGAGAACAGTTTGGGCTCGTCATCCGTTCAATTAATAATATTTGCTCTGTGCCATGTGTGGAGAACTCTCGCAGACACCCATGTGGGGCAGAGGACCAGTACTACCATTAGTAACAACAGTAGCTGCCTCTCCAGCCCTGACTATGTGCCAGGCACTAAGTAGTCTCAACTTCGATAAATATAAATTCACCTATCTTTATGATGTCAGCTCTGTCGTTATCTCTATTAAAGATGAGAAAACAGAGAGGTATACAGAGATTAAAGTTTGTTTAATGTTATGGAAACAGTAACAGAGCCAGGCTTTAGACCCGGTCCAGCAACAACACACACGATGCTCCTGAACCACATGCTGTATGCTGTATCTCCGACCTTCCCATGCCCTGTGTGGTGGTGGTGGGGCACTTTGAATGTCCTTGAACTGAGGCTGGAAATTTTAAACGGACTCCAAGCTCACAGATCCTTACAGCCCAGGGAGAACCTAGCAATGCCATAGAAGGGCTCCAGAAGCTTTTCAAAACAGTCAAGAGTCCCTCCAAAAACTTTTTTTTTTCCTGAGACAGGGTTTCTCTGTGTAGCTCTGGCTGTCCTGGAACTCACTTTGTAGATCAGGCTGGCCTCGAACTCAGAAATCCACATGCCTCTGCCTCCCGAGTGCTGAGATTAAAGGCGTGGGCCACCACTACCCAGCCCTCCAAAAACTTCTAAAGCAGAAGCTCCAGTCAAGGGCTCAGGAGCGTGGGACTAGGCACAGGCTCTAGCCCAAATGAACCTCGAAACATAGATGCCCCAAGTAGCATTTCACCCGATACCAAGTGAGCAGAATGTGGAGCCCACCGTGCTCAGCACCAGAGGGACACAGAATGCTGGCCCTAGAGGAGGAAGGGGAGCCAGCAAGGGCCTGGCTGGGGCTCTGCTCACCTGCTCCCGCTTGAGCTTCTCCCTTTTGCGGATGAGCTCGATCAGCAGCCGTGCTCGCTCCAGGTCATGGCGAAGTTTCTGCCAGTATTTGAGCTCTTCCTTCACCGCACTTGTCTTCTCGTCCTGCTCCCGCTGAGCAAGGCATGAAGAACAAGGGGGCTGTGGTCTCCCTTCTGCCTCAGCCTCCCGCCAGTCCTGAGGTTGCTAAAGGCCCTTCCCCAGCACCGCTAAGGGTCCCGGCCCCGGGCCTTCCTGATGAGTCTTCAGCCCTGTACAAGAACGAACTGAAGAGAGGCTTCCCTGACTGCTTCCCCAGTCCCAGGAACACCGCTGGACGGCTATGGCCCTCAGAGCTAGAAAGCATTTCTGAAGAAACTCAGTAAGACTAAGGGGTTGAAGGAATCTCACCCTACAGCTGTGCCTTGGCTAGAAAACAGTGAAGTTCTTACTAGTAGATGGAGGCTTAGTTTGGACAGGGCTGGAGAGATGGCTCCGCGGGTAAGAGCACTGACTGCTCTTCCAGAGGTCCTGAGTTCAGTTCCCAGCAACCACATGGTGGCTCACAACCATCTGTAATGGGATCTGACGCCCTCTTCTGGTGTGTCTGAAGACAGCTACAGTGTACTTATATATATATATATAAGATAAAGAAATCTTAGAGAGCAGGGCTGACCCTAGTGAATGGGGTTCACCAGAGTAAGCAGAGGTCCTAAAATTTAATTCCCAACAACCACATGAAGGTTCACAACCATCTGTACAGCCACAGTGTACTCACATACATAAAATAAATAAATCATAAAAAAAAAAAATTAAAAAAAAAAAACCTTTCTGGGTTTTTGTTTTTTGTTTTTTTAGAGGCTGAATTTCTCTGTGTAACAGCTCTGGCTGTCCTGGAACTTGCTCTAAAAACCAGGGTGGCCTGGAACTCACAAAAACCTTCCTGCCCCTGCCTCCAGTGCTAGGATAAAGGTGTATGCTACCACCAGCAGCAGCTACACCTTTATTTTTAATTGCTGAGAGAATACAAACCAGGGAGGTGTCTGGATGGGGAGAGGTTTGGTTGGGAAGGCTTGCTAGGGTAAGCTAAGAGCTGCATATGCAGGGGGAGACATGGATAAACCAACAGCTTGCTGGCCAGCCAATCTAGCCAAACACTGAGTTCAAAGTTCAGTAATAGAGCCTGGAAGACGACTGGTGGGCATGTCATCATACACACAAGATGCATGTACACCGTGTGTGCATACACACACACACACACACACACACACACACACACACACACACACACACACCTCGAAGAAATCAAAAAAGGCTGTACAGGTGCATAGAGACCTGTGGACACAGAGATCTGCCTATGTGAGGACTTGCTAGGAGGAGCCTGTAATGCTGTAGAGACTTCAAGGAAGCAGAGGTTGAGGAGAGGCCAGATAGATTAGATTGGCCTGTGACTCAGGTTCAGGCAGAGCGAGCAAACAGGAGGCTCAAAGCATGGGTCACGTGAACTTTGTGCTTCTCTGCAGCGGCGTGGGAGGATCCGAAGGCCGATGGAATGGAGCAGGTGAGGAAGGATAACTGACGCTGTGGGCAAGGGAAGGAACTAAGCAGGAGCAGACAACACTAAGCGTGTGGTGGCTGCCACCGGGGACAGGCTGCAGACCACGGGCTAGGCGGCCGCCTGCACACTATGAGAAGCTGAAGGGTAAAGGGTATCTTTTCTTATTTTATGCAACTGGGTCACTCTGCTCTCGCCCGGCCACCTCTTCTATGACATCTGGAGGGTTTTGTCTATATAACCGTGACACTGGGCTGGCTGCTCAGTCTGTCCTGGAGTGCATCCTTGAGTCAAGCCTTGTAACAATACATTTTTTTGGGTTTTGTTTGCTTTTTGTTTTTTTTGTTTTTTTTGTTTTTTTTTTTTTTAACAAAGCTATCTCTTGGCCTCAAAGAGATTAAACTTTTGGCAAACTCTACTCCCCAGTGAATAATATGCTTTGAGACTACTGAAGACTGTGTACTCAATCTGCTGTCCTACTTTATACTCAGGCTGTTTAGGTTTAAGAGAACAAAGTTTCTCTGTTGGACTTGGATTTCCTATGCAATCAACTTATATATTATTATATGTAAGTACACTGTAGCTGTCTTCAGACACTCCAGAAGAGGGCATCAGATCTTGTTACGGATGGTTTTGAGCCACCATGTGGTTGCTGGGACTTGAACTCCGGACCTTCGGAAGAGCAGTCGGGTGCTCTTACCCACTCAGCCATCTCACCAGCCCTGCAATCAACTTTTACAACCTAAGCATAGCTTTCATCTTATGTTCTCTCCCATGTCTTTGACACAGTTGTATGTGTGTCTCTGTGAATGCTTTGATAATCATTTGCTGAAAGCAGTCAGCAGGTTAGAAATGACCTTAAATATCCATAAATTTTAAAAACAACATGTAGATAAAGCTTGCTAAGGTCTATCTGCAGTATTGAGTGTTTCTAGGTCAAGATATAATGACTTCTTCCTTATAAAACTGTCTAATTGTTCTGTAAGGAATCATTCACTTGGGCTGGAGACACAGCAGAGCATTTAAGAGCACAGAGCATGGGCTGCTCTTGCAGTGGAACAGGGTTTGGTTCTCAACACCTACACTGTAGTTAACAACCATTTATAATTTCAGTCCCAGGTCAGCCAAGACCCTTTTCTCGTCTCTGTGAGCAACAGACACCTACATGGTACACAAACACTCATGTAGGCCAAATACTCGTACACACAAAATAAATCTCAACCAACCAACCAACCAGAATCTCTCATTCGGTCCCCATCCCATTGTTTCTGTGCTGTCCAATTAATACAGAGGAAAACCCTGTTAGGTACAGGCAGGGCAGACATCAGACACAGGCACAACAGACAAAACACGCACACATACACACACATACACACACACACACACACACACACACACACTCCAGGCAACAGAAAGACTAGAGGTAAGCCAGACAGATGGAAGACACAGGGAGGAAAGTAAAGAACTGAAGTTTGGCCAAATTAATTCAAGAGGAAATGGCTTTGTTCTCATTCCTTAGTGACACACAGAGGCAGTTTAGCGATCTCTGACGTTCTCTATAGCGCAGGAACCATGCAAACCGTCTCCCTTCAGAAGGGACCCCGCCAGGCCTGAACATCTCTGTAGTGTTGGTGCACTCTTCTGGACAGACCACTCAGAGGGTGGCCTGCTGTTGGCAAAGGGTCCCTGGGAGGAGGAGGAGCACCCTCCCACCTCCACCATCTCTTCCTGCCCCCCCAACCCCCAGTTTCCTCCACAAGCTGCCAACAGTCACCCGTACCTACCTGCTCAGCATTTCTCTGGGACTGTAAGTGGGAGTGCAGGCGCCTGATGAGGGGGACGCCGTTCCGAGCCTGCCGCTTCAGTAGCCAGTAGTTGTGAAGCCGCTGCATGAACTGGTTTTTCCTCTGAAAGGAGAGACCACTACAGATCTTGTTCAACCTTGGGTAAAGGGCACAGGGGAGTGAGAGACAGACAGGTGAGTGGGAAGCTTGGGCTACACACCGCTCGCTGTACATCCCATTCAGATCTCAGCTCATTTCTCAACCTTACAGAGGAAAACAGAATGAAGTGACCAAATGCCTCACCTCAGGGGAGGGCTGGGAAAAGACAGCAGAGTTAGGCAGCTCAGAATGAGTGGCCATGTTTCCCCTGCTTCTCCATCTCGCCTTTAGAACTGATCTTCTGAGGGGACCCTCTCAGCCCTACTGTCTGTCGTTAAGGTACTTTCAGTAAGGTACTGAGAAACAGGCCTGTGCTCTGGACACCACCGCCTCCTCATGACAACAGCACAGAGAAAACAAGCGTTTGAGTATGTGGTGTGCTATGTTGCCAGACCCTGCCTTTTGTGGCTGAGGACCTCGCCGGACTCTGGGATAGCCCACAGCCAAGCTCAAAGAAAATGTGCCAGGTTTCAGCTTTCTGTACCCAAATGTAACTCAGAGCAATCTGACCTCTGAGGGGCTTTGTGTGCGGATGCATGTTCGTGAGAGACGGGAGTCTCACTGTACTCCTCAGGCTGGCCTCGTACTTATGATCCTCCTGCCTCAACCTCCCAAGTAACTGAGATTATAGGCAGAGAACACCATAGCCACCTGCCCTCTGATTTCTATCATTTAAAAACTCTTAGCACCTTAAAAATGCCTAAATTTTAGGCAATTAAAGGGAAAAGGAGAAAAGAACAATCTAAACATAGATAAACATACAGGACAGACACTCTTCAAAAGGAGCCAGCAAAGTGAGGCCTTAAGATCTGGGTTATAGCTAGTAACAGCTATGGGGGCTGAACAGGAAAGGATCTAATGAACACCTTCAGGGAGGGCAGCACTGTCCCCTTCCCACAAAGTAGTGACAGGCACCTGAGGAGGCCAGGCTGGGTCACCAACGCCCCTGACACAGCTAAGAAGACAGTGGCCCCACGTGGGATCCGACGACTCCTTGACCTCTACACCACCACAGTCCACGCCCAAGGTAAGCAAGGCCCCAGTGCCCTTCCACTTTATCTCTTTGCCCCACTCCGCGGGAGGAGAGCTAACTGTAACTAATCGAGATGAAACCTAAGAAAGATGGGGCGAGCAGGGCAGGTGCGGGCGCTTCCTGCCTTCAGTCTCCAGTCAGATGTCCTCGCCCCAAAGCCAAGCTTACCTAGGCCTTTTCCCACCAGCACCCATGCCAAGCACACCTGCCCACTTGCAGGCCAGCCCCTCCCTCTGCCTCCTGGTGCAGGTGGGGTGGGGATAAAACAACACAGCAGCAGCAGCCACCATTTATTGAGCCCTTACAACCTGCCAGGGACTGTGCTAAGGCTTCCACTCGGATGTATATCAACTCTATCTGGAGTGTTTTCTCACAAACCCAGGCTCAGAGCAATAGGTAACTTAGCAAAGGTCACACAAGTATTACATAGTGTGTTTCTTCTTAGTCAGCAAATCTGGCTTCTGGGAAAGGCAGCTAGCCCCAGGGCATGGCCACCCTACAAATGGGGACTAAGCACTGACCCAGTTACATCAAGAAAGAGGTAACCAAGACAAGCTCTGTCTTGAAGACAGAGTTGCTGAAGTTCTCGAGATAAGAGCCCCATCCCGATCTTGCTCTGGTACCTTCCCAGCGTGGCAGGTCTGGCTGCCGCTTCCCCTCACAGTGCCAGTTTCTTCCAAGCCGCCAGATGCTCCTTACCCATACCTTCTAAGCAAGACAGCCTAGCACTTACAGCCCAGAAGCTGCCCCTCTCTGCCTTACAACAGGATGTGGCATGTAGTAAGTGCTCAATAAATACCTCATTGCATAAAAAAAGGAGAGAGCAACTTTACCTCCCGTGGCTGTGGTTTCTTCATCTGGGAATGTGGGAGAAGGTGCAAGGACTACATTAGATGAAAAACCTCCAAGATTCCCTCCTCCTCTAAGGCTGTACACTTGTCTTCCTTTCCTTTGCTGTCTCTGGACATGGGCTCACTGTGCAGCCCTCGCTGGCCTAGAGCTCATTATGTTATACCAGGTTGGACTTAAACTTCTAGAAATTTATCTGACTTTGCCTCCCAAACGCTGGGGTTAAAGGTGTGTACTACCATAGCTACCACTGTATACATTTTAAAGGAATCAGCCTTGAGGTGGGCCCTGCTGGAAAATGTTCCCCGCTAAGCTCCCAACCCGCCCCCCCCAGCACCCCCAGCTACTAAACTGACAATCTGTAACACAGGTGCAGTGCTCTCTCTGAGGACTCTGAGGGAGGGACTGGGAGACTTGGTTATAAAACTCCACTTTCCCCAACATCTGAAGCTTCTCCAGAGGAGGGCTGCCCCGCCCATACACACCCCTGGTGAAGAGTGTTAAACACTTGCAGGATATGCACTGGACTCGTGTGTGAGAGCCCTTGGGGTTGTCACAGGGGCAGTATAAGGACACAGCCTGTTCATACAAGGACCAGAGATGATAATCATCTGGCAATCCATGGGAGAGTTGACAGCGGAGAATTAGCCATTTAGTGCCACTGTGAAAACTACCACTTTAGTTACACTGTGTCATCAGTGTTATCAAGCAACTTAAGTGATTTATGTCACTCGGAACCAAAGGAAAAACATTACTCCGAGGGCAGGGACTAAACCACAACACAGGCCCAGGCTCCAAAGGCCCAGACTCCATTTAGGAGCAGAGGAGACCAGGCATCCATCAGCCGTATGTGGGGAAGACCTGGGCTACTATGAAGAACAAACCGAAAGTCCAGCAAGAGACCTTCTCATGAGGCTCACCTGTAAGAGGGTATCTGTGGGACAGTGACCATGGGGACAGTGATGGAGGGTGCCTCTCGGCCAGCTTCCTCTGGCTCCTTCTTGATCTTCTGCTTCAAGCTCATCTTACTCTTCTTGGACACCCCCTTGAGGGGGCTGCCTACACCACCTTGCCCTTCCTGGCCCTCCTCCTCAGCTTCTTCCTGCTCCTCCTCCCCTCCACCCTCTTTCGGCCCATCCTCATCCCCAACTTCACTGAGGCTCCTTGGGGAGTCGCCCTTTCTCCTGGCAACAGCCACGCTTGGAGAGTGGGCCTCACAATACGCGGTCTTGCGAACAGTAAAGGTGGTGCCGTTGAGGCTGGTTTCTCTCATGGGTTCAATCTTCATGAAGAGCCCAGCCCGCTGCGCGCATGTCACGTGGAAAGCGGTGTAGCAGTTCACTTTATGGCACTGGATGGCCGCGCCCAGCCCTTTCTGCTTGCAGATATAGCAGGTTAGCTTCCAGCGGGCGGGTGGAATGTTGTCGATGCCTTCAATAGGCTCCAGGAACACGGTATTAGCGAAGCAGACCTCAGGGATCCAGATGGCGCAGACTACGTGGGCCCAGTGGCCATCACTGGTCTGTTTGAAGGCTCCACCTTTATTGGGGCATAGGACGCAATCCACTGGACGAGAGGGAGACTGCAGGCAGCAGCGACATAGCCACTGGCCCTCTGGGATATAGGGAACGCCGTAGCACTCCTGGTGCACGGCTAAGTTACAGATGTCGCAGAACAGGATGACATTGCTATTGTGGCACTCATCGTCCAGGCACACGCAGCAGAAGGCATCTTCGTCAATTAGGGACTGCTGGGCCCCACTGCTGCGGCTCTCCAGGTAGGATTCCTTCTCAAGCCGGTCCACCAGCAGCTCGAAGGTGTCTGCCGACACCGAGCTGTGTCCGTCTGCACGGCGCTTCTCGTTGACCATGTCTAGCCAGGCAATGTCCTCCTCGTCCATGTCGTACTCCACCTCCGCATCCAGGTCTTCCGGAGGCTTCTCAATGTATCGGTAGTAAGCAGCAGGCAATGGGGGTGCTTCTGGCTGGCTACCCGTGTCCACCACACGAAAGCTGGGCTGGGGGAGGTGGAAGGAGGTACCGGACACATGCTTGGAACACGACTCCTTCTTCTTGCCCTTTGATGAGGGTTTCTTGGACTTGGCAGGGAATTGGGGCTGCTCACTGTTTTCCTTGTTGCTATTGCATTCGGTGATGTCCTGAGCAGTCAGCTCATCTTCAGTGATGATCTTAAGCGGGTCATAAATGCTGATCCGATGTAGGCGGCCATCGATGTCGACCTCAACAATCCTCTGGGCTTGGGCGTAAGTCAGGGTCTCTCGTGTGGGTGAGCACTTAAGACTGTATGGGGACGGTGATCTCCGGCCCTCGGCATTCTGCCGTGACTTTCGGCGAGGCTTCCTCATGGCAACTGGAAACCACGAAGACAAGCCTAAGGAGAGAAGGCCATAGAAGTGTGAGCTGGATATCCTTTGCTATATGTGTTCACTTACCCTTCCATCCATTTAAATGGACACCAAAAGATCCGTTTCCTGTCTAAGCAAAATCCCTCTAAAGCAGTGGTTCTCAACCTTCCTGACACTGACCTTTTAATGCAGTTCCTCATGTTGTGGTGACCCCCAACCACGCACTTATTTTCATTGCTACTTTGTAACTGTGATTTTGCTATTGTTATGATTGCTAATGTAAATATCTGTGTTTTCCAATGATCTTAGGTGACCCCTATGAAACGGCGCACGCTTGCTATTGTTATGATTGCTAATGTAAATATCTGTGTTTTCCAATGATCTTAGGTGACCCCTATGAACCGGCGCACGCCTTTAGTCGCAGCACTCGGGAGGCAGAGGCAGAGAGAAGAGTTGCTCTAAAGCATCCACAAGTCCTCTCTCCTACAAACATCACCGATAATCATCTGATTACTTTAAATTTGTAAATCCCAGCTGCACAGTGGTGGTGCACACCTTTACATCCAAGCTCTCAAGAGGCAGAGACAGGTGGATCTCTAAGTTTGAGCCCAGCCTGGTCTATATATAGAATGGACTTCAGAACAACCAGGCCTACACAGAGAAACCCTGTCTTGGAAAAAAAAAAAAAAAAATTGCAAATCCCTTACCTCATCCAGCAATAGGCTATTCATCCTATTTTTTACTTTTTTAGTGACACCATCTTCTAAGCTACATAATTTACCTACTTACTAGGTTTATTATTCTCTACTAGCTGAATGGGAACTTCATGGAGGAAGGAGTTGCCTATCTCATTCGCTAGGAAGAGTCTGAAAAGATAAGTGAGCACTGGAGAGTGGTAGGTGATTAAACCACATACTTCTGTGTCTGTGTGCATGGTGTATAATATGCGTGGTGTCTGCATGTGCACCTGTCCAATCCAGCACCTATGGAAGCCAGAAGCTGAAGGCAGGTGACTTCCTCAATCACGAGCCACAGGGTTTCAGTCAGTGAGCACCTGAGAGCTGCGCGTCTCTGTCCCCCAGCAGTTGTAGAACTTGGTTAAGTTCAGTTTGGGGTTTTTACCCCACCTTTGATCATTTAGTTTTCAGATAAAAGACACACAACCTTTATTATGTACCGTAAGCTTTAATCAGCACTAGAGCTGGCCAGATATCTACCCTCTATACCCCGAGTCATAACATGTTTTATCTGGGCGGGTCTCAACTCTTAACTGCCAGCCCTCATGGCTGTGCTTTCTTGATTCCTAACCCATGGAGCCTCTCTCCTTTTATCTTTTCCTCTCTCTCCCAAGGGAGAAATAGATAAAAACTGATATAAATATGTTTAAGGATACATGGCCAGTCCTTTGACAAAGACAAGGATAGTTAGGTTTCTTGTGGGTCTGAGGCCAATCTACTCCACCCAAAGCTTGAGGAGTTACAGAAACACTCTGCACTTGACCTTCAGGTGGGTGCTGGGGATCCAGCTCAGTTTCTCAGGCTTACACAGTAAGCCCTTCACCCACTGGGCCATTCCCCCATCCCTGAGGACCTCTGTCCTCAAGGAAGGAGTCTTATCTCACTAAGGGAGTAGAAATGCACACAGATCTTTAGAATATGACACGAGATAAGGTCTGGTATTATAATGACCCACGCAGTGAATCAAACAGGTTAATTATGGGAAAGATAATGCTTAAGGCTTCAGAAGACAAGATACTAGGTCAGAATGATCGTGGTCAAAGCCAGTAACAAAACAAGACCATGCTGTTTGTTTGTTTCTTTGAGACAGTCTCTCTACATGTAGGCTGTCCTAGAACTCAGAATGTAGGCTTCTGTGCCTACATCATGGTTCTTTCCTTTTTTTTTTTTTTTTTAAAAAAGGAGAGGCAAAGACAATATTGGTGACAATTAAGAATATCATCAACAAGCCGGGTGTGGTGGTGCGCGCCTTTAATCCCAGCACTCGGGAGGCAGA
>NC_034610.1:23802810-23809304 GCF_900095145.1 Mus pahari | reverse complement strand
CAGGACAGCCAGGGCTAAACAGAGAAACCCTGTCTCGAAAAAACAAAACAAAGAAAAAAAGAATATCATCTGCTTTCAAGCTTGATAAACATGAATGAGCCCCAGCAGAGGACCAGAACATCACCAGTGAAGTGCTGGCTTTAGTGCTGCACGCCTTTAATCCTAGCACTGGGAGGTGGACAGGTGGGTGTGCTTACTGCAGTGAGTGGGTTCCAGGCCAGGCAGGGATACAGAGTGAGAACCTGTATCTAAATAAATAAATAAAATCACAGATCTAAAGCATCCCCAGAGACATCTCATGGCTAGAAGCCCTACCTCTTGGCCCTGTCCAGAGTAAAGACATGAAATGCTTCAGACTATAAATAATATGCTGGGTACTTCCGGCAGAAGGCAGTACTTAAGATAACTGCAATAACTACTTGGGGCATTTCCAACCACAAACCTTGCAAGCTGGGAATGCCTCTAAGAAATCTTTTAAATTTTAAGTAGTCGGTCTGAGATCTTCATTGAACTCAAGGACAAGTTGATTGGGGCAGTATCTGAGGCGAATCCTCCACCTACAATTACCTCAGAAATCTCTCTCCCTTGATACTTGTATCTAATCGGCCCCTAAGGAGCAGCTGCAGGCTGTTACCAAGGCCATCCCCACCAGGAAGACCTAAGATAGGATGGCTATACTCAGCATACTTTAACAAACTACAATGGCCTTTTCTTTTTAATCTTTCTCGAAACTACCTCAAGAGACTGTGCAGACATCATCCCCATTTCAGCCACGAGAAAACAGAAACTCAGAAAAATGTGTGTCGGTCAAAGCTGATGTGAATCCAGATCTCCTAGCCAAGCTGAAAGGCTACAAACACCAAGAGTCCCAGAGATCTCTACCAGGATGTTCTGCACCAACCTAGGTTCTAATCCTGGTCCTACGTAACCTGGACAAAGCTTTGAACGTATCTGCCTCCACGGTGCATCAATAAAACAGTGTGGGGTGGGGTGTCCTGGCACACTTTCCAGCCCGGAACTTGGGAGACAGAGGCGGTTATCTTCCGTACCGCCTTCTCTGTGGAATTGGAGGCCAACCAGATCTACACCGTATTTCAGACTTCCACCACACATAGTGAGACCCTCTAAAAATGTAAAATGTTCACAGGCCTGGAGAGATGGCTCAGCACAGTTGAGAGCACTGGCTGTTCTTCCAGAGGACCCAGGTTCAATTCCTAGCGCTCACATGACAGCTAACAAGTGTCTGTACCTCCAGTCTGGGGAGACCTAACGCCCTAACAGACATACATGAAGGCAAAACACCAATACACGTATTTTTTATAATAATAAATATATTATATATATATATATATGCTGGAAAAATAACTCAGCATTTAAGAGGACCTAGATTTGATGCTTAGCACCCACACTGTGGATCACAACTGTCTGTAACTCCAGTTCCAGGGTATTGGAAGCCCTTTTCTGGATTCTTAGGGAACCAGGCATATATCATGCAACATACCCAGGCACATAAAAATTTAAAATAAAAATAAAAATTTAATAAAAGCAAGGGCAGAAATATCTACTTTTTAAGGATGATCAATAAGTCATTACTGACAACCAGAGTGTAAAACCCTCAGTCCCAAGGTGTGACTTAAGTTAAGCTGGCCGTGGAGCAACCTGAGGCAGGCATACACCACCACTTGGAGCTAAAGGACAGAGAAGCTTTACCGCCCTTCTGTTCAACTTCCCGAAGCCCTGAGGGCACGAGATCAAGTACCAACCTCAAGGTCTCAGAAGGAGTCCCAGACTCCATTCCCCAATTCTCCAAAGGCAACCTCTGGAGAGGAAACACACACTTCAGTATCAATTTTTCAGAGTCTACAAGAGCCCCATTCTGCAGTCTCAGAAATCGTCCCCATCCCCACTCGGGGCTCCCTCGATCACAGGGGACAAACCCATCGGACCCGGCTGGGCTACTGCCGGGGGGGGGGGGGGGAGGGACGAATAGTTTCGCCTACTAGGAGCTAACAACTAGACCAGGGTTGGTAATTTTTTTTGGCGGGAGTTTCCTCACATACACAACTGTTCCCACACACTGCCGAGTACCCCCAACAGCCCCCTCCAGGGACGTTCTTGGCGACCCGGGATCCCCACATCGCCCACCTCACCCTGGCCCCCGAATGGGGAGTTTCAACAATTGGACGGAACCCGCCCTGCACGCCACACAAGGGGCTCATGAGACCAGGTAAGACTCCAGACAGGGTCCCTGCCCTTTTAAAGGGACTCCTCTTCCAGTGGGATCTTCACGACACCCCTCGAAGGAGAAAAAACAAAAAATATCTCCCCCAAAAATCCAACTCAGAGGGAACGCGCACCACAGACAGAAGCGGAGTCCGACCCTTACAGAGAAAGCGAGCGCCAGCGAACGGCGGGGGGGAGAGGAGGAGGAGGAGGACGCAGAGATGAGAGCACTCATTGGCCGCCCGACCTGCCCGTCAAGGGAGAACCCGTGCGCCAAGGGCGGCCCCTGAGGGCGGGACTCTGGGCTAGCCGGGCCAATAGGAGAGCACGGGGAGGGCGGGGCATAGCCGTTTGGCTGCCAGGACCGGGGAGAAACAAGATGGCGGGTGCGGGAGGGGGTCCTCGCTTTGCGGCTCCCTCTCGCGCGCTTTCCCCGGCCTCGTCGCCGCCCTCGCTCCGGGGGAGAGCTCGCGCGTCGCCCCCGCGCCCCACCGGGACACCCCCTGTGCGCCCCGGCCGCCCCCTCGCGCGCAGCGCTCGCTCCCCGCCGCCCCCGCTCGCTCCGGCCCCGCCGCCGCCGCCGCCCCCATTTTACCTCAGCCGCCGGCCGGGCCCCTCGGTTCGGGGGCCCCCTGAGCGCGAGCGCGGACGGGCGGGCGGGCCGGACGAGCGAGCGAGAAGCTCCGTGCGCGGCCCGGCTGAGGGAGCGCGGCCTCCTCCCGCTCCGGCCCTCCGCTCCGTCTCCCCCGGCCCGGCCGCCGCTCCCGGGGGAGGAGGGGGAATGGAGCCACCGCCGCCGCCACCGCTGCCGCCCGCCACGGAGCCCGGCCGAGGGGAGGGAGGGATCAGCCCCCAGGCAGGATCCGCCCCTCGGCCTCCCCCCGCCACCTCCACCCCTTCCCTCGCTCCCTCCCCGGCTCGAGCCGCCGCACGCGAAGCGGGAGCGCGAAAGCGCGGGGAGACCGGAGCGGATGCCCCCGCCCGAGCCCGGCGCGGCGGCGGCGGCGGCGGCCGCGGGGAGACGGGCGCGAAGCGGCAGCGCCACCTCCACGGGGCACCGTCCCCGGCTCGGCCTCACGGTGGCGGTGCGGGTGCGGACGCGGCGGGGCCGCTTCACCCCGGGCCTGGCCTGCCGGGGAGCTGATCTAGTCCGGGTTCCCACTCTGAATCCACGGAGCCGTGGCTCACCCCATCCCAGCCAGAGCGCGGGGCCACCCGCCGCCCCCGAGGTGGGAACGCCCGTGCTCCCCACCCACCCGCAAAGCTCGCCCCTGGGCGACCCCCGAGGGCCACACGGTGTGTGGCTTCCCCGAGCGTAGGTGGCTGCGAAGCTGCCAGAGAGTCGCCCCTCCCCAGGCCCCCCGGGCAAAGGTCTAGCGACGTCCACCCATCCCCTCCCCCAGCGCGGACAGCCCGGGAAAGACCGGCGCCTGTGGTGTGTGTGTGCAGGTGAGCCTCTCCTGGCACACACGGCTGCCACAGACCAGACTTTTCCATCTGTGGTTTTTTTAAGTAAACATAAAAGTTTGACAGCCTGCTTTAGCGTGCCTCGTAGTTCGTTTGTCGCTCTAGGCATGGGAAATACTTTTCCCCTTGAATCTGATTTGACCAGGAGTCGGTTAATTTAGTGCACTGACCGCCTTTCTCAAAGGCTGCCTGCCTGTCAAACAGCAACTCCCAGACTTTGAAGTGTACTCAAGCTGGCTTTTGTTCTAATAAAAGAAAAAAATAAATAGAAGAAAAGGTTCCTTTGCCCCTCCACGAGCTCCGTGTACCTATAAATTGGAAAGCTTACCTCTCGTGACAGATCTTAAGCACCAATACTTAATGATGCTTATAAAGGATATATGGATAAACTGCTAGCGAAGATGAAGATGAATGATATATTTTGAAAGAGTTTCCTCTGCACGAACGGCTGGTGAGACTTTCAATTGCTCGATTGGCTCTGGTATCCAGGACCTGGGTGCTAAAGTTGAAATAGTAGAGAATAAACATTTCTCAGGGCCCAAACCTTGTGTTTTTATTTACATTGAAGTATAGGTGTTCAGCATCCTAAGTAAAAAGTCCAGAATTTACCAGTTGAGTGAAGCATGGAAGTTGGGTTTCCTTACAGGAGTGTTTTCTTGATAGATGGTAGTAACGTACTGCAAAAATAACCAATTTTTGAGAAGGAAAGGGCGTGGCTTGTGGAGCCGAGCAATTGCTGTACCCCCACCCCCCAGTGTTTTGAAAGCTTTGAAGCAGAAATGCTGTGAATTAGTCAACTGTTGTAAAGCTTGGGGGAATAATCACAGGAGAGAAGGTGTGGAAAGATTAATTGTGGAAGGGAAGCCCTAGAGGAAGAAAATATTGCAATTACTTTTAGCTTAAAAATGAGGAACGAATAGGAACTTCACATCTTGTTCTTTTACAATGAAATATAAACATTTACATAGGACATGTGTCTCCTGATCTTTTATTCTGCATGGTTGCATGTGAGCATGACCTGATTTGCATGATTGGGAAGGACCTTTAGCCTCTAAAATAGGCAAATAAATACCCTGAGAAGATGTTGCAGCTTGTCCTTGCAGTGATTTAAGAGCCATTGAGAGCACATGCCAGCCTCATCATCGTGTCACCAGCCTTTCCTAGTCATTTTCATAAGACTAGGCTCAACTCATTTTTCTCCCCCCTCTTCACCCTCGCCCTGAAAACGTTAGCGGCGCCCTTATTTTCCTTTTGACACGGGAAATTAGTTTTCTGTAGCATAACCTCACAGATAGCCAGTTCACTGGGATGTAATCTCAGATGCAGCCTGCGACAATTATGTCATTAAAAACAAATTTGGATCAGACGTCCCAGAGGCACTGCATTTAATTCGCCTTAATCTTCAGCTATTTTAAAGAGTTTGAAGTCATCAGTCCCTGGCCTGTCCATTAAGCAGTACTAAATTAAGTTCAACAAAACAAGGACTCTGCCTTTGACTCTAAATATTTGTTTTATTATTTTTCTTATTTTTCATTAAAACTATCATGAGCTCTACCCACGCGTTTAATCCTAGCAGAAGGCAGATCTGAGTTCCAGGCCATCTTGATGTACATAGCAAGTTCCAGGCCAGCCAGGACCACACGGGGAGAGGCTGTCTCAATAAAACAAAACAAAACTTCATAGTGAACATATTCCCTGCCCCCACCCCGTGAGTACTCGAATGCACACACACACCCCAAATTAACCAGACCCGAAGTTCACTGAGATGGTGCACTGACTACTCTAAAGCTATGGGGCTCCAGAGCTTTGGGACTTCACATTTGATTTTACACAATCACCATCAAATATATTTTTCCACTACAAGAAAAAGGGAAAATCCATAAAGGAGCTGAAACTCTTATGAAAAGCAGTTCGCAGTGTCTTTCTGACCCCTCTCCTTCCCGATCACCTAACCTTTAGCCTTTCCTGATCCCCTTGCTGCTCCTTAGCCTATAACCATGGGAATGTGTGTTCACTGAGGAGCACACACTAGGGCAGAGATCAGAGGCTTAGGGAAAACAAATACATCTTTCTCTAAGACCATGGGCTCCCTTAATACACATTCTAAGTCCTTCCAAGCTTCTACAATTTTTACTTCATGTTTTGAATTTATTCATGAATTATATTTATTGTACTCAACAGTGCCCAGGGTGGAGGTCAAAGGGCAACTTCAGGCCTCAGTCGCCTACCTTGTGAGTGTGAAGGCTTTAATTCAAGTCTTCAGGCCTGGGTACCAAGTACCTTTACCCACTGAGCCATCTCACCACCCCACCAAGGCTTGTTTTAAGACTCGGGAGAAACTTTATTAATAAAGGAGAGTGTTTTACTATTTAAAGCTAAAAGATAGGGGGCTGCAGAAATGGCTCCGTGGTTCAGGGCACTGGCTTAACTTCCAAAGGACACAGGTTCAATTCCTAGCACCCACATGGCCACTTACAATTGTCTGTAGCTCCAGGTTCAGAGTATCTGGCCCTCACAGACACAGACAAGGTTTACATAGCATCACTTAGTGTATGTGAGGATCTGCTCATGGGCAGTCAGGGGCAACCAGACCTTGGGAACTAGTATTTAGCATTTAAATACAAGCAGCACCAGACCAACCCCCTACCATAGAGCAAGAAGTTTTGGGGTTTTTCTTTGTTTGTTTTTTTGTTTTTTAGATTTATTTATTTATTATATGTAAGTACACTTTAGCTGTCTTCAGACACTCCAGAAGAGGGTGTCAGGTCTTGTTACGGGTGGTTGTGAGCCACCATGTGGTTGCT
>NC_034610.1:23798662-23802710 GCF_900095145.1 Mus pahari | reverse complement strand
TTTTTTTTTTTTTAAGATTTATTTATTTATTATATATAATGACACTGTAGCTATCTTCAGACACACCAGAAGAGGGCATCAGATCTCATTACAGATGGTTGTGAGTCACCATGTGGTTGCTGGGATTTGAACTCAGGGCCTCTGGAGAGGGTCAGTGCTCTTAACCGCTAAGCCATCTCTCCAGCCTAAGAAGGTTTTAATAAATATACGAGGTTTGTGCATCATTATTTCAGACCTAAGGTGGGCATAGGAAAGTCCTGTCTTTTTACACAGATCCCAAGTGTCAGGATTAAAAGTGCATGCATGCCACCACACTCAGCTTAGGGATTTAACTGGTTAACTAGGGAGTCTATTGACTCTCATCACCATGAAGTCTAAGGGCAAATCTAGCTTTAGGAAAAGTCAAGGAACTCCTATCACATCACTGACATTGTCTCTTGCTAGTCAATAGTGATGGCCCAAGAGACATGTTAGGGTGGGGCTGGGGGGCTACTACAGGGGTAAAGGTGCCAGACCCCAAGGATGAAGACCTGAGTTACCCTGGGTCCTACATGGAGAAAGGGAAGAAATGACTTCTGAACGTTGTCCTTTGACCTCCCCATAGGTGCTGTGGTGAATATGCGCACACAGAGAACCAGCTGGAATAAAAGGAAGTATGTGGATTTGACAAGGCCTGACCCTGTTCACCTCATGGCTCTCTAGTGAGGAGGCTGAGCCTAAGTTCAAATGGGAGGTTGCTTTTCAAATGCTAGGAGGGGAGTGGAGATATGTCTCAGCATGTACTGATGTTTCCAAGGACCCAAGTTCAGGTCCCAGCACCACAGGAGGTGACTCAGAACCACCTGTAACTCTCAATCCAAGGAATCTGCTGCCCTCTTGTGGTCTCTGACAGCACCTGCAAACGTGCAGATAAGCACACACAGACACAATTAAAAATAATGAAAATGGGGGTGGGGTGGGGGTGGGGGGTGGAGAGATGGCTCAGAGGTTAAGAGCACTGACTGTTCTTCCAGAGGTCCTGAGTTCAATTCCCAGCAACCACATGGTGGCTCCCAACCATCTGTAATGGGATCTGATGCCCTCTTCTGGCGTGTCTGAAGACAGCTACAGTGTACTCATATACATTAAATAAATAAAAAAAATATAACAAAAATAAATCTTTTAAGAATGTGTGTCCAAACACAGCAAATTCAGATGTGGCAAAGGGTTACTGAAGAGCTCTGCTTAGCCAGTTGTACTAAGTGCTCACCCTTTTTCTAGCACAGGATGAGCTCCAGTTAGAGGCCAACCTGGGCGACAATGGGGAAATATTGATCAGGTTCATTGGAGCTACCTGGGTCACTAATTACTTGTGACAAGATAGCCAGGTTCTATTTTATGTCTCTAAATGTCACAAAAGGGAAAAAGGATATGCTTTTAGCCTTGGGGAATTACGATCCATACCATAAGAACGAAGCAACCAGGACTGGTGGGATGGTTTAGTGGGTAAACTTCACGTGTTTGCTGCCAAACGTGAAGATCTGACTTCAATACCCAGAACCCACATCCTAGGAGAGAACCAAGAGGAACAAGTCGCCCTCTGACTTCCACATGTCCCCACAAACAAAAGAAAGAAGTACTTTATTCTACTATTGTCTTGGTTTTGGAGACAGGGTCTCGCTATGTCACTCTGACTGCCTGGACTTGCTCTGTAGACCATGCTGACCTCTAACTCATAGACATCTGCCTGCTTTTGCTTCCTGAAAGCTGAATATTGCAGTACAATATGAGCATCTCAAGAGATGCTGGCCGGCTCCTGAGGCAAGTGAGGGTGGCCATCCAGGTGGGGAGGAAGACTGCAGAGAAAGAACTGAACACCATCCTAAAGTCTACCAACTATATAGATAGTAATGAGCCTGATCCAGACATGCCATCCATCAGCAGGAGCGAAGAGAGCCGTGTACGCAAGAACACACTGAGTTTCAAATGTCTAGCTGATTTTTATTAATGATTCAGACTGTATAGCATCCAGTCTGTAAAGAAAGAAGGCCCTCCAGTAAGAGAGGGGGGAGTGGATGGATGATAGAAAGACAGATAAAAAGAGGGAGAGAAGAGAATTTAGCCCTAGGTGGCCTAGAATTTATGTATTAACCAGGCTGGTCTCCAGTTCACAGAAATTCACCTGGTGCTTCCTCTTGAGTGCTGGGATGAACGGCCTGTGCCACCACACCTGTGCGCCACCACCCCGAGCTTCTAAATCACAGTCAAACCTTGAACTCTCCACAGTGACCCACGAGTAAGGACCAGCCTTGCGGCCCTTAGGTCCTCTTTCCCATCCTTCATTTTACACTGGACAAGATAACACAGTAGACCCTCTAACGGAGTGGTCTAGCTTCTGGTAATTCTGGCTTCACAGAGGTCCAGGTCTGTCCCATCAGCTTTTTCCACTGCACATCATGGACTGAGAGCAGGGAGACTAAGCCCAGTCAGCTAAGATCCACATTCCTCCCTGAAGCAGCAAACTTCTAATTAACAGGCAAGCTTAGTCAGTACCTGTCACCCTGGTGGGCCCTCTTTTTCCGACGAATCAAGTGATGTAGGATTTAACAGTGGAGCTGGAAGTTTGACTCATCAGGCAGGAGCCATGTTGAGTGACTCAAAACTACCTGAAACTCCAGTCCTGGAAGGGTGTGGGATCATGGGCCCCTGTCTGGCTACCATGTGCACAGAGTATGCATACCTGCATGCACAAAACAAAGCTTTTAAAAAAATTCAAAATGAGTTGTGAGGAAAACATGGCTGCATCCTTGACTATAGAGGTAGTGCTCCCAGCTCCAGAGGGAATATTCCCTGCATCCCTGGGAGGGGAGCCCCAAATCAGAGATGAGAGGCACTCAATTTGGTGAGTAAATCCTTAGGGCTTAGTCACGGCAGGTGATGTCCCATTTCCACCCCTTTGTCACCAGACCTATCTATTCTAATTACAGAAGCGGCTGCCATCATTCATTGCTCTGTGACTCAGAGCCCTGAATGCACCCTGGATGCCAGCACCCCAGCCTCATGAGGTGTTGTCCCTGTGGGAGCCCGGCTCTCCTCACCAGGGCTTTCTGCATTACTCGGAGGCCGGTGGCTGGACTACAATGGAAGGGTATGAGTAACTCATTCCTCCGAACTGTCGTATTTCCAGGAATGGGTACAGTTTGACAGCGAACTTCATTGCTCAGACAAAGCATGGACAGCAACATGGCCGCCAGAGCCAGAGTTTCCCCAGGACCTCTGCACAAGGCTAGAAGAGGTTCCTAAACAAAAATAATCACCTGCTGTCACGAGTGAGGCCATGGCTTTACATCAATGGTGGGGACCTCAGCTGTGGTCTGTAACTGCTGGCGAGGCCTCCCCCAGACTCCACATTGAGGTCTCAGTGGCCACCCTTTCAAGGAATACCTGGACCTGCAGGGCTATCCAGATCAAGAGGAAGGTCTCCATGCAGGCTCCACAGGTGCCCCTTAGCTCTACTGTCCCATACTCCATCCTGGGATCACAGGATGCTTTTGCTACAACAACAACAAAAAAAAATCCCAGCTCAAATATCCCTGAATGACATAAAAAGTTAAAAAACTAGAGGCTGGAGAGAGATCTCCTCTTCCAGAGGACCCGAGTTTGGCCTGTAACTCCAGCTCCTAAGGGACGTGAGGCCCCTGGCTGTAAAAGTATCTTTTGTTTGGCTGATGTAATTGTTGTCTCCAAGGCTCTGTCTACTAACCTAGGTCTAGTCCTGGAAGTTTCTAGCCTCAGTACAATCTACTCTAGGCCTAGAATGTTTTCAGCCTCTGAGACTTACCACTAAATAAGCTCACCCCTTCAACTCTGGATGGCTGATTCAACTCAGCTGTTCTGACTCAAACGCCTCTCCAAGCTGACTGATTCAATCTGGCTTCTCTCTTGGCCTCTGACTTTGCTCTGCTTGGTCTCTAACTCCAGCAATCTGTTCTAATCTTCTGGCTTCTTCTCCTTCTCTGGCTTGTTCTATCTTCACCTCTGTCCAGCTTGTTCTTTCTCTGCACCCTGT
>NC_034610.1:23791557-23797434 GCF_900095145.1 Mus pahari | reverse complement strand
AAAAGAAAAGAAAGAAAAGGAAAAAAAAAGAGAGATTAATTAAAGGCGTGTGCCACCACCGCCCGGCAAAATTAATCTCTTTTAAATGACAATATTGTGAATTGGAAGTATAGAAGAGAATTATAGATTCATTATAATCAGGAGGTCAGTACTGTCACAGGGGCGGCTCTTTTATTTAAGAGTTATGTTAATTTATATTTGCATATATGTCACATATGTATAGGTCCCCACTAGAGTCCAGAAGAGGGCATCTGGCTCCCTGGCAATGGACATAGTGGTGAGCTACCATGTGTAACTGGGAACTGAACCTGGGCCCTCTGCAGGAGCAGCAAACCTCCAGACTGTCCCTCCTGCTCAACCTAAGTGGTTCTTTATGTTGCTCTCCCATCTCTGTGTGGGGCGGCCTCCCTCGGTCACAAATGACTGTATGGCAGTGACTCAGCCATTCACTGTCCTGAACATCGCAATGTCTACAGGAATGTGTTTGTCAGGGAACTTATGGGATGTCTCTCTATAGTAAGGGAAGTTATTGTGATGACTTACAGGCTGTAGTCCGACTAACCCAACAATGGGCAGCTGTGGATGGGAAGTCCAAGGATTGAGTGGCTGCTCAGTCCCAGGAGGCTGGGTGTTTCAGCTGGTCTTCTATAGATGTAGGTTCCAACAGATGTGCTGGCAGGCGAAGAAGAGCGATTCTTCCTTCTTCCTATGTCCTTATGCAGGCCTCCAGCAGAAGGCACAGCTTAAAGGTGTGTGCCACCATGTCTGGATCTGGGACTTGCTTTATCCCAGGCTGACCTTGAACTCAGAGATCTGCTTGCCTCAGTCTCCTGGGACTGAAGGCGTGTACTACCTTGGCCACTGTGTCTCAATGTCTGAATCAGAAGCATGTGCTATTCCATGCCAAGATCCGGTCAGAAGCCTGTGTCTTCCAGCCTTGAGATTTGGAGCACAGGTGTGCCCTCCATTTCTAGACTGTAGTTCATTCCAGATGTAGTCAAGGTGACAACCAGGAATAGCCACCACAAGGAGGAAGAGAGGTTCCTCCTTCCACCTGGTCCCTGGGTGGGTATGAGGAGTTTAAGGCTGAGGTGGCATGGCCTAGAAGCTTGTAGATGCCCTTTAACATCTTCCTGTTTGGAATTGATGATGTCATCATTCCAAAGCCAGTCACTGTCACAAAGAAGAAAACCCTGGTTGACTTTCTCCTTGATGTTGGGGCCCTCATTCCGCTGAGGAACCGCCTGAATCACATCAGCGAGTGAGCATGTCCGTGCTTTATTCTTGTTTTACGTGTATGGCTGTTTTGCCTACGTGTATCTGTGTACTTACAGAGGCCAGAAAAAGGCATCCGATCCTCTGGAACTGGAGTTAGTGACAGTTGTGAGCTGTCAAGTGGGTCCTGGGAACTGAACTCAGGATCTCTGGAAGAGCAGCCAGTGCTCTTAACCACTGAGCCATCTCTCCAGACCCCTCGCCTATTTTTTTGATTAATAATCAACAAGGGAAGACCCAGCCCACTGTGGGCGGTGCCAGTCTTGGGCAGGTGGTCCTGGGGAGTATACAAAAGCAAGCTATGTAAAACAGGTGGTGTCTGCTTTAGTCTGCCTTGACCTCAAGATAAAGTGCAAGATGAAATCAACACTTTCCTCCGGAGCTGATCGCCCCAGTCCCTGGCCCTAGACTTCATACATCCTACCTCTCCATAGCATGAGCCCTAAGGATGAATTCATGTGGACGATGCCCCTCTTTGTCTAGAAGCATCCAGAGCAGTTGTTACCCAACAGCCCCCATATTTCCAACCCCAGACTGGCCAAAGCTCACAGAATTATTTTATATGTTAAGACCGTGTAAATAATCACAGATCTTAAAGGTTTTCAACCTTTAAAAAAAATCTTTTAAATTGTACTTTAATCTTATTTCATGTGAATGGATATTTTGCCCGCAGGTGCTTCTGTGCAACCTTTTGTGTGTCTGGTGCCTGCAAAGGCAGAGAGAGAGCATCCCCTACCCGGGCTTGCAGAGGGTCATCAATTGTAGTGGGTCATCAATTGTAGTGTGGGTACAGGGAGTCGAACCCAGGGCCTCTAGATCAGTCCCTGCTGTTAACAGGTGAGTCATCACCCCAGAGCCAAGAAAGTTACATTCTGACAAGAGCGGGCTGAGACTAGAGAGCTTCTAGTGACCTTGAGCTGTAAATTATCTTGTAAACAATAAGACTGAATCCGCGGATAACCGCAGACCCCAGGGTTGAGCCAGTAACTGCGGGTTTGGCTACACCCGGTTCTAGTGTCCGCCTGTAAGGGGTGAGGCTTTCTATCAGCCTTAAGCTGTCCCTGGTCTCCTGGCTGTCCCATCCCTCCTAACAGCACTTGCTGGAAATCACCAGCCGACCCTGTGGGCTGTGCCAGTTAACGCTGCGGTGTCGCTGCGGTGTCGCTGCGGTGTCCTGCAACCAGTTAACGCTGCGGTGTCCTGCAATAACCGTCCTTTGGGGTTTGAGTGAGTGAGTTTATTAAGTGTGTGGCAAGGAGAAAGGACAGTGAGTAGCAGTTAGAAGGACAAACAGACAAACCATCCAAGCAGGAGTTCATGACATCCAGCAGGGTCCTGACTGTGAGAGCAAACAAAGGGAGGCTCATGGATGTCCAGCAGAGACAACACACCGGGAGGAGCTGGAGTTAGCTCTGGGAATGAACTCCACCCCCACCCCACAAGGCATTTTTACAAGGTGGGATAAGCCATAGTAACCTCTTTGTGAAACTTAAACTCCTTTTATAAAAACTTCCCTTAGAAAATATTTCATCCGAGCTGTAGAGACCCTTGGGTAGATAAGAGCACTTGCAGCTTTTACAAAGGACCCCGGTTCAAACCCCAGCCCCACGGGATCCAATGCCCACTTCTAGTTTGGGAGGGCACCCATATACATACAGCGAGCTCACGCATGTGAACACACACATTCTAAAATGCTATATGCTATAAAATGAAAAAGAATTATAAAAAATCTTATGAAGCCGGGCGTGGTGCACACACCTTTAATCCCAGCACTCAGGAGGCAGAGGCAGATGGACTTCTGAGTTCGAGACCAGCCTGGTCTACTGAATAAGTTCCAGGACAGCCAGGACTATAGAGAAACCCTGTCTCGAAACCCCTCCCCCCAAAAAAATCTTATGTGTATGAGTGTTTTTGCCTGTCGGTATTTCTGTGTGTAAACATTCAATGCCCGTGGAGACCTGAATTTTAAAAAAAACAGTTTCTGGGACCAGACAAGCACCTATTCAGATGCTGAGAAACAAATCTGGGTCCTCTGGAGGAGCGGCGGGTGTTCTAACCACTGAGCCATGTCTCTCGCCCCTAAGATGCCTTACTTTTTAGCTGTTCTCTAAGTCACAGGGTTTTTAATTTCCTTTAGCTGCTGTTGCAGGATATTTGATCACACTGTGAACCCTGAGACTGTGGTATTTACTAAAAAAAAAAAAAAAAAACCAACAACCCTGCTTCTAGTATGGTATGGCTCAGCCCCATAGCACACACCTTTAATCCCAAACAGCAGATAAAGTTAGTTTGTACAAGGAAGCACCCATTGTTTGGCTTCAGACCCAGGGACAAGGGGCTGAGTTGCGTACTTTACACATCAAAGCAGACCTGGCCTCCAGGTTCTCCCAGCATCCCCCAGTCCCTACCTGGCAAGCCCTGCCCCAACCCTGAACTTTGCAGCCCAGGGACAGGCTGCCCTTCCCCAGAGGCTCTTCCTTATATAATCCAGCTGAGTTGAATCAGCCAGCCAGAGGTCAGAGAACTGTAGGAAAGGTGGGCTTATTCTCACCCTTCCTCTCAGAGGATGGAAACATTCTAGGTCTCCATCGGATTGTATGGAAGTTAAAAGCTTCCAGGCCGGGCCTGGTGGCACAGGCCTTTAATCCCAGCACTCGGGAGGCAGAGGCAGGCGGATTTCTGAGTTCGAGGCCAGCCTGGTCTACAGAGTGAGTTCCAGGACAGCCAGAGCTATACAGAGAAACCCTGTCTCGAAAAACCAAAAAAAAAAAAAAAAAAAGAAGCTTCCAGCTTCCTGGTCGGGACAGGAGGCAGCAAGCCTTGGAAGTGACAATTGCTTCAGGCGAATAAAAGATACTTTTATAACTGTTTCCTTCTGTTTGCAGAGCCTGAGGGTGGGGGGTGTCAGCCTGCCCCGGGACAGGAGGTTTGAGAGGGCACTTAAAATAAGCTTAAGTAAGTTAAAGGAGGGGCCCTGGGGGGACAACTTCCCTACCTAACTATTCTAGTTACCTTTTCTCTGGGCTGTGGCAAACTAAAAGCCTGGCAAGAGCAATTTAAAGGGGGAAATGGCTTCTTTTAGTGGGTGGCTTGTAAGAATAATCCACCATGGTGGGGAAGTTATGGGGCCAAACTGTTAGGAGGCAGTGAGATGCATGCTGGCCCCTGGGTGGAGAGATCAAGGCTGGTCCTCAGCTGGCATTGGGACCCCACCCATGGGAGGATGTTACCCACAACCAGAGTGTGTCTCCCAAGTCCAGTCACGTGGATAAGACTAACTCCCACAATACCACTCTTATGGTCTCTGTCACCCCAGAAATGCCCAACCCCATTAAATGTAGGCATTCCATCACAGTCTCACTTTCCAGAGACATCTGAGGCAGAGTTACAGGTCTGTTCCATAGTAGAAACACTTCCAATGTCTGCTTCTTCCTTGAAAATTCCTTCTATGTTATATTAGGAAACTTCTAGAACATCAGCAGTGTGGTCCATGGGCTGGGGAGATGGTTCACTAAGTAGAAGGACTTGCTGTATAAGTAGGAGGACCTGAGTTCAAATCCTAGGACCCACATAAACAGTCAGGTATGGTTGTATGTGCCTGTAACCCTGGCATGGGGGAGACAGAGACAGGAAGCGCACGCGCACACACACACACATCACCACTACCACATCGCATACAGAAGTGGTCCATGGACTGGAGAAGTAGCTCAGATGGTAAGCGCTTGCTAAACAAGCCTGGGACCTGCTTGATCTCCAGGGCCCAAGCAATGATAATACTCACTAGTAATTCACTCTGGGGAGGTGGACTTAAACGGCTCCCCAAGGCTCCAGGGCCCGCCAGACTTTCCCAGTCGGCAAGCTGAAGCTAGTGAAGAGACTCTTATCAAAAAAAAAAAGTGTGTCTGGCATCTGAAGAAGGACGGAAGGGCGCACGCACGCACGCACGCACGCACGCACACACACGCGCACGCACGCACACGCACGCACACACACGCACGCACACACACACGCACGCACGCACGCACGCACGCACACGCACGCACACGCACGCACACAGTCCATTGTTAAATGGAGACTAGGGTGGATCAGCACTGTAATTAACGAACTGTTCCAGCTCCGCGCACAATGACAGTAAACCACAAGGATACCCACACTGGAAAATTTAGTTCCAGGCTAGGAGCATTTCTCCTCCTTGGGTGGGCAGACACAAACTCTACTTTGGCTATAAATTAGAGGAAAAAAAAAACCTATATGCTTATTTTAAATTTTTTATTTTTTTTTGAGAGTATCACTGAGTTGTGCTAATTTTCTTATATAATAACTCAGTTATTAATAGGACCCAGCCAGTCCCCAATAATTGACTCCTATAGACTTTTTTAAAAAGCAGTTCTAGGACAATTACTGGGTGGATTACCCTTAATTTATTTTTCTATATGCTAGACTATAAATTCCCAGATGTGCACGCTCCCCAAGTACCTGCAGTTTAAGTCTCGCCTGGCTGTTTCTTTCCAACAGCCTGTCTTCAGGGTCCACTTCTGGCCACTTCTCTCTCTCTTTCTCTCTCTCTCTCTCTCTCTCTCTCTCTCTCTCTCTCTCTCTCTC
>NC_034610.1:23778048-23790497 GCF_900095145.1 Mus pahari | reverse complement strand
CTCCCAAATGCTGGGATTAAAGGTGTGCACCACCACTGCCCAGCAAATTTTTATTTTCTAAAGCATGCTGGGATGTTCCTTTAGTTGTTTAGCCTTCCCTGGTGAGGGTAAGGGAGACGCTTGTCCGGTTCTTACTCCCAGCCCATGCTCCTAGAAATAAGACAGTCTCAAAATATAGTTATAAATGCCTTGGCCATGGAGCTAGAAGATATAACTTTAAAAAGCCCATTTATTTTAACTTACATTCTTCCCTGCGGCTTGTTACCTGAGCTCAGGTACCGTGCGTTTCTCTCCTTACAGGATTCTGGGTGAATCTTCCCGGGCCTGGATCTATCCCATAATTCTCTCTACCTCTCCGATGTCCCACCTCCCATTTCCTGCCAAAGCCGTAGGCTATACGCTTTTTGATTGGCAGGTGGTGCATCCATACAACACACGAGATATTTTCTCTACCTAGTGAGTCCTGAAAAGGAAGTAGCCATTGAGCTGATACTGAGGAGCGTGGTTAGGGTACCACCCTGGTCTACCACGGCGAAGTCTAGAAGCAGCTAAACACGAGTCTGGAGGAAGCGAAGATGCTGGATCAGGCACCTCAAACAAGGACCTTCGTATTCTGGGATTTGAAACCGCCTTTGTCTTCACCTTATCCCAAACATATAGACGTGGGACGGCCTGGCTGATTCCCGTGACAGGCTTCAAATCGACAGTTCAGGAGACTGGGCCTAAATCTCGGTCTCCAAGAACTGGGCAAGTCCAGGCAGGTCCAGGCCACAGAAGCTGCCCCGCCACCTGGCCGGAGACAAAGACAATGGGTCAGCAGCGGCCTCCAGACCTCCCCAGGCCGGACACTGGAACTCCCTTAGAGACAGACCCAGCAGATTAACCTAGAGGTCACCTGCCCCGGAATTCCCTGATGTGCTTTAAATCAGGCCTGCAAGCTCATTGGGTGTCTCTCTCTATCCTGGTAATGGGAGACCCCTGCATGCTGGACTAATGCAGAATAAAACTCTTTGCATTTACGTACGTGGTGTCATTCGTTGAATCATGGACCCTTACAGACCTACTAAGCACACGGCCCACAGCAAGGTGTGACCTTTTCTATTTATTTCTGTACTTACATTTTTTAAGACTTCCCCCCCCCCCCAGACAGGGTTTCTCTGTGTAGCCCAGGCTGTCCTGGAACTCACGTTGTAGACCAGGCTGGCCTCGAACTCAGAAATCCACCTGCCTCTGACTCCAAAGTGCAGGGATTAAAGGCATGCGCCACCATGCCCTGCTCTTAAAGACTTATTTTATGTATGGGTATTTTGCCTGTATGCAAATGCATATCCCCCGGGACTAGAGTTACAGACAGCTGTGAGCTGTTATGTCCATGCTGGGAGTTGAACCCTAGTCCTCTAAACAGTGCTCCCAGCCACTGACCGATCTCTCCTGCCCCCTCTACTTTTTACAATATGAGCAGATAAAGGTCACCAGATATTTAGGTCAAAGGTCATTTAGGAAAAGTCAATACCAGACGAATGGAAAGGAAAGCCTCTTCTTTTTTTCTTTTTTTAAGGTTTTATTTTTGAGACACTATGTAAACCAGGCTGGTTTTGAACTCATGGAGATCTGTCTGCCTCTGCTGGCATTAAAGGGGTGGATCACCATGAAAATGTCTTTAATGCCGGGCGTGGTGGCGCACGCCTTTAATCCCAGCACTCGGGAGGCAGAGGCAGGCGGATTTCTGAGTTNGAGGCCAGCCTGGTCCACAAAATGAGTTCCAGGACAGCCAGGGCTANACAGAGAAACCCTGTCTCNAAAAACNAAAAAAAAAAAAAAAAAAAAAAAGAAAGAAAGAAAAGAAAATGTCTTTAAACAGATATATTTCTCCTATATAAATTCTTGGGGGTGAAATGCTTGAATGCTATTTTAGATTTACACATAATTTGAAGAGAATTTTATTATCTTATAGATGAGGGTGTTTTGCCTGCGTGTGTTTAAGTGTACCGTGTGTGTCTGATGCCCTCCGAGGTAAGAAGGCAGCAGCAGATCCCCCGAGACTGGAGCTGGAGTGTGGGCGCTGGGAACTGCACTTGGGTCCTCCGAAGTTTAGCAAATGCTCCTATCTACTGAGCCATCCCGACAGCCCATGCCGTGTTTTACAGATAACCAGAATAGGAAGGCTAAGCTTCAAACATGAAGTAATGATGAAGCGATGGAATTAGGGGGCTTAATTGTTTTGTGTTTTCAAGGCAGGTTTCTCTGTGTAGCCCTGGCTGTTCTGGAACTCACTCTGTAGACCAGGCTGGCCTCTAAATCAGATTCACCTGCCTCTGCTTCCTGAGTGCTGGGGCATGCGCCACCACTGTTACTTGGCTTAAAGAAGTAAATCTTTAGAAACTTAAGTAAAAATTTAAATCCCGAAGTCTCCGGCAAAGATCTTATAAAAAGGTCCTGAGTCCCTTGGCTCAGCGCCTACACTCCCCAGGGATTAGAGTTTGGCTGAAACCTTGTAACAATTTAGCATTTGGCCTACTAGAGAGAGACATGGCCCCCGTGGCCCCTGCCTTACAGCAAGGAAATGAGGGAGGTTGATTTACAGGCACAAAGGAACATCCAGTGAGCAGCTCCAGTTGACACTCAGGCTCGGTCTTGATTGAAAGCATTTGTTCACCGACCCCACCCGGCTCCAGGGCCCCCACCTGGGGCCTGCACAGTTCTACTGAGGGGCTTTGAGCCTCTGCTGCCTGCTGAGTTTGGGGGTTCCCGCTCCTTCCTTGGACCCGATTCCCATGGAGACAAAACCCCAGGTGAAAATCTCGAGGAGCACAGGAAGAGCAGAGCATGTGAGCCCGGGGCCATGTCATAGGCCACAAGGACACAAGAGGTCGAGGGTGGGGCAGAGGCTCCTCCCTGCATGGCCTCTGCAGGGCTTCTGGGATCTCTCTCTCTGGTGACAGCTGGGTCATTTCCCCTCTTAGCTCAGCTCTGGCCGACTGACTGTACTACAGTCGCTGCCCCAGGGCCTCCTCATAGTTGCCTGACAGACTGAGACAGCAGCATCTATCCACCTAGTGTGAGCCAGGAAAGGACTGACCTGGGATGACGGGCTCCTGTGGTCCATCCGGGCGGAGGAGCCGTGATAAGTGTGCAAGGACATCTCTCAGTGGCTGGAGAGGGGAGGATAGGGAGGAGGTAGCTGTTGTTAGGGGACTGTCCCTGGCTCCAAGGGAGGCTTTCTTGTCTCTGCTTATTTCCTGAGTCACCACGCACCCACCAAGGTCAGGGTCACCAGGCCTGCCTCCATTTACTTTATTCCCGCCAGCCAGCCAACAGGGACCCAGAGGGTGAGGATCAAGGCCATGTAACCCTTTGGGCGGTTGATCACCTCCCTGTCTGCTGGAGTGTTTTATTTTATTTATTTATTAAAGATTTTATTTATTTTTATTTATATGAATACACTGTAGCTATCTTCAGACACACCAGAAGAGGGCATTAGATCCCATTACAGATGGTTGTGAGTCACCATGTGGTTGCTGGGATTTGAACTCAGGACCTCTGGAAGAGCAGTCATTGTTCTTAACCACTGAGCCATCTCTCCAGCTCCCTTATTTTATTTTTTAATATTTTTTAGGGACTGTGGTTCTCCAGGGGCCACACCTTCTGCAGAGGCAGAGGCAGAGGGAGAGGCAGAGGCAGAGGCAGAGGCAGAGGCAGAGGCAGAGGCAGAGGCAGAGGCAGAGGCAGAGGCAGAGGCAGGAGGATCTCTGTGAGTTCCAGGTTAGTCTGTCTGGCCTACTTAACAAGTTCCAAGCCATCCAAAGCTACATAATTTGACCTTGCCTCAAAATAAATATTGGGGCTCAGCGGTTAAGAGCACTGACTGCTCTTCCAGAGGTTCTGAGTTCAAATCCTAGCAACCACATGGTGGCTCACAACCATCTGTAATGAGATCTGACGCCCTCTTCTGCTGCGTATGATGACAGCTACAGTGTACTCATATACATAAAATAAATAAATCTTAAAAAAAAAAAAAGCCCCAAAACGTTATTTTCTTTAGGGCTTGTCAGAACCTCTCAGCAGACAGCGTCCATGGTAAGCCTTTTGGCTGACCGCCCTGGCATCAGGAAATCCGGGAATCTGGAAAGCAGGGACAACTGAAATCTGAGAAAAATGACTGAGGTGTGACTGTTGAGACAGAAGACCATGCCTCTTCTCTGGGACCAAGAGGGAGGCTCAGAACGAGGGATTTGAAATGGGGAACCCTGAGCCTGCCTTGCAACTAACTGTAAGGTCAGGGTGATAGCTGGCCACCAGTCAGTCCCAAACAAAGTTTCCTCCCCATATGACAACATGACCACTCATATGGGGGCGGGGGACAGAGTATAGACACAACCGGCAGTGACAGGGCTTGGGGAGGCAGTACTACAGATGGTGTGTGGTAAGCCTGGCATCCAGGTTCAGCTGATGTCATGGGTTCCAATCCTGCCTGCCGCCCCCTGGTGTAGCATCCAGTGGCAGATCTCTGAGGCCGAGGAGCTCTGTCACCGTCATGTAAGCTTTATTTCCTGGGTGCTTCATGTTTATAAAGTAGAGCGGACCCTCAGACATTTCCCTCTGCCCCCAGCCAGCCCCCGGCTACTGTCTTGCATGAACACGGGGCGTTGGTCACACGTGGTGGCCTAACACCGGTGCATTATGGCTAACTCACCTCCCGCCATTCACCAGCGAGTGTACTTCAAATGGCACAGATTCTAACAAAACACCCGACTCAACTGCCCTCACTGAAAGCTCTGGAATAAACGATGCGGAACAGAGGTCTTTCCTGCAGGACTTGTCACAGCCTTGAATGTAGGCTCAGCCTCACAGTGGCTCCTAGGACTCATGAGTTCCATGGCAGGCCACCCAGAGAAGAGGGAACACAGACAGCATAGGGTTCTACTTTGGACCCTCAGATATACTATGTGTTACTGAAATCAGGTTCCTCCTTTATGGTGCACAAGATACCAGATGTCAGAAACCCAAACAAGCCTGCGATTTGAACTTGGTCTACTAAAGCAGGAGCCAGGCTACCACTGCCGTCTGACACTGAGATGTTTCTTCCCAGTGCAGAGCAACTTGGAAAGAACAGAGGTTTGCAATCTTAGCCAGGGAG
This sequence comes from Mus pahari, assembly GCF_900095145.1. Classification (NCBI taxonomy): domain Eukaryota; kingdom Metazoa; phylum Chordata; class Mammalia; order Rodentia; family Muridae; genus Mus; species Mus pahari. The sequence continues at coordinate 23,785,360 of NC_034610.1, read as the reverse complement.
AACCCGTGTCTGCCGCACTCACTAACCCGCCCTGTGTTCTGTCTCCATTGCTTATCAGGCATCCAGAGTACCTGCCAGCAACAGCCTGCTGCCCTGCAACCCCTGCGACCCAGCACACTCGGCTCCCTAACAGGGCAGAGAACAGAGCAAGGGGTCCAGGCGTGGCCTCCTAGGCACCATCTGAGCAAGCTATTGTCCCCAGCCACAACCCCCCGGAACCTCGGGGTGTGACTTTATCTGGAAAGCTTCTGCAGACTGCAAGACTTCATAGTGCCTAAGTCCGAACGCTGCCACTCTGCGGTTTAGACCCGTTTTTGAGACAGGGTCTTTCTCACTATGCAACTCAGACTGCCCTACCCTGCAACTTGAGACCCTCAGCTTCCCGAGTACTGGGAATGCAGGTGTGGTCTATGCCTGGCACCCTGAGAAACAGCTGAGAGGAGAATTATGTACATGGGAAGCAATGTCACCCGTGGAAGGCTGTGTGCGGTGGTAGGCAGGCTGGCACAAGCCAAGAACTGCCACGGAGAGGGAGATCTCCAAGCACTCGGGAAGCTGAGACAGGGAGAATGCTGTGTGTTCAAGGTTAGCCTGAGCTAGAGGGATACTATCTCAAAACCAACAGAAAAAGGGAATTCAGCTGGCCACAGTGGTGCACGCCTTTAATCCCACCACCCGGGAAACAGAGGTGGGTGGATCTCTTGAGTTCCAGGCCCAGCCAGGGCTCCAGGGCTCCACAGTAAGATCCTGTCTCAAAAAAGGAGAGGTGGGAAACTCAAGGCCAGCCTGGGATATATTTTTTTTTCTTTCCTGCCCTCCAAAAAGGTGCAGGGATACATCTCCGTGCTTTAAGCCCCCATCCTGGTTTCTGTGCTGGACCCACCTCAGAAGCAGATCCCAGCCAAGACCCTCAGCTTGCCTGACATATCCGTAGTCCCAACCCTCCAGGAAGGAAAGGACCTCACACCAGGCAATCACCCACATTTTTTGTTTTAATACAGCCTACTATGATCACAGCTCCCCACACCCCCAAAACTCCTCTAGGCCATTGGGAGATTCTTCTCTTGGCTTAGAAGACTACATTCCTATAAACCCTGAGACATAAGTAGTGACAAAAAAATACTGGTCCCAAGGCAGAGTTTGGCCCCTGCCACAGTCTCAGGGACTCAGCTGCGGATCAGACCGGACAGTCACTGCAGCTTCATGCCACTTCGTCGCCGTGAGTCCTTCCGGGCTATGGGACTGAAGTTTGAGATCTCTTTGTAGATGTGTTCTGTGGAAAGGGAGTGCGCTTTAGGATGGGCCTGGGAGAGCCCACCCTCGGACAGTAGAGTAGAGACCAGCTCAAGAAGAAAACCCCACAGGAGATGGACAGCTACTGGGGACAGGTGTGTCCCCTTAGGCCTGGAGGGTGGGCAGGCAGAGGAAGATGGGAACATCTCTTACGTTTCCATTCGTCCACGCTGAGTTTCTCATGTTCTAAGGCATCGTCAAAAGGTTGCTGGGCCTCTGTCTCCTCCTCAGGGTCCCGGAAGGGTTCAAAGAAGGGGTGAGCCAATGCCTGAGCAGCGGTCAGACGCTTGTCCACATCCAGCTCCAGCATCTTGTCCAGCAGGTCTGCAGCTGTGGGGACAGACCACCTGGTGAGCCCCGCACCTGGTGAGTCCCACCCCCCACCTGGTGAGCCCCCCCGCCCCCCCACCTGGCCAGCCCCTCACCTGGTGAGCCCCGCACCTGGCATGGGACAGATGGCTGCTGGGATGGGCTGCAAGCACTCTGGGGATCGCAGCCAGGACTCACCTTGTGGGCTGGCGCGTGGGAAGAGCTGTGTGAAATCCTTCTTGGGACTCTGGGGTAGGGACTGAATATAGGATTTGGCCTGGAAGACAGAAAAACATGGAATGTCTTCAGGTTCTGGCCTTAGGGGAGAACGTATGGCTTCCCTGTGGAAAGTCCAGGATAAGATGAGGAAAAGAGGGTCTGCCAGGGCAGAGGGAGCCTATAGGAAGGTGCCAGTCAGAGCCACTCACCGCCTTGTCTTTCAGTTTCTGCACGAACTCGGCACCCGGCACCCCAGTCACTTTCAGGATCTGGGTCAGCTGGTCCAGGTCTTGGCAGCCAGTTAAGGCACAGCCTTGCTCTCTGCGGTGTTCTGAGCTCGCCCGCCCTGCCTCCAGCCTGGCTCTAGCCCGCCTGGCAGACACTCCTGGCTCCAGCCCCACCTAACCACGGCAGGCTCTTGGCACGGTTGGCAGGTCCCTGGAGGGCTTCCCGACAGACAGCCCAGGTCAGGAGGAGGCTACGCAGACTCCCGCTGCCAAATTCCCCTCCCCTGTTCCCTCTTCATTCCGAGCTGAGTGGGCTGCCCCTGCCTGGCTCATGAGGGTTCCCCAAATGCTTATGTTCGATTTCCTAGCAGAGGTAGGGTAGAAAGGATTTTTTTTTTCCTTTTTTCGAGACAGGGTTTCTCTGTGTAGCCCTGGCTGTCCTGGAACTCACTCTGTAGACCAGGCTGGCCTCGAACTCAGAACCCCCCCTGCCTCTGCCTCCCGAGTGCTGGGATTAAAGGTAAGCGCCACCACGCCCGGCGAAAGGACTCATTTTTATCTTTTGATTATCTGCCTTTCAAACCGGTCCAGGGGGCTGGAGAGTGCTTGACGTTTTTCCAGAGGACCCAAGTTCAGTTCCCATGCCCCAGTGCCTTAAAAAAAAAACAACCAACCAACCAACCAACCAAACAAACAAAAACCCCTGTGACTCCCGCTCCAGGGGATCTGGCGCCCTCTTCTGGCTTCTCAGAGTACCTGCACACACACACCACACACAGACATCATTCTAGGGGTTGGGCCTCCTGAGGATAGAGTGGTTGCCTAGCAAGCATGAAACCCTGGGTCCCATCTCCGACATAGTGACACATGTGTGTGACCCCAGCACTCAGGAGGTGGCAGGAAGAAAGGGAGCAGTTCAAGGTCATCTTTGGCTATGCAATGATCTTGAGGTGCTCTCTGGGACACACACAGGAGACCCGGTTTCACAATGAAAACTAAGCCAAGTGTGGCGGTACAGACCTTTAACCCTAGCATTCGGGAGGCATAGCAAGTTCTAGGCCAGCCAGGACTACTGTCTGAAAAATAAAACTACACATAATGAATAATTCTTCAGGGAGCCTGTTTGGCTGCCATATCATTGCTGAGGGAAGTGGTCCCTGGATAGACATCATCTGCTCTAGCAAAGGATACAGTCCTTGCCCTTGAAGAGTGTCTTTCCGGTCAGCATTTCTGCCATGATGCAACCAACAGACCAGATGTCCACTGGAAGGAAAGAGGAGTGTTGTCTGGACCATCTGATGATCTCCAGGGTAGGTCACCAGGGTTGCCAGGGCAGCCAAGCACTGACCTGTCTGGTTGTAATGCATCCAGCTGAGGATCACCTCAGGGGCCCGGTACCAGCGGGTCACCACATAGCCCGTCATCTCAGCGTCAGTGTGGCGGGCCAGCCCAAAGTCCAGAATCTATGGCTCAAGGGACACAGGGATAACAAGCCGTCTGAGGAAAGGGGTTCTGAGGGACAGAACCCAACCCCCCCCCCAATTCCATCCACCTCCCCATCCTGGTGGGCCTGCTGTGACCCACCTTCAGCTCACAGTCTTCATTCACGGCCAGGTTGCCCGGCTTCAGGTCCTTGGGGGGGAAGATGGGAGAAGGAACGTCAGATTGAAGCAGAGCCAGCAGGTGGTCTCAGATCTGTCGCGCGTGTGTGCACACACACACACACACATACACACACACACACGAGTGCATACACATAAACACATGTATACACAGACACACACATCCTTCACTACACTGCGACAGCAGCTGGGCCAGCTCACTTCTCTTTCAGGCCTCAGTTTCCTTATCTGTAAAATGACATTGGACTATACATCCTTTTCTACCATGTTCCTGTCCTTAGAGCCTGAAGTGCCAGCTAGGGACTTGGGGGGCAGCACACACACACACACACACACACACACACACACACACACCTATAATCACAAGTGTCTCGCCAACTTCTCAACATAGCCATTCTCTCAACATTCTACCACATCAGCCCTTTCACGGCTGAAACACTCACAGCCTTTGTCTCCTGAGAACTGTCACTCCCAATGCCTTGGCCACCAGAGTACCCTGTTCCTACCCCAAAACTCGATCCCTGGAACCATGGTAGAGAAAGCACTCACCCTATGGACGACACCAGCGGAGTGGATGTACTAAAAGGGAGAGAGAGAGGTGAATCGGAGGTGCCAGCTTCCACACCAGCATGGAGAGCCCTTCTCTGCCCCACCGCAGTGGGCTGGCTCTCAACATGGAAGTTGCCTTGGCTACCATGCAGGCTCCACCTACCTTTAGACCTTTGAGCATCTGGTATACCAAGCACTGGACCTTATCCTCGCTGAATTCCATCCCCATGATCTTCTGCAGGTCTGTCTGCATGAAGGGCATCACCAGGTAGCTGGAAGGCAGGAGGGTTTTTTTTTTTTAGCACAGTTCCCAGGCTCCCACAGGCCCAGATGTGACCTCAGAGAGGTCAGGGGTGGGGTGGGGACAGAAGTCGGGCGCAACAGGAACCTTTAAGACAGCACCAGGCAAGAAGGCAGAAGACAACTCAGGTGTGAGTTCATGCCTGTAATCCCAGCACTTGGAGATTGCCTGGGTTACATAGTGAGTCCCAGGGCTAGAGAGATGGGTCAGCTGCCACAGTGCTTAGATGCATGAGGACGTCTGGAGTTCAAACCTTAGCACCCATGTATACGAGCTGGGTGTGTTGGAGTTCAGTTGTAACCCCAGTGCTGGGAAGGAGGAGATAGGAGGGTCCCCAGGGCTCGTTAGCCAGCAAGCCTAGCTTAGTTGGCAAGTCAGTGAGAGGCCTTGCCTCAAAAAAATGGAAGAGGACTAAGGGATGGCTTTGATCTTTCAGACGACTCTGGTTCAGTTCTGAGCATCCAAATCCTGAGGCTCACCTGTAACTCCAGTTCCAGAGGATCTGGCGCCCTCTTCTGGCTGCTGTGGGCACTGCATATATGTGGTGCACAAAACTCAAGCAGGGACACACACACACACACACATGCACACACACACACACAACTACAATCAAAAGAAAAACAAACAAAGTAGATAGCAATAAGGAACAACAGAGGTTGACCTCTGACTTCCAGGTAAATGTACACATAAGAACACATATGTAAATAGGGCATGAGGAAGACAGGAGTTGAAGCCTCAGAACCCACATACAATGTACACATAGCTGCATCATACACATATGCAGCTCCCTACATATGAACACACAAAACAAACAAACAAACAAACAAACAAACAAAAACTCAAAGAGTTATACACGAAAAATGAACAGTGCCCAGCCTGGGCTCCTGAATGTGGGCCACAGCAACCTGGTTGGCGGAGCACAGAGTGAGCGTCAGGCTAGGGCACACTCCGTATCACCACACGCCTGCGTTCATAGAAAGGTACCCTGGCTCTGCCCTCCTCGCATAGCTGGCCAGCTGTGAGCCCGCGGCATCTGCCAGCATTCCTACCTCTATCCAAAAGTTTCTCCTGCAGGGTCACACCCACCCCAGCTGGCTCTGCTAACTATAAAACAAGACACCCCGCCCCGCCAGGAAGGGAGCAGGAAACAACCTTCAGACCCTGGAGAAGGGAACCGAGCTATTAGGTTCCCAAGTGAAACAGGTCAGGGTCAGCAACCGGAAAGTGTGACTCAAGGTGGTAAGAGCAAAGTTAAAGACAAAAAAATAACAGACACACACACATGCATGCACATGTGCACACAAACATGCGTGTGCGCACACACACATGCACACACAAGCACTCACACACATGCACGTGCACACACACGTACACATACACTCTCTCTCACACACACACATGCGTATGCACATGCACACTCGCATGTGTGCAGGCACACATTTTTTTCCTTTATTTTGAGACAGGGCCTCATCATGTAGTCCTGCCTGGCCTGGAACATGGACACAAGGCTGGCCTGGAACCCATGGGGCTCCGCCTGCCTCTCGAGTGCTGGGATTACGTGTTTAGACCGCCTTGCCGTGTACTTCGCTTCTGAAAGCTATTGCTGCACGCTGGAGGAATCACTCAGCTTTTAAGAGCACCTGCTAGTCTTCCTAGAGAACCCAAGTTCAATTCCCAGCACCCCCATCAGGCAACTGACAACTGTCTTTGATTTCAGGGGCTCCTTCAAGCATGTGCACATACCAACACACAAACATGTGTGTGTATATATATACATACATATATATGTATACATACATATATGTGTGTATATGTATATATGTATATATACATATACATACATGTATGTATATATGTGTGTAACTATGCATATGTACATGTATGTGTATACATGTATATGTGTAATATATTATATTTTAATACATACATACATATACAGTTTGCCTCACTTTCTCACAACCTAGTCATGGTGGCTGCGTCTGTCCTAATCTGTTGGGATCAAGGTCACAATCACCACCTCAAGAACAGTGACCCCTCCTGTGTGTCCTGCTGAGTGCCAGCTCCTGTGTGTCCTGCTGAGTGCCGGCTCCTGTGTGTCCTGCTGAGTGCCGGCCCCTGTGTGTCCTGCTGAGTGCCGGCTCCTGTGTGTCCTGCTGAGTGTCGGCTCCCTCCCAGTTGTCTGCCAGCCCTCCTCTCTCTCTGGTTGGGTCTCACCTGCTCACCCTTCCTGCCTTCTCAGAGATGTGCGCTCTGGACCAACATCCTGTATCTCGTCTTACCATGTCCAGTCCCCAGGGTTCAGCCATCACCCATGAAGAGGATGCTAGCCTGCTCTACATCCATGTTCCCCCTCCTGTGATTTCACAGTCTCTGGAAGAGTCAAGGACCCAAGGTCAAGTTCACGATCTCTTCCTTGGGGTCTCTTCTTCCTCCTTGGATTCCAGGCAGGGATTGGGACTCCTAGTCACCTGTTCCAACCTCCCTTAGCCACCATGTCCAAATATAGCTGACATGGATGACATAGCTCTGTCAGCTTGGCTTGAGTGGGCCTCAGGTCTGCCCTGGGGATCCCACACTGTAATGCAGATCAACAAAGTGTGTGTGTGTGGGGGGGCTCAGCACTTGTTTCTCCCCAGGGGCTTCCTGCTCTTTTCGCAGAACTTCTGGCCATGGCCTCCAAATCTGACAGACAGTATCAACACTGCTTAAGATTTCCACTCCTGCCAGGCACTGGTGGCACACACCTTTAATCCCAGCACTCGGGAGGCAGAGGCAGGCGGATTTCTGAGTTC
>NC_034610.1:23774647-23778023 GCF_900095145.1 Mus pahari | reverse complement strand
AGGCCAGCCTGGTCTACAAAGTGAGTTCCAGGACAGCCAGGGCTACACAGAGAAACCCTGTCTCAAAAAACAAAACAAAACAAAACAACACCTTCCACTCTTAGTGGGCTGGGGACATAGCTAGGCTGGGGACATAGCTAGGCTGGTGGAGCTCTTGCCAAGCATGCGCAAAACCCCAAGATCAATTCCCAGCATCAGTGCCTGCAATCTGAGCTCTTCAGAATTGGAGGCGGAGGATCAGAAGTTCAAGGGCAATCCTTGGCTACATAGGCAGTTGGGGGACAGCCTGGGCTACAGGAGAGGTCCAATTTAAACACACAAGGCACCAAGACACTCCCACAGCCTCTGTGGCACTGACTAGGATGTGAAGCCTGGCGGAAGCGGCTGACACTGACACCCAGAATTCTCAGGAGCATCTAAACACCCATCCTTGCCCAGGCACTGCCAGCAAAACCTGACACTTTGACAAGTTTGTAACAGCCAAGCACCATCAGACAGATTGTACGGGCTACCTGATCCTCACTTCCTTCTAGGGGAAAAACAAAAACCAAACAACCCTCTAGGTATCATGAGGTCCAAAGTCAAAGTCACACCTGGCCACCAGGAATGGGTGAGGACACACCCCGTGAGGGCCAGCAGCTCTTCTTGGTGCCAGGGTCTGATAACAAGGGTAGGCGCTGTGTAGACAGCTCTGGGGGGCCGGGTACCCTACAGCCCTTCCACCCACAGCCGAGGGACCTCTCCAGGGAGGATCTCAATGTACAAGCAAAGAGAACCAAGAACTGCTAGATGGGGGGACCCTCTTTCCCGCCCCAAAGTATTCCCAAGCCACCCTTAAGATCTGCCAATCCCCCAATCCCAATGCAGCCCGACTCACAAATCATGGAAGTTCCGAAGGGAAGACGCAGGGGTGAAGACATCCAGAAGCCCAATGACCTGGAGAGAGGCCACCAGTGAAGCTGCACTGCCACTGCCATTCTTCCCTATCCTGAGGGTCTCAGCCACCCAGGGCCAACATCCAGGTCACCCTCTGCTACGGAAGGTGGCCCCAGCTGGCATGGGAACAATTTGGGGGTCCAGGCAGAATAGGACATTTGCCTGGGCTGGAGAGATGGCTGAGAATAAGGTAAGCTTGATCCCAAATTTGGGGTTCGGGGTCAATAGTCCCACTTGTAACTAACAAATCTTGAGGGTCACGGGGGGGGGGGGTGAGAAGGATGAGAAGCCTTTGAGCCTCCAGGTCCTTGGGACTCTGGATCTCAGCTCCAGCCTTGGACCCCGGGTCTCTAGCCACATCTGTCAGTCTGTCCTTGTCTACACTGGGCTGGTCCAGAGCTAGAGGCAAGCCCCCTCCACCTCACAGCTGGAGACCACCTGAGGAGAGGTTGTCCGAAAGGATTCGGGTTCACGATGTACAAGGCTCTATTTGAAATGGACCCCAGCCCTTCTGCCTGGCCCAGAGCTGAGTCACACGGTCTGTTTCCATCAGACAGGATGGTCAAATGGTCAGGCACCAGGCTCTGCCTCCGGCCCCTTCCAACCTCAGCTCTGCCGCTGCATAACCCGGGAAACTTTTCTGTGCCTTGACGTGTGTTGCGGAGAAGATTACAAAAGTTAGCCAGCCCCCACCCCCGCATGCATTAAATCTCAGTAAGTATTTATTGTCAAATTTAGAGTGGCCAGAATGGAGCTAGCTTTAGCTCAAGTGCCCAGGCTCATCAGGACTGGAATCCTCACAGAACCAATCGCGAAGCTCCCCTGTGCCTACTTCCTCCTCACAATCAAGAAACGGTTGTGGGAAGTGAGCTGGGCAGGCCCTGGCACCTTCTCATTGGGCTCTCCTTAGTCCTTAGCTGAGAAACCAGGGTGGAGCAGTTCTTTCTCCTGGCCCTGCGCGCACGACCCTGAGCAGGCCCCTCCTAGGCCCCCTCTCCCTGCTCTCCGATCCCCAGCACCCCAGCACATCCACACCCCAGGCAGCCTACGTTCTCATGGTGCATGTGCTTCAGGAGCAGAAGCTCGCGGTAAGCGCGCTTGGCAAAGATCTCCGACTGGAAGGGCCGGCTCAGTTTCTTGATGGCCACCTTCTCCCCTGTCCGCTTGTCGATGGCCGAGCTGCGGGGTCACAGGCAGGTGAGGGGGGAGGGGCGGCGCAAAGGACCTAAACTCAAGATCCCTCCCGCCCTGTCCTAAGCCACCCCCATTCTGTGTTCCCCAGGCTGGCAGGAGACCAGCAGTGCGTGTGTGTGTCTGTGTGTGTGTCTGTGTGTGTGTGTGTGTGTGTGTGTAGGGGGCGACGCCAAGGAAGGGGCGACGGAGCAGGGACAGAAGCAGTTCTTGCTGACAGGATGCAGAGCAGGCCCGGAGTCCCTGCTCTGCGATTTGGCAAGTTCCCCTCTTGGGGCCTCATCTGCAACCACAGGGATCTGTCCCACGAACTCCGAGATCCCTTTTAAAAAGTTACAGCCTTGGAGAACCAGATTCGCCAGCGACTCAACCCACAGGGGCCCCACTGCCACCGGGCTCACCCGGGGAGGCTGCTGAGAGGTGGCCCGTGGCTCCTCTGATTCCTGGGGTCCCCGGGTCTCACCACACCGCGCCATAGGCCCCGCTGCCGACGTGCGCGGGCGCCAGGTAGGTCTTGGGTAGCTCCCAGGCAGTCTTGTTGATGTCCTGCTTGTAGAAGCCCCTTTTCCGAGTGAGGCTCATTCCGGACCCCGTGGTGGCGGCCCTGCGAGGAGGTTGCGGTGGCTGCCCGCGGGCTCCCGGCCCGGGTGTCCCGCCGCGGTCCCCTCCCGCCCCGCGCCCGCTCCTCCTCCGTGGGGCGGCGCACCTGCCGCCTCGCCCAGGTGCGTCCCCGCCCCGGCCCGCCCACCGCTCGCCCGCGCTCCGGACTCTGCCCAGCGCCGGCGAACGCCCCAGGCCCCACCTGCTGTAGGGAGGAGAGGGGGTGCCCTGCGGGAAGGGGGTGCCTGCGAGGCTGCCTAGATCCCTCCAACTCCTGTAGGAAGAGTTGGGGATGGGGTTTGGGGTGGGGGGACTCGACTTGTTGCTAGTTTGAGAAATATACCCTTCACATGTAAGACGTGGTGGCTCGGGTCTGTACTCAACACCAGAGGTAGATGCAGAGGCAGGAGAATTGCTACGATTTCGAGTCCGGTTCAGTACATAGTTCAATGCCAGACTAGGTGAGACCCTGAGGAAGGAGGGAGAGGAGAGACTAGAGAGGAGAGATACAGAGAATGAACGGAGAGGGAGGGAGGAAGGAAGGAAGGGAGGGATAGAAGAAAGGAGGGAGGGATAAAGAGGGAAGGGGAGAAGAAGGGAGGAAGGAAGGAAGGAAGGAAGGAAGGAAGGAAGGAAGGAAGGAAGGAAG
>NC_034610.1:23760774-23773578 GCF_900095145.1 Mus pahari | reverse complement strand
GTAGACTGGGCTGGTCTTTAACTCATAGATATTCCCCTGTCTCTGCCTCCAGAGTAAATTTTTAATTCTGAGTATAGATCTTTGCTTGATTTCTAAGGCCGCATGAATGGCATTGTCCCAGGGAGACTTTGTTCTCAAATTTCAGTCCTGCATGCCCTGGGGACATGTCCCACCCTCCCTGGCTTCTCTGTGAAAGGGAAGGGAGCCAGCTTGCTTCATTGGTCAGAGGACAGAGGCTTACAGGAGAGCCACGTGCTAGTTAGGAGACCCATCCCGCTGTCTTCGGACCCCAAACTTTACCCAGCTGCTCTCCCACACCACACGGTCTGCCGACCACTGGGGAGAACAACCCCACAGACATGTTGTGGGCGGGGCATCTGTGTTACTCACCTTGAGAACATATCAAAGAATGTCTAAGAATGACCGAGTCAGCCCATTGGGTGTGAAAAATTATCTAATAAACATACGTGCTTGCCATGTGCCAACCATTAGTGTGTTTTACATATTCCACTCCAGGGCAGAAGGCCGGTGAGTCAGGCTGAGCACCCTCACCAGAGAGGTGACAAACAGGCACAGAGGGCTTAATTAGCTGAAGGTCACAAGGCTGGAAACGGGCAGAGCAGGGTAAGGAAGCTGGCATGGTGGTCCCTGGAACAATGGTTTAATGGTGTCTCCAAATCACCTGGAATCACACTAAGGATGGGACTTCTCCGTTCAGCCTGCTCCATCTTTCTCCTGGTCCCAAGACCCCATGGGAAGACAAGGAGGGCAGATAGTAGAAGTCTGAGACCCTTTGGGTTGATGGTTCTGGCTTAAGGAGCCATGTTTCTGGAAGCCAGACTCTATGGCTGGTCATGGGCTACTGAGAGTTAGCCCTGAGAGATGTGCTCTCCTGGCTTGAGAGGAGGAAGGGGGCTAGAGGCTGCAGCCAGCGTGGTAGAGCTGAACTCAGAAAGGTAAGGAAGTCCTAGGAGGCCAGGAGAGCCACCCCCTCGCACAGCACAGCTGGCCACTCTGGGCTCCTCTTGAGCAAGGGTAGGAAGTGACTCAGGCCTTAGACTCAGATGACAATGACCCTTACCTTGGGCCTTGCTGGCTTGGGTTTACTCAGTGGCCTGGCAGCCTTGGAGGGAGCTGCCTTCAATCCAGTGAGGGGAGTCACTGGAGGAAGAGAGGGAGGAGGAGGGAGGGAGGGAGGATTAGGAAGACAAGGGAGAGGAGGAGGGAGGGGAGGAAGGAAGGAAGGGAACAGAGGAGGAAGGGGTCGCCAAGGGCATCATGGGTAGCTGGGTATTTCTCCCTAGTTCTAAAGACTTCAGTCCCTCTCCCTCTGAGGCACAAAAGACTTTGAAAGGAGACCTGAATTCCCAACTCTGGCACAGCCCTCTGTGTGACTTTAGACCAAAGTCCCAGCACATCTGGGGCCTATGTGTCCTTGTAAAACACGGTGACACATAGGCTCAGGTAGATGTTCCTTTCCTGTGAGGTTATGTCCAGACAAAGGCACCTTTCCCTCCTGCATTTGAAAATATTTTAAATTTTTATTTATTTTATTGGTTATTTTATTTATTTACATTTCAAAGTTGTCCCCCTTCCTGGTTTGCCCTCTGCAAACCCCCTACCTCATCTCCCCTCGCCCCTATTTTAAACATTTTTAAAGAGATTTATTTACTTTTATTTTATGTGTTTGGGGCTTTTTGCCCGGAGGCACTGTGTTGATGCCTGGTGCCCATAGAGGCCAGAAGAGACCATTGGGTCCCCCCCCCCCAGAACTATGAGTCTCTCTCTCTCTCTCTCTCTCTCTCTCTCTCTCTCTCTCTGTGTGTGTGTGTGTGTGTGTGTGTGTGTGTGTGTGTGTGTACCTTGTGGGTCATAATAGGACACTGACTCCCCCAGAGCTGGAGCTACAGGTGGCTTTGTGCTGGGAAAGGCCTGAGAACCTGAGCATCTCTGGCTCTGTGCCCAGCCTGGTCTGGGGTCCAGAGGTCAGGTCACCAGGCTTGGGCAGCGAGCCCTTCTACTCACAGAGAAGGATACTTCCTGGCCTCTTTGCTTCTTCCCATTTTGTTTTATTTTATTTGGGCTTTAAAAAAAAAAGATTTTTTTGTTTTTTTGTTTTTTTGTTTTTTTGTTTTTGTTTTTTTTAATTTATTTATTTATTATATGTAAGTACACTGTAGCTGTCTTCAGACACTCCAGAAGAGGGCATCAGATCTTGTTACAGATGGTTTTGAGCCACCATGTGGTTGCTGGGATTTGAACTCAGGACCTTCAGAAGAGCAGTCGGTGCTCTTAACCGCTGAGCCATCTCGCTAGCCCACTTATTTGGGCTTTTTATATTAATATTGGTTCTTCTTTATCCCATCCCCTTCCCTGTGCCCTCTCCCTCCCCTTTGTGGTTCTCCCCTCCCCCACAGACCCCTCTACCTTCCTGCCAAAGTGTTCTGTTCTCTCTGATATTCTCTCTAGTCCCTCAGGCCCCTGTATAGAAGTTTCACCACCCACCTTCCCCGACATCGCACATACATACACGTTAGAGACCACTTAGAATCTAGGATCCTTAGAGAGATACACGGTATTTCTGTTTCTGAGTCTGGCCTCCTTCGGTTAGCATAACGACCTTCAGTTCTATCTGCTGTCCTGTAGATCTCATGACTTCATCTCTCCTCATGGCTGCATGAAATTCCACTGTGCATATGTAACATGATTTCTTTACCATTCATCTGTTGACGGACACCAGGGCTGGCTCCACTTCCTGGCTGTCGAGGCCAGAGAGGCACATGGATGCCCAGGTGTCTCTGCGGTGTGCTGGCCTTCGGGTATGCACCTGTTTTTATTTTATTTTATTCTATTTTATTTTATTTTTTTTTGGGGGGGGGGTTCGAGACAGGGTTTCTCTGTATAGCCTTGGCTGTCCTGGAACTCACTTTGTAGACCAGGCTGGCCTCGAACTCAGAAATCTGCCTGCCTCTGCCTCCCAAGTGCTGGGATTAAAGGCGTGCGCCACCATGCCCGGCTCTGTTTTTATTTTTAAATGTTTTTGTTTTTTTTAAGACAGGGTCTCACTAGGTAGGCCTTGCCAGCCTGGAACTCTCTATGGAGTCACAGTGCGAGGTGAGTGTCCAACGTTCAGTCACCTGGCTGAGAGTCAAATGTTGGGGGTGTCATTACCAGCATCCCCCACATCCCTCCGCCACCTCACCAGCTGGGAACTTGCTACCACATGAATCTCTTTAGCTCTGCTACAGAACAGGAAAATAGCAAGTGAGCCCCTTTTCAGCTGGGGGGGGGGCACTGTGCACAGTGGCCTTAAGAACATGTCATTTGGGGGCTAGAAAGGTGGCTCAGTGGTTAAAAGCACTGATGGCTCTTCCAGAGGTCCTGAGTTCAATTCCCAGCAACCACATGGTGGCTCACAACCATCTGTAAATAGATCCGGCGCCCTCTTCTGGTGTGTCTGAAGACAGCTACAGTGTACTTATATACATAAAATAAATTTTAAAAAATCTTTAAAAAAATAACATGTATAGGCAGACTAGGTTATCACAGCAAGCCAATCAGGTGGGACTTTCAATACTGCTGCAAACAGGTGAGCTTACTCCTCACTGGGGGAGAGAGGGCATACACCAGTGGGTTCTGGGAATAGGGACTTAGGGGGAGGTTTGGACTGGGTTAGGTCATTTGGGGAGGGGTTTACAGAAGCCAGTTCTTTCCCCAGAGAATAACAGTGAATGAGACAATGTGGGAAGTGCTGAACTTGGTACACAGTAAGTACCCATCAGATGCTTCCTCCAGGGGACAGGCAGCAGCTGCAGTTTGGTCCAGCCCGTTGGGCTCCTCTAACTCACAAGGAGTTAAAGCAAGAACCAAACACCATGCAAGGACCTGCTCACATACTCATTCGACACGTGTTTTCTGAGTTGCTGTGGAGGTGGTTCTGTGGGTAATGTGCTTGCCACTCAAGCATGGGGACCTGGCACCCACATAGGAAAGCCAAGTATGGAGGCACACCCCTGGAATCCCAACCCTGAGGAGGTTTTTGGGGGCTTGGCCAGTCAGTCTGGCCAAACTCTGGAGTCCCAGGTTCAGTGAGAGGCCTTATAAATAACAATATCTCAGCAATAAAGGCTCCGATAGGAGCTGGGTCTTGAGAATCACACACGGGGAGAGAAGAGACCCAACTCTCAAAGGATGTCCTCTGGCTTCTACACGGTGTCACGAGCATCTCCGCCACAGACAGACAGACAGAAAGAGAGACAGACCCACAAATAAATATAATTCTTTTTAAATTACAAAAGGGGGCTGGAGAGAAGGCTGATTGGTTAAGAGCATTTTCTTGAGCCGGGCATGGTGGCGCACGCCTTTAATCCCAGCACTCGGGAGGGAGGCAGAGGCAGGCAGATTTCTGAGTTCGAGGCCAGCCTGGTCTACAAAGTGAGTTCTAGGACAGCCAGGGATACACAGAGAAACCCTGTCTCAAAAACAAACAAACAAACAAAGTAAAATAAAATAAAATAATAAATGAAAAAATAAGGTGAAAAAAAAATAAGGTGAAGCCAGCTGTGGTGGAAGACACCTTTGATCCCAGTCCTTGGGAAGCAGAGACAGGCAGATCTCTTCGAGGCCAGCCTGGTTCAGAGTGAGTTGTAGGACAGCCAGGGCTACACAGAGAAACCCTGTCTCAAAAAACCAAAATCGGGGGGCTGGAGAGATGGCTCAGCAGTTAAGAGCACCAACTGCTCTTCCAGAAGTCCTGAGTTCAATTCCCAGCAACTACATGGTGGCTCACAGCCATCTGTAATGAGCATCCAATGCTGTCTTCTGCTGTGTCTGAAGACAATGACAGTGTGCCCACATGTATGAAATAAATATGACCAGAGCAAGTGGGGCCAGAGCCAGTGGGGCCAGAAAAAAACCAAACCAAAGCAAAAAAGTGGAGATGAGTGAGGAAGACATCCCAGCATTGGCTTCTGGCCTCAACACAAGCATACACATTCACGTGCACACACAAGCACTTAAAAAAAAAAACAAAAAACCCACTAGTTTTCTGAGGGTCTGTTTTGTAGTGGATCTGATCTGAGTGCCTGGATAAAACATTTTAGTGGGGGAACAGATGGGAACCAGGCACACAGCTACAGCAATGGAAATCACTGATGCTGAACTACTGGGCTGTTGAGCCAGATGTAGCATCACGGGAGCGGAGGAAGCCCTGCCTAGCCTGCTTGGCTGTGGCGCCCCCTGGTGGGAAAAGGCGGTAAGGACCGCGCATCTGTGAGGCTCCTCTCAACAGTCTCCCCTCAGGACTCCTCCTTGGTCAACTTTCCAGTCCTGGGAAGAGGTGGTCTCAAGCAGGTCTAACCTTGTCGTTTTTACCAGCTTGTCCCCTGTGAAAATGACTGTGTCCCCTGTCCTCAATGACTGTGAGTGTCTGGGTACTGTCTTTGTCACCGTTGTTTCCAGGAACCCTGCCTGTTCCCTATGGCTGCTCAATATATATATATATATATTTTAAAATTATTTCTTTATTTTATGTATATAAGTACACTGTAGCTCTTTTAAGACACACCAGAAGAGGGCATCAGATCCCATTACAGATGGTTGTGAGCCACCATGTGGTTGCTGGAAATTGAACTCAGGACCTCTGGAAGAGCAGTCAGTGCTCTTTAACCACTCACTGAGCCATCTCTCCAGCCCCCTCAGTATATAACTTTTTTTAAAAAAAGGATTCGTTCATTTTTATTCTTTATGTACGTGGGTGTTTTTTACACCATGTGTGCAGTACCTGAAGAGACCAGAAGAGGGAGTTGGATCACATGGAATTGGAGGTTGTGGTTTGCCTTGTGGGTGCTGGGAATTGAACCCTGTATTTGAAAAGCAGCCAGTGTTCTTAACTGCTGAACCAATTCTCCGGCACTTTAGTAAGGTCTTGGTGCATGAGTGGGCACAGATGACTGGCTTTCTGGGTTCCAAAGAGAGGGAAGGGGTGCTATTTGAAGACCCAGGTGACTGGGCTAAAGGCAGTAGTGGAGTATGTGTTTGGAACTCCGTCCACTGGGGAGCATCTGAGAGTGGGATCATCACTCTTCAGTAGGTTCGATCTGTCCTAGAGTTTGTTTGTTTATTGGCAGGATCTCACCTAGGCCATGTTGGTTTCAAACTCATTGTATAACCAAGGGTGTCCTTGAACTGCCTCGCTGCGGATGGAACGCCAACGCTTCGTGCGTGCCAAGCGGGTACTCTATCGGCTGAGCCCTGCTCCCACCTTCTGCCGGTGTTCTACGGTTAATTTGTCCTTTTCCTGATTCCTGAAGTGAAGCTGTTCACTTCCAGGACCTGATCAGAATCTGGGGTCCTCTCCTCTCTCCAAGTAATGACGCAAAACTTCAATTCTGCGCAGTTGATATTACCTCTGGGTATAACCTGCCGCTGACTTCACGGGACAGCAGCCGCCATAGTGACCTGTAGAGTTCCTTGGCACAAAGTCGGGACAAGGAAATAATCAAAACTGTGATCATGGTTTCTGGGGGATGGGAAAGGTGTTGAGACCTTGCCACCCTGTAACCTCTACTGCCTGCTTCCCCCAGGTCCAGATGGGCGATCCTGAGTCATCACCCAGGCTGGGATGTGACCTTGTGGTGACACAGCTGCCTGTGTCGTCCACAATAAACTCACTGCTCTGCCGAGTTGGACGTGGATCCTTATTTGGGTCGCTCTGTGCCCTGTCCAGAGGGACAGACGTTTCTCTGTATTTCTCCAAGAAATGTCAGAAAGCAGAAGATAGGCCAGTGGGATGGCCCTGCAGGTAGAGGTGCTTACCACCA
This sequence comes from Mus pahari, assembly GCF_900095145.1. Lineage (NCBI taxonomy): Eukaryota > Metazoa > Chordata > Mammalia > Rodentia > Muridae > Mus > Mus pahari. Next base: position 23,766,757 of record NC_034610.1, on the reverse strand, counting down.
AGCCTGTGTGAATTTGATGAGAATTAACTACCCTTGATGTCCTCTGACCTCCAACAACACACTATTGCATGCACACACTTGTGAATGACCCACAAAATAAAAACAATGTAATTAAACACACACACACAAACATACACACAAACACACACACACATACACAAACACACAAAGGCGTCAACCTGCGTTCTTCTTCTAGAGGACCCAACTCTCCTTGCCAGCACCTGTGTCTAGTGGCTCACAACTGTTTGTAACTCCAGCCCAGGATTTCACATGCCTCCCCTGCCCTCCTCTGGCACCTGCACACACATGCACAGACCCACACACAGACACACACATACATGTGATTTTAGAAATCTTTCTTTCTTTTTTTAAAGATTGATTTATTTATTTTATGTATGTAAATACACTGTCACTCTCTTCAGACACACCAGAAGAGGGCATCAGATCCCATTACAGATGGTCGTGAGCCACCATGTGGTTGCTGGGATTTGAACTCAGGACCTCTGGAAGAGCAGCCAGTGCTCTTAACCGCTGATCCATCTCTGCAGACTTAGAAACCTTTCAAAGGTAATCTTACAGCAGGAGTCTTCCTGCTGACCACCCTGCCTGCTCGGACGCCCCATGACCTCACTGAATCCCCAGACCTCGGGGCACCCACTTTGCCCTGAAAAGAAGTCCTTGGCACTTCTGTAGGCCAGTGTCAAGGTAGCCAAGGACCAGGGCACAGCTGAATTTCAATCTCACCATGTATGGCTTTGTGACCTTGAGAAGATAGGAGAACATCTCTGAGCTTTGTCAACTGTTCATGAGGACAGCGCCACCCACGTGGCCAGGGTCAGAGCAGGTTGTGATGGCTGACACCCGGCTCTCGGAGGTTCTGTCTGGCCTTGCTTGCAGTAATCTCTCCCTTCCCTGCAGAACTGGACAGAGCTGCAGTCCACCAGCCTTGCCCAGCCTCTCTGTCCTCAAATTCGTCTGGCTCTGGCTAATGTGTTGACTGTTCCTCTAGACTAGAACATTTTGTTCAGGAGGGTCGGGTCTTTGATGCCAACACCCAGAACCCAGCAGCACCTGTTGGTGGAAAGACTGCAGGTGTGGGTGGGGCTTCCTCTCAGGAGATCTTGGTACCGCTGAGTGGCTGTCATTTTGTACCTGATGTGCCGGCCAGCTTACCTTCCTGTCTGGGGCTGTGCCAGCTCAAATGACCTGCTAGCTATGTAGATGGGGTCATGACCCTGCCTACACTTCTGAGTGCCCTGCCAGTCACCTCAGAGACAATGTGCATCTCCAGGACAGGGGTCACTAAGTCTGGCTGTTCTGCTCCTTCTGTGTAAATACCAGTGTCACCTGCCAGGGTCACAGAGACCTAGTGAGCCCAGTCTGGCAGCTGTGAACCTGATTAAAGCTCTGAATTCATGTAAGTAATTCAGACAGCCTCTCTGTCCACATCAGCTTTTGAATATATACATAAACACATATTTATATATACACATATATATGTATATACATATACACATACATAAAATATATTGTAATATAATATAATGATTTTATATGATATATTTATAACAAAATTTATATTAATTATATGATAATAATATATAATATATTAAAACAGTATATATAATAGGTGACTATATGTACACACACATATATTATATGTATACACACATGTACATACATACATATGGAATTGTCAATGAGTAAAGGAAAATGGTATTCTAGCTTTAAGATGCTGTAGGGGCTATAGAGATGACTTATCAGTTAAGGGCACTGGCTGCTCGTCCAGAGGACCCAAGGTTGGTCCCAAGCACCCAGGGGACGTGGCTCACAGTCACCTGTAACTCCAGTTCCAGGAGATCTGACATCTCCAGCTTCTTCTGGCATCTGCATATACCCTGCATATTCTTTGTTTTTTTTTTTTTTTTCTTTCTTTGAGACAGGGTTTCTCTGTGTAACCCGGCTGCTTAGAACTCACTCTGTAGACCAGGCTGGCCTCAGACTCACAGAGATCCTCCAGTCTCTGGCTCTTGAGTGCTAGGATTTTTTAAAAAATGTTTATTTATTTGTTTATTTATTTAATGCATATGAGTACACTGTATTCTGGTGTGTTCAGACACACCAGAAGAGGGCATCAGATCCCATTACAGATGGTTGTGAACCACCATGTGGTTGCTGAGACTTGAACTCAGGACCTTTGGAAGAGCACTCAGTGCTCTTAACCGCTGAGCCATCTCTCCGGCCCAAGTGCTAGGATTAAAGGCATGCACCACCACTGCCTGGTGTGTGTCCCCACAGAGGAGAGTGCTGGATTCTCCGAAGTTGGAGTTAGTTGTGAGCCACCCAATGTGGGTACTGAGATTGAAGCCAGGTCCTCTGGAAGAGCTCATAACCACACAATAGTCCGTATTCAGTCAGGGTCCAGGCCCAGCCATTCTTGCCCAGAGTCTTTCCCTCTGCCCCTGCTCAACCACATCAGATGACACTTGGAAGGGCCACCCTGCTCCCTTCTAAAAGTAGCTCATTCTCCAGAACCTGCAAAAGGAAAGCAAAGAACTGACGTTCCCCCACCACACACTAACACATACAACATACATTTTTAAAGAAAAAACTGGAGAAGAGACAGAAAAGAACATCTCACGGCCAGGCGAGAGGAACATCCCTACGGACTCAACATGCAGAAGGCGGAGACAGGAGAAACGGGGATGTTCAGAGCCAGCCTGGGCTCTGAGTTTGAGACAGGCTGGGTAATACAGCAAGAACATCTCAAAAATAAGCCACTAGGAGCAGGGAGATATCCCAGTGGTTAGCGCACTCAAGCATGGGGGCTGGGCTTGGGATCTCCAGAACTCACCTAAAGTGCCAAGAGCCTCATGCACCAGAGGCCACACCCCGCCTCACTCTGGACCCTTGGAAAGAGGACCCATCTGGCAACCTAGCTCGGTGTGAGGAGCAGCGCGGATTGATTAGTGGCCTGCCTGGTGATGGCCACCCTGCATCTCTCAGGCACTGCAGGGCAAGTCCCCACCACCATTTACATTCATTATGGAGTCTCTGCTTTTCCCACATTCCTTGGGCTGTTACCAGGCCTGGGTGTTTGCTCCTGTCTGGAATGTCCTTCCTTGGCTTGGCTAAGGCCAGGACACCACTGGCTCCCCAAATCTGGCTCAATCTGGGCCTCTAGAGCCTGCACATATAGTTTCTCCCTCCTCTGATTCCTGGAGGATTTAGAGTACCCTAAGCCCCAATTTAGAAATGATCCTTGAAGCTGGGCGTGGTGGTGCATGCCTTTAATTCCAGGAGGCAGAGGCAGGCGGATTTCTGAGGAAGAGGAGGAATCTGTGAGGTTTTTTTTTNTTTTTTNTTTTNTTTTTTTTTGGTTTTTCGAGACAGGGTTTCTCTGTGTAGCCCTGGCTGTCCTGGAACTCACTCTGTAGACCAGGCTGGNCTCGAACTCAGAAATCCNCCTGCCTCTGCCTCCCNAGTGCTGGGATTAAAGGCNTGCGCCACCACGCCCGGCTGTGAGTTTTTTTTTTCTTTCTTTTTTTTTTTTCTGTTCTCTCTTTCTTTCTTTCTTTTTTTTTTGTGAGTTTTAAAAAAAAGATTATTTATTTATTTTTATGTATATGAGTACACTGTAGCTACAGAGATGGTTGTAAGCCCTCATGTAGATGCTGGGAATTGAATTTAGAACCGCTGCTCGCTATGGCCCTGTTTGCTCTGGCCCAAAGATTTATTTATTATTATAAATAACTAAACTGTCACTGTCTTCAGATGTTGGGGGTGGGGTCAGAGGGCATCAGATCTCATTACGGATGGTTGTGAGCCACCATGTGGTTGCTGGGATTTGAACTCAGGAACTTTGGAAGAGCAGTCAGTGTTCTTAACCGCTGAGCCATCTCTCCAGCCCCTGTGAGTTTTTAAGCAAGTTTTTGGAGGGTGGACATGGCCCGTTTGTCTCTGCCCTCCCTGACTAGTTAGAAACAGAGAAGCTTCCAGCTGTTCACTCAGAGTTGGCTGGGCACCTGCCAAGACCCGTGCTTGTTTTCAAGTAGTGTCTGCCTTACAGAGGGAACAACTGCAAACTATGACATGCTATATTACAGGGGACCTTGAAGTCAACCTGTAGGTCCCAGGGACAGAACTCAGGTTCTCAGGTTTGGCAGCGAGCACCTTTATTCACTGAGTCATCTTGCCGCCCCCTCTGCCCCCTTTTTCTCAATTGTGAGAGTGAGCTGCCATGTTGAATTATTAGCTCCTCAGCCTGGACACCACTGTGCATTGGCTCAGATGACCCCTTGGTAGAAGGGACTGTCCTTGCACCGCAGGACACTTAACTGAGTCCCCAGCTCCCATCCTTTCCTTCTGTGCTAGGATCACCTCGCAGGTGATAATTTAAAACATTTCCAGACACTGCTAATAGTCCCTGGGGCACAGATAATATGGGGTAAAGAAGACAAAAGTTATTTTATTATTTAATTTTTATTTTTACATTTTTATTTGTGTGTGTGTGGAGTCTGTATATGCCACAGTATAAGTGTTGGGGGGCAGGGTCAGAGGAGAAACTTTTGGGGGTTAGTTCTCTACATCCACCAATGTGGGTTCTTCTGGGGATCAAACTCAGCTTGTCAGGCTTGGTGGCAAGCCCTCTTATCCACTGAGCCATTTCATCTACCCTGATCCATTCCATTCTTTAGTGTGTATTTCAGACCTCGGCTCTCTATGTTGCCCAGGTTGGCCCTGAACACCTGATCCTCCTTCGTTAGCCTCCCGAATGCTAGGATTCCAGCAGGTGCCGTCATGTCCCTCCTGGCTGCAGCTCACTTGTTTTCTTGGTTCTGTGTGAACACAGAGTTGTTTCCTGCTCCAGAGTTGATAGCCCCGGAGGTTGAAATCACCTTCCTGTGGCTACAGATGATGTTGTCAGTCTGTCTGTACTCCAGGACACTCCAGGACAGTCACACCAGGGTAGGGTAGAAGGTGTGGCTCCTCTGTTTTGCCCTCTGCAAACTCATTAGCTTTGCCCTGTGAGTCTCTGGGTTTCATTTCCTTCTCCATTTACATTTTGCTTCTGTGTGGAAATGACCGTAGCTCCCAGGGCGGGAACAGCTGCTCAGTCATTCTGACGCCATTTACTGGTATTGTAGCACAATGCATTTACCATTCCATCTACATCTTTTATAACATTTGGTTATTTATTCTGTGGTTCCAGAAGCACACAAGCCACGGCACCTGTGTGTAAAAGGACAGTTCTCTCCTTCCACCCCGTGGGTCCCAGGAAACAAATTCAGGTCCCTAGCCTTGGTGGCCCGCACCTTTGCTTGCTGAGCCACTTCGATGGTCCTTAGAGAGTTTTTGTTTATTTGTTTTGTTTTGTTTTTGAGACAGGGTTTCTCAGTGAAGCCCTGGCTGTCCCAGAATTTGCTTTGTAGACCAGGCTGGCCTCGAACTCAGAGATTTCCCCCTTCCTCTGCCTCCTAAATGCTGGGATTACAGGCTGGCCTCAAACTCAGAAATCTGCCTGCCTCTGCTCCTAAGTGCTGGGGTTAAAGGTGTTTGCTACCATGGCCCGGCTCAGAGCTGTTCTTAAGTATGCTAAAAATGTCATTTAGGAACCAGGATGTGTTTCAATTGTTCTTGCTGAACAAGATGAGTACATGAATTCAGATTCCAGGACCTACAGAAAATGCTAGGCATAAAGGCCTGTGCCTATAACCCTAGCACTGGGAAGGTACATACAAGAGGATCATGGGGCTTGTAGGTCTGCCAGTAGTGTTCACTAGAGATTCTGTGTCAAAAATGTGAGGTTGAGAGCATTTTAAGAAGATACACACCGGGCGTGGTGGCACACGCCTTTAGTCCCAGCACTCGGGAGGCAGGGGCAGGCGGATTTCTGAGTTCGAGGCTAGCCTGGTCTACAAAGTGAGTTCCAGGACAGCCAGGGCTATACAGAGAAACCCTGTCTCGAAAAACCAAAAAAAAA
>NC_034610.1:23753241-23757939 GCF_900095145.1 Mus pahari | reverse complement strand
TCTCTCTCTCTCTCTCTCTCTCTCTCTCTCTCTCTCTCCCTCCCTCTCTCTCTCTCTCTCTCTTTCTCTCTCGTTTTTTGTTTTTTGAGACAGGGTTTCTTGGTGCAGCTCTGGCTGTCTTAGAACGTGCTCTGTAGACCAGGCTGGTCTGAAAATTACAGAGATCCTCCTGCTGTCAGTGTCCCAAGTGTTAGGATTAAAGGCATGTGCCACCACACCCAGCTAATAAAAATAAATCTTAAAAAGTAGTTAGGAAGAGGGAAGAGTCCTTTGGGAGTCCTCTGTCTCGGTAATCTCCAGCGAGTCACAGAAACGCAGGGATTGAGCACAGACGCTTGGAGGGCAGTGGTTGCTGGGAGCAGGGCTTATGAGCAGTCACTCTGTCCTGCATCTGTAGGTGGGGACATTCCCCACACAGGGCTGCCATAGCCACTATCAGATAGTCATCAGGTGACAAGACTTTCACAGAGACTCCATCATGCCTGAGCAACGGCTCAGAGGAAATGGATCTGGGTGGCACCAACACCGTAGCTGGGAATGGAAGAGCAAGCTCAGCAGGTCCAGGGAACACCCAGGACACAGAGGCTTCCCTCATAAACCCCACTGCCTGTCAGCATGCGTCAGGAAAATGTCCATAGGTGCATTTAGCCCAGAAACGGTCTCCAGCAATGTGTACCGGGAGGCTCTGCTCTAGGGGAGGTAGTCATTGCTCACAATTGACTTCTCCCCCATCAAAGTGAGGGAGAGATTTGAAGTAAATAAAAAAAAAAAGACTTTTAGAGGATTTTATAAGTATGTGCACATATGTGAACCTGTGTGTGGGTATGTGCACACGTGTGAACCTGTGTGTGGGTATGTGCACACGTGTGAACCTGTGTGTGGGTATGTGCACATGTGTGAACCTGTGTGTGGGTATGTGCACATGTGTGAACCTGTGTGTGGGTATGTGCACATGTGTGAACCTGTGTGTGGGTATGTGCACATATGTGAACCTGTGTGTGGGTATGTGCACATGTGTGAACCTGTGTGTGGGTATGTGCACATATGTGAACCTGTGTGTGGGTATGTGCACATGTGTACTTTGGACATCAGAGACCAGTGGTGTGGGTCTCCCGGAGCTAGAGTCACAGGCAGTTGTCAGCATGATGTGGTGCTAGAAATTGAATCAGCAGTGAGCACTCTTACTCCCTGAGCCATCTCTCCAGGCCTCCGGGGGAGGATGTTTGAGACAGGGTCTCCGATTTGCAGTAAATCTGCCTGTTTCCTGAGTACAGGGGTTACCTGGGATGACAGGTATGAAGCACACTGAGGACTTCCTGCTGAAAAGTCTGACTTCAAGAAGTATGAGAGTTCATTCATTCATTCATTCATTCATTCATTCAAGGCAAGGTCTCACTACATACCTCTGGCTGTCTTGGAATTCACCTGTAGACTGAGGCTGACCTTGAACTCTAATCTGCCTTCCCCTGTCACCCAAGTGCTGGCATGTACCACTAGGTCCAGTTGGGAACCTTTCTTTCTGGTATACCAAGCCACCTCTCCAAGTTACAGCAGGCTACAAGATGTTGACCTTCAATGTACTCTCAAGAGCAGAGGGACTCCTGCATGTCTTATATACTGCGGGTGCTACTGCCAACTGGTAGTATCTAGAGACCTCTGTGGCTGTTACAAATCAGGGAAGGAAGCGTTGTTGCTGCTGGCATCTAGTGGGCGGAAGCATGGGTGGGGACTACTTGGTGGCCTACAAAGGAGGGCTCTATGACTAATGATATTCTGGCTGAGATGTCAGCAGTGGCTAACTCTTGCTTTAGATCCCTCAGAACACTGGTTGTGGGGAAGAAGCCACTTCGCCCTTCCCTCTGGAGTAAGGCTCCTGCAGCTAGGGAGCTAGATGTAGGCTGTCCCACAAAGGGCTATGAGGAATAGGTCCCCAGACCAGGTGGATTTTAAAGATCTTCCTGGTTGATTAAAAACCAGACAAAAACCAGTTGTAGACAAAAGCCAGAGGCGCTGCCGAGGCTTTAGTGTGTGTCACTCTAGGGTTCTCTTGGCCACAGCCAAGCAGAGTGTGCCGCTCCCCAACTGGAAGCCTGGGACGTCCCACCAGATTTGCCACTCAGCATGGTTTAGATCTTAGGGTTCCTGATTTAGAGACATCCAAATGGTGATAACTCTGAAATCCATAATGATTCTGGTCCCAAGCATTCTGGGTAAAAGGCAATCCTCCACCTTTACCATTTATCAGTGACAGGGGTGGGGGTGGGGAGATATACTATAGGATGTCACTGCCACGCACCTCACATGACCCCACGTGTGTCTGTGTGGGGCTCTGTTGCAGATGGTCTCTTAGATTCTCTCCGGGTTCTTCTATCAGAGAACGTGATACTTAACCATTGCCCCTCCCTGACCTGTGCACTTGTAAGGTCTTCCGGACATGTACAGTAGGTGTGTCCATTTCAAAACACACCTGGGGCCGGGTGTGGTGGTGCACGCCTTTAATCCCAGCACTTGGGAGGCAGAGGCAGGCGAATTTCTGAGTTCGAGGCTAGCCTGGTCTACAAATTGAGTTCCAGGACAGCCAGGGCTATACAGAGAAACCCTGACTCGAAAGAAGAAAAAAACAATTGGATTATAAAGGACCACCCCTCTTGTTTGCATTGTTACCTGAGCCACCCCCCCCCCCCTAGTTTCCTGACAGTAGAGAAGTGAGTCACCCTGATGGAACCACTTGACTGCAGGTACCTGGACTGTCTGCCAGCCTAAAGCATAAGCATGTGTCAAATGCTAGAGACTAAGCAGGTCTGCTTGCAAAGGTCTCCTGTCATGCACATGATGGCCGACCTGGCAGAAGCTGAGACTGAGAACTAAAACCTCGAGCAGAGTTATTACCAAGTGGCAAGTTAAGCCCCAGTCCGCAGTAAGGGAGGTAGAGGTGGGTACTGTGTACTGGTAGGTATGTTTACATTGTGTCTGTGTGTGTGTGTGTGCATGCATATGGAGGTCAGAGGCGTTACTCCTAAGTCACCATCCACCCTTTACATTCTTTTTCTTATATAATGTATTTTTGTCTGCATGTTTCTGGACTATGTCCCTGGTACCCACAGGAGCCAGAAGTGGGCATCCAATCGCCTGAAACACAAAGTTGTGAACCTGGGCCCTCTGCAAGAGCAGCCAGGGTGCTTAACTGCTGCTGATCCATTTCTCCAGGCCCCACCTTCTTTTTTTTTTTTCCGAGACGGGGGGGGGGGGGTTTCTCTGTGCAGTCCTGGAACTCACTTTGGCCTCGAACTCAGAAATCAGCCTGCCTCTGCCTCCCAAGTGCTGGGCGCGCCACCACGCCCGGCCAGGCCCCACCTTCTTTTGAGGCAGGCTCTATCCTGAAGCAGACTATGCTGGCTGGCCATTGAGCCCGAGAATCTGTCTCTATACCCCTAGCTCTAGGATTGCATGTTGCCATACCTAGGTATGTTCAAGGGTTTGGGGATTGAACCATGTATTTTTGGCTTTCAAGGCAAGCCCCCTTTGCTGACCCAACCATCTCCCAAGCCCATCCTTCAGCTTCTACAAAAGTTCTCTGTGATGCTGCAAAATTCAAATAAGAATATTGAAAGACACTAAATGTTCCATTTGAAAATGGAAACCCAGGATCACTTTGTTCCCGTGATCATAGTTAGAAATGAAGAACACACTTTGGTTGACCATTTTGGGGTAACAGTAGCAACGAGAGCCCCACCCTTTCCTCTTTCCTCCTGTACTCTAAGAGGCTCCTTATGGTTACCATCTTAGCTTAAGTGCACTCAGTTTCTGGGGCCAGTTCTCTCAGAACCCCAGGAGAGCTGTATCCAGGTCTGCTTGTCCCAAAAGTTGTCTGATTCTTATTTTTATTACATTTAAAATTCTGCCTAAGTGCAGAGGTCAGAGGACAACTTGAGAGTTGGTTCTCTCCTCCCACTGAGTCCCTAGGATTCAATTCAGGTTGCAGGACTTGGTGACAAGCCATCTTGCCGGGCCAGCTGAGTTTTACCAGAGCTACCTATACCTCCATGACAGCTGAAAACATTTTCTGTCACCTTTGTGGGGACTCAGGAAAAGAATGGCGTCTACACTTGACTCTCTTCAGGACAAAAAGCTCAGCTCTGTGAGTGTCCTCAGGTTAGCTGGAAGAACGTGTCATCAAAGTTCCTGAGAACCTGGCTGTGAGACCCTGCAGCCTTCTCATGCATGATACAGCTCACTAGTTCTGAAGAACAACTTTAGGGCCTTGAAGACAGCAGAGTCAGGCAGATGTGCTCCCATCCTGCAATCACAGGCACACACCTAGCCTTCTCTTTGGCAACCTAAAGATAAAAATACATGGCGTATAAAGTTTTAGAGTAGTTAGTCAGAAAGCAACTCCCCCCCACCCAGGGTAGATTTATTTATTATATTTAAGTACACTGTAGCTGTCTGCAGACACACCAGAAGAGGGCATCAGATCTCATTATGGGTGGTTGTGAGCTACCATGTGGTTGCTGGGATTTGAACACAGGACCTTTGGAAGAGCAGTTAGTGCTCTTACCTGCTGAGCCATCTCTCCAGCCCCCTAGAAAGCAACTTTTTTTTTTTTTTTTTTTGGTTTTTTGAGACAGGGTTTCTCTGTGTACCCCTGGCTGTCCTGGAACTCACTCTAGACCAGGCTGGCCTCGAACTCAGAAATCC
>NC_034610.1:23738044-23751911 GCF_900095145.1 Mus pahari | reverse complement strand
TTCAGCTTTCAGCTTTCTTAGCTTGTCACCATGAGTGAGGAGAACATGATTTCCAGAACCAGGAACAGTCCTAGGAGAGGACTTGTTTTCCTGAATTGGTGACATCAGATGGCAAGGGTTCAGGTGCTCTGTCCGTCCTGTTTTCCTGCACCATGAGCACCTGGAGGATCAGTTGTGTTCAACACAAAGGAGCTGGAGGAAGAGGAGGAGGGAGCAGTGTGTCCATGGAGTCGGCGGGCGGAGGCATGTGGACAGGAACTGCTGGGAAGCCTTCCCACGCCTGGCCCAGGGCTTCCAGAAGACAGGACAAGCTCCAAGGGCACAGCATGCAAACACATCCGTGCTCTGCTACGTGTGAAGATGACACAGGAAACTACTGATGGCAGGCGCCTGTGCCCGGCACTGGAGACCTCTGCACCGAGGTGAACAGTAAGCACAGCAAACAGCTTGCTCCTGAAGTGAGGGAGGGCAGCTGCACATACAGGCATGCACACACATGCACCATGGCCTTCCCAAAGGCTGCCTTGTTTTTTCCAGCTCCCCACTGGCCATCCAACAGCCCTGTGCACTTGCCTGGCTCAGAACGTCAGCAGCTGAGATTCTTTAACTATCTACGCGCCCTTCTCTCCTTTTAAGGCACAAACAGACTGACAGCTTTAAACATACCTGTCAGGTTCTGAAGACATTAAGCAAGCCGGTAACAGGCTAGAGACCAGGAGCCAGTTGGTTCTCTTGGACTTTATGCATGGCTGAGGGAGAGCCTCAGACCTGAAGCAGCCTCTCTCTGTCACTGTGATATGGTAAAGGCAGGGCCACAGGAGAAGCCAAAATGGCAAGGTAACTAAGAACAGGGATATTTTCATATTTCTTACTTTACACACACATCCCTAAGGAGATGGCAGTTCCCATCAACTTGCCCAGACTCTGAGAAAGCAGGCAGACTGCCAAGGACCACTCACAACTCATAAAGTCACTGCCATCACAATGACTTCCACAAAGATAGGTGGACAGACGAACAGTCAGACAGACACACACACTAACACATACATGCACCCCCTTCCACCATGAAGGAATCTTTCAACAAGAGGCACTTGAATGGTATTTGGAGAGTTCCCATGAAAAGGTCTTCCCCTCACAGTGAAGTGGGATAGACAGAACAGAAACCAGGTGCTCAGGACTCCATTTCTTCTTGGTCAAGGGGTGGTGGCACAAAGCTGATGACTTCATCATAGGTCAGGCCTAGGGCAGGGAAGGAAGGGTGAGGCGTAAGACTCTGGGCCCTGTCTTTGCCGACAGACACTCCTCCCTCCTGGAAGTGGTTTGATGAACTGCATCAATCTGCCTTGCTCCTTGCACATGACCTGCAGCAGATCAGCTCCAGTTCAAGGCCACGGAGAGAACTATCGCCCCACTCCATCATGCAAGGTGCTCCTTCTGAGTGCTCCCTGGAGCAGCACTGCACACAGTGAGGCAGTCCTGCTCCGGAGTCTAACTGCAGAACTGACCTTGCTTTATGAAGGAGTATGACTGGGGGTGGAGATGTGGCTCCATTCCTGGCTGTTCCTAACTAGGCCAAAAGTAAGCTATAAAAAACTCCTGTCCTAGTTCTGTGCTGAAATACACTGGACCCTCTTTATCCTGAAAAGATGCTGTAAATGTAAAACTGCCAAGCACCTCAAAGCCCTGCCGGTGTGAAGGCTGTGCACTTACTTGGTGTCCACAGCCCATCAGGGAAGTACACACCAGAGACACTGGCAGTGAGCTCAAAGAGCTGCTGGCAACCATTCCTGAGGGCTTTATTCAGACAGGTTCTCATGTAGCCCAGGATAGCCACAAACTACCTACCAGGCTGTGAGTAACTTTACAGTCTGTTTTTTTTTTTTAACCTTAAACTTTTAATCTGATTTCCAAGTGCTAGGATCACAGGTATGTTGGAAATATGTGTGAGTCCTAGGTCCAATCTCCAGCACTGTTAAAAAAAAATTATATAAACTGGAGTTGGTATCACATGCTTTTAATCCCAGCACTCGGGAGGCACAGACAGATAGATGAATCTCTGAGTTTGAGGCTAGCCTGATCTACAAAGTAAGTTCCTCCGAACTTACAGAGAAAAACAGAGAAAAACCCTGGCTCAGAAAACATACAAAACATGAATAAAATGAAAGCAAGCTCAAGGCCCATGCTAGCCTGCCCTGGACTCACTCTTCCACTCATCTATGAGGAGGTCCCTGCTTTCAAAGGACTGGTCATAAGGGTCAGCAACAGGCTCATCATCAGGGTCGTGATACTGAGCAAAGTAGGCATGCGCAAGAGCTTGGGCTGCTGTGATCCTCTTATCTGAGTCCAAAACGAGCATCTTCTCCAGCAGGTCGACAGCTGTCACATCAGAAAAGAGGAGGAAAACACATGACATTAGTGCCATCACTGTACAAGTTCCAAGCACCTTTCACATCCACACAAAGCATCCTTTAAGGTGTCTGCTTCTGCATGCAATCCCTTTCCTCTGTGTACATGGTGAGTGCCTCTGGCATATTTTAAAAACATTACTGAGGTTCTGGGTTTGAAACCCAGAATAATAAACAAACAACTCCCCCCTCCAGCTTTCTCCTCTCCATTTGCCTTGGTTTTCACTTGTAGACACTCCAGATGTTGAGCACACCATCATCAGAGGCTTCCACTCTTCGTGTGCTGTATGTACTCCCTCCCATTTTTCTCTAGTCTTTAGATTTACCAAAAACCAGAAATTCCATCTCAATCGTTGGTAAGAGTGAAATTAGGCATGCTAGGTGAAACCATGCCACAGGTGATGCTGTGAACTGTGGGCACCACAGCCAGGAGCTCCACTGCTGTTGAGCTAAAGGTGGTTGGCATTTTGAGCTCTTTCCCGTTTCTCCCCAAGTGAATAATATGGGGAGATGGTTTGTCTCCTGGTGATTATCAGTTATTTTCAATAATGGCTTCTAGGTTTTTCTCTCCCAAAAGTACCTCAATAGAGGCTGGGGAGCAGACCTGTTGAATTCTGTGTGATGAGGTCGCCCTGCTAAGGAGGATAATTTGTTTAGAGCAGTTATCACACAAAACAGAAATAAACTCCACAAGTTTTTAAATTTATGTTTAAGTATGTCTCCACTACAGTGCATGCCTGCTGGCTGAAAATCTAAAAGCCAGCAGAGGGTGCTGGATCTTCTGGAAGTGGAATTAAAGACAGTTGTGAGGCACCATGTTGGTGCAGGGACTCAAACGAAGGACCCCTCGGCAGAACAGCCAGTGCTCTTAAGCACTTAGCCATCTCTACAGCTCGAGATGATTTCTTCAATGTGGAAGGCTGTGGGTGTTGAGGAGAACTTCCTGAAGAGATGATATACCTCTGCTCCTCTGAGTGATTATGTACCCAGCAGCCTGAACACCAGTTATCCACAGAAACACAGGTTTTGAGGGTACAGAGGAAACAGCAAACATGCATATATATGCTGGCTCTCCAGTTTAGAGTGCTGGAGGAGGGCTGGAATATAGCTGGTAAAGTTTGCAAAGTGTGCATAGTGGCACAAAGGCCACATGACCCTGTCTTCAACACTGAAGCACTGGTGGACTGCCTGGATACAAATCCTTCTCACATTTGTCTACATATCTGCTAACTTTATACTGAACATGAATGAGTGGGTGCCTGGTACCCTGGGGTAAAAAGGTTCACCTCCTCAGGACCAAAGCACTTAGATGAGGAACAAGGTCAGAAGTAAGAACAAGACTTTTCATGGATGGAGGCAGACATAAATAGACACTCTAAGATCAAAGGGCAATGTGAAGTTCTCGGCTGTGTTTTGAGACTTGCAGTGATGTGAAGCCTGTGACTGGCAACAGGGCTGTTAATATTTATATCGCTGGTGTGCAGCCCAGCTAGCACGCTGGGGACGGCTAGGCTAGCGATCGGTAACAGCGTGTTCCTTCTGACCAGCACTTGGCAATGGGCTGCCAGGCACGTTTGGATGTGAGCAGGCTGTGAGGAGCACCAGAAGGGCCAGAGCCTCCTTTCAGTCTCCAGTAGCCTGGACTCACTCCTGTAAGCCAGTTCTTCTCAGTGTCTAAATGGGGATGTCTATCAACTCCATCAGAGAAGACTCAGACACTGTGCACCGCATGCACATCTGCTGGTGAGGATTCAGGGGTGGAATCATCATGCAAAGATTAGAGATCAGAGACCTCAGACCATTACCTCATGCTACAGCTCAAGGTAAGTTACAGAGAGCCCAGTGAGCCTGACAGGGAAGCCACACACCTAACCCAACCTGTCAGTACCATGCACACCTGAGGCCTGAATGGTGTAGCTTAGGCTGGACTCCCACCTCCAAGAATGCACACACCTCTCCTGCTACAGGAATCATTGCCACAGCCACAGGCATTCCTCGGTATGGTGGCTATGGACAGAGTTCTTGAAAGGAAAATAGCCCCTGCTTCTCCCAGCTTTTGAAATCACTGCCATAGACATCAGCCCTTCAAAGGATAAGTAACTCTGGCACATGGCTTCTGGAACCCTCAGAAAGGGACATGATTCAAGAAGACTTAAGTGCAGTGACTTTATAGTAAGATCTGCAGGAATGGTAGAGGCAGGGGACAGCAGCCACCACCTGCTCCCTCCCCTCTCCTGGCAGGAGACAATGGTCTGATGGCTCTGTACCTACTACTGCCTACTACACCAGAGAGAGGAACTAGAACCTCAGCACTGTCCTGTAACCATCCATAGCAAGACACATTCTGAGCTACCACTGTCACTTCCTCTGCCAGGTGATCCTGGAGGTGATGGGGGCTGGAAGACAAGGAGTCAGCCACCAAATTAATGCTGCAAAGGCAGCTGCTTATACCCTGAAGGGCAGAGAGGGGAGGAAAGGGGGATGAGTCTGTGAGAGTGGAGGACATCAGGACCCACTGCTGGGCATTAATCATGTGTCTGTGCCTGTTTTCTGTCCTCAGCTGGGCTCCACCTACCACCAGCAGCTGTAAGGTTCACACCTCCTTCCTTCTCCCCCAAGTCCCCATAATTCCCTGTTCTGCATTCCTCACTTCCCTTGACCTCTCCTCCATATTCTGCAAGCCTATAAACATACAAGCCTATCACTGTATGACATTTCTTTATGTGACAATACAGGCAGACAATAACAGCCATATTTATTAATACCCAAAATTGGCTTAAAGGTAATCTTTTGGGGCTGGTGAGATGGCTCAGCGGGTAAGGGCACTGGCTGCTCTTCCAAAGGTCCAGAGTTCAAATCCCAGCAACCACATGGTGGCTCACAACCACCCATAATGAGATCTGACACCCTCTTCTGGTTCGTCTGAAGTCAGCTACAATGTACTAATGTATAATAATAAATAAATATTTTTTTAAAAAAATAGGTAGTCTGGGCTGGTGAGATGGCTCAGTGGGTAAGAGCACCCGATTGCTCTTCCGAAGGTCCAGAGTTCAAATCCCAGCAACCACATGGTGGCTCACAACCATCCTTAACAAGATCTGACTCCCTCTTCTGGAGTGTCTGAAGACAGCTACAGTGTACTTACATATAATAAATTTAAAAAAAAAAAAAGTAGGTAGTCTTTTTAGTCAAAACCAAAACTTCAAATTTCTAATTTATGTCACAAAATAAGAGCACGATCAACTCACCCAGGGGATTGGCACCAATAAATACATTTGCGAAGTTCATCTTCGGCATCTGGGCCAGAGACTGAATGTAGTTTCTTGCCTGTAAAAACACAGACTTTCAGAATGACTATGTTCAGTAGTGTTAGTGATCTCAGGGAATGAGCTAGGCTGAGGCCCGTGTGGACCACTGTCTGGGATGCTCAATTCAGGCTTACTCTTCTTCTAGCCACTGACCCCCTCGATTTGTGACCACTGACTTTATTCTTGCGGTCTCCCCACAGTTCTGTTTCATGTGGATGAGAGCGAAAACCAATCAACTACTCTTTACTAGCTTTCTGGTCAAAGGGTCAGAAGCTTAAAACCAGAATTAAGACCAAGCAGTCTTTTCCAGGACCATTTTCCTAATCAGGTAGGTCATGAAGAAGAGTTGGTACTGAAGCAAACAAACTGCAATTTGAAGTTGTAGGAACCAGACACAGACATGGCTGTAATCCCTTCCTACTTAACCATGTAGAATGGAAAAAGGAATAGAGGTAAGAAGCACATCTCACCCAGAGAAGTCATTTTTCAATACAGACAAGAGCTAAAATGCACACAATGCTCTACGAGGGTTTGTCTGTCTGCTAGCCTGTTTTCCCAAAATACTAAGGGAACATTCCAAGAAGTACTCAGTCACCTCTGATCATAAACCGGAGTTAGGTTAGTTATGACCTGGTCAAGAACCTGATTCCCCAAGTGCTCATACTTACTATGAATTACTTGTCTTTTTAAAAAACCCAGCACACCTATTAGCACAATGGAGTTTACAGTGTGTGCTTGCATGCAGTCTTCTCTTGGTTGTGAAATGGGTGGAGAGCAAGCACACTAATGAACTCTGTTCCATGCACCCGTGACACGGCTATAGCACACTCTAACTACATACACCTGCAACGACACACGTTGTTACCTCAAGCACAAGATCCAGAAAGCCAAACTCCAGGGAGCACTGCCCTCCTCTGCATCGCTGCCTCACAGGCTCAGGACATCACACCCTAACTGTCAACACTCCGCTAGCACACGGCCAGTACTGCTTTAACAGGTCGGTCTTGGGGCACATGCAAGCATTCAGTGACAGTAGAAACTGCTGGCTATACACAGACACTACCATGAGAAGGTGGCCTCCGAGGTAGACCTCCCTGTGCATGCTGTTTGTTCTCACCTCGTGGCTTGGCATCCTGTTAATGAGATAAGCAGGGGGTGTCCCCGTCAGACGCATTATCTGCTGAAGCTGGTTAATATCTTAAGATGCCTAGTCAAGGGCATTGCTAGGACACAGTGTAGAAATCAACTCCAGTTGTTTAAGTCAAAAGCCATCCCAAGCAAACAACTCCCAACCACACCAGGCCAGAGCCTAAGGCTGCATGCTACAACATTCTGTGGAGAACGGACGGCAGGAATTATCAGGCATGTAGCCGGTGAGTGGCCACACACACATGAAAACAAACTTTTGCTGAAGTGTCAACTTTAATGTTAAAATAGTTTAGGTTCTCTGGAAGCAGACTGCCTTGATCCAGGATGCCAGCCAGAGAACCATTTTCAAGTCCCAATGGCCAAAACCTGTTTGCTGCAGTTGCAAACATAGAAGATGGAGATAATGGTGATGAAATTCTGGAAACCTAACATAGCTAACAGAACTACCCGGGGAGGCGGCTCAGTGTTGATGGCACAGGCTCTACGAGACACACCCTACAGGCTGACACTTGGAGTGTGGGTGCTGAGCTACACCAAGTCTCAAAGACATCGGCAGTGATATACTTAAAATGCATGCCACAAATATATAGGTAGGTGAAGAAGGGTACTTTAGGAGTGATGGCAAAGACAAAACAGAAGCCACAGTCTGGTTGACAGTGTCAGAGCATGCCACAATCATTCCCACACCTGTAGTGAGGGAAGACATTAACGTCAATGAACAAAAAGTTTGAAATGCTGTGTTTATCTGACGGGGCAAAGTTACATGAAGTTTACATTACTACATTTTCACGTTCATTTGTGTGGTGGGGAGGGGCAGGGCACATGTACCACTAATGAATGGAGATCAGTGGATGGATCGCCAAGTTGTAGAATTCTCTGCCCACTGTGTGGGCCCTAGGAGAGAACTCAGGTCTCTGCTGCTAAGCCATCTCAGTGACAGGACTACTAACTTCCCTCAGCCAGGCCACCAACTCACCAGGTACAGTCCACAGCTTCTGAAATAGAAACCCACTGCCAGTTTATCACATGCTCCCTCTCAAAGTGATGAAAGTATTTTAAACTAAACCTTAGCACGATTTAGTGAGCTTCCTTTCTCCTCACCTAAGTATCAAGTCATCCTTCAGCTGGAATCTCATCTTTAATAGACAAGCCAAGTGATGGCTTCCCTTCCTTGCACATTAGCATGAGCCCTGCTGGAAGGCGATTACTGCTGATGCATCTGTCCTTCCTCTACCTGAGCGCAGAGCTGGGCTGACTCACTCTCTATAGACTTTGGACTTTCCTCTGAAAATTCCACACTGAACAGTGCTCTGCATACTGAGAGACAGGACAAACAGGGTGAGCTAGCCACCAGGATTCAGGTGAGCTCACACGCTCACTCTCCTGCTCTCCTTGCAGGCGACATGTACAGGATCAGCCATTTGTCATCTGGGAGTCAAGAAGATGTATCTCTGACGAAGAGGGCAGGGGCCATGCCCTTGCTTCCTTGGCTGGCCAGCACACTAAGCAGTGAGCTGTCCTGTGGCCTGCCAGCTTCCTGTCCTGCTCTCCCAGTCCCTGCATTCTCTGTTATTCAGACCCTGCGTCCTTGTCCACACTGGCATCCCTGTTCTGTTCTTTCCAGAAGGAATGAATTACTCCGTGTTCTGTTGACTACGATGCTTTAGTAAATTTTTCTGACTACTTTTACTCAGTCAGCTTTATCTCACCGGTATGTAGGTACTGTATGCTCCCCACCCCGGGGGGCCTGGGGTTAGACCCATGGCCATGTTGATGTCACTGAGCTACATCTACAATAGTTGTCTGTTTGTTTATTTATTTATTTTTAAAAAGTATCTTACAAATGAAGCCCAGGCTGGCCCTCAAAGTTGCTATGTAGCCTAGGTCAGTTTCAAACCTCAATTCTTTCTGCCTCTGCCTTTTAAGTGCTGGGGTTAGAGACCTGCACCATCACAGCTGGTACTTCGGAAATTTCAGAAGTACTGGGTGGTGTCATCAACACTAAATAAACCTTGCCCACACTTTCCCAACATTTTAGACTGCCGTTACCCATTTCTGACAATTATGAAGGGAAGCTCTTTTCTCCCTACTGTACTCAACTGAGATATCACTGAGAGGATGTTTACCTTGGTAGCTGATTTTGTCCATTGCTGCACTAGAACTGTTCCAATGTATGATGTGCCCACTTCTTGTTAAGATAAAAGACATCTCATTATTAGGCCATGTATTCAGCATCTTTTCTTTTCTCTTCTCTTCTCTTCTCTTCTCCTTTCTTTCTTTCTTTCTTTCTTTCTTTCTTTCTTTCTTTCTTTCTTTCTTTCTTTCTTTCTCTTTTCTTTTCTTTTCTTTTCTTTTCTTTTCTTTTCTTTTTTTGAGACATGGGTTTCTCTGTATAGCCCTGGCTGTCTTGGAACTCACTCTGTAGACCAGGCTGGCCTCAAACTCAGAAATCTGCCTGCCTCTACCTCCCAAGTGCTGGGATTAAAGGCGTGCGCCACCACTGCCCAGCTCCAGCATTATTTCTTAAACAGAACTAATGGGTCAGTGAAGGGCAGATATTACCTACCTCACATGTGTGCCTCAGAATCTGTAGCAAGCAGCCCCTATCTACAAAGCAGATGCTGGAGTGGGAGGGGGACGCAGAGCTGCTGGCAGTGAAAGAAACCCAGACAGGGTAGGAATGGCCACCTCAGTGTCACTAGCACTACTGAACTCCTAGCTGGCTGAACTCCTTCCCAAGCTGCAACTGCCCCATATCCTCTTACCAGCCAGTCCTTACTAAACCCTCAGAGCTCTGGCTCTCCATTCCCAGCATCTGCATTTCAAAAGCACCTCTTCAGTTGTGGTCAATACTTCTGACAACGACTCTCAAAATACTGTCCTGTGCGACTGCATGAGATTGCGACTGCATGAGATGATGAGCTCACATGACCAGAATACTGGGGGGGAGGGTTCTGGGGGGGAAGGCACTGACTTTGCCCAGGGACTCACAGCATGACTCAGGCAAATCACAGTTTGTTTTTGCTTCCTTATCTTAAAGGAATAAACGAAAAAATAAAATAGGCCCAGCAACCCTTTCACACTCCTCAGAATAGGCATTCAAAAGCTGTTCTTAGCTCCAGGGTCCTTTATGTACATATGGCTACACAGCAGATTCGGGGTCTTGACTTTGTCAGGGGAGGCAACTCCCTTCTTAGCTAGGCAGAAGGCTCTTACTTGGGAAGTGGTGGGAGGGGAACCTAGGTGTGCACAGCTGGGGCTTAGCTCCTCCATTTATTTCCCTAAGCAGGAATGAGAGGAAGGGGGGGCTTTCCTAGCTTCCTCAAAGAAAGTGACAACAGCTTAAAACAAAACAAAACAAAAGCTGCAAAGACATCAGGGAAAAACAGGTAGAGCTGGGCGGGTGGTGGCGTATGCCTTTGATCCCAGCACTCAGGAGGCTGGGATCAAAGTAGGGATCAGGTAGGCGGATTTCTGAGTTCAAGGCCAGCCTGGTCTACAAAGTGAGTTCCAGGAGAGCCAGGGCTACACAGAGAAACCCTGTCTTGAGAAAAAAAAAACAAAAACAAAAAACAAAACAAAACACCAAACAAACAAAAACAAAAAAACCCAACCATGGCTAAAGTAAAACAGAGTCACCTTCTTATGGACTCCATGGAGAAAGCACAAGTTCCAAGTGGTCCCTCATGCTATTCACTGTATTGACCAATGGAGGAGTTCAGAGCCATCTGCAGACTTTGTCATGAGGGGAGGAAGCTGTTCTGTGTGGTCTGAGGGTGGGGAGAGGAGCTCATGGAAAGACCCCGCCCAGGAGGTGCCCCTTTAGGGAAGTAAAGAGCAGGTAACTTTCAGACGTGGCACATATCACCCCTGAGAGCTAAAGTCAGACTAGCACACGGTGTCGGAGATTAGATGCTCTTGAGCAAGTGGGCAACTTCAGAGAAGTCAGGGCTCAGGAGGACACACAAACTTCCCAGTACCCTCGTGGAACGAACTGGAATCCAACTCTCAGTTTTATTAGCATACAATAGCCCCAAAGGGGTTCCCATGATCTCAAGTCCACACCCAGATGAAGATAGTTTAGAATAAAACACACTCATGCATGCAAGCGGGCTCATGCAGGCTCACATGTGTGCACACATGCATACCTCAGAAATCACACACAGCACGCGTCACACAAGCATTTCAAAGTCAGAGTGCAGAGTGACGGGAGGCAAGTGGCAGAGGCCCCAGAGGGTAGTAATTACAATCAAAGCATCAACTCACAGACTCTGAGGAGATTTTCTTCAGAAGCTCAGCCCCTGGGGTTCCAACGAGTCTTAAAATGAGCTTCAACTGATCAATATCTAATGGTGGACTATAAAGGAAAATGTCGGGACAAAATAAAAGTGAAAAGCAAAACAAAACAATAATGAGCAAAATAAAACACAACAAACAAACAAAAATCCCAATAATGGAAATGAACCCCCCCCCCCAAACAAGGCCAACATGGTGGAAGAATCTGGGTGGAAGGCTTCTGTAGGGTGGCCACTTTCAGCACGACTTGCTCCTCCTGTAGAAAGGTTCAGAATACCGCCACACACACATTTGTCACCACCATGCAGCAGGAAGTAAAGCCACTGTGGTTGGGTCTTAGATAAGAGGCCATGCCACTCAGTCCATGGGCCCAGCCTCCACCCCCCCCTTCCGCCAAGGCACTAGGAGGCAGCTAAGCAGACTGCTGGCAAGCAGAGGCGGAGCCCACAGCTATGCAGTCTATTTGTGACCATCCCCTAAGGCCTGACCTAACAAGCTTGTAATCTCCTCCCAGACACCATGCCCTCTGGAGACCTTCCCCTCTCCCCTCTAGGAGGCAGAGCATGTGAGGGACAGCAGAGGGTATTACTCCACTATGGAAGACACCAAGCTGCAACTATAATGCTGTAAAGTAACCAAAGTTTACTCACGAAAGACTTGAAAAGCAGAAAGGCAAAGGGCATTCTGCCATAAAAAACCTCAGAACAAATGGGCATGCGTCCACAGGAAGATCAGAGGCCATTTACTCACTGCCTTCAGTCAGTTCCTGTGAGCATCTGAATAGCTGCTCCGTACCTCAGCTGATGGTGAGGTTGGGAGGTTGTGTGAGCGTGTCAGCCTCTGCAGGATCATCGCCGTCCTTCCTGTGTCACCTAACCCCCCAGCAGCCTCCTAACTCAGAGTCCTTATGCATCATGTTCCCAAGCGCTGGGACTACCATGTATGCCATCATGCTGAACCCCACCCCTTATTTTAGATTATCTGATACATAAAAGGCACATACAACATTTAAAGAACAGAGAAGACTTAGCTTGCACATAGAGAGGCAAAATAAGCATGACTC
The DNA here is from genome assembly GCF_900095145.1 of Mus pahari. Lineage (NCBI taxonomy): Eukaryota > Metazoa > Chordata > Mammalia > Rodentia > Muridae > Mus > Mus pahari. The sequence continues at coordinate 23,739,690 of NC_034610.1, read as the reverse complement.
AGTCAAGAGGACAGTGTCTGCAAGTCACAGTTGCCTAGTCACAGGAACTGCTTATGCAATAAGACAGCATCTTGCCTCTGAAAATTGTTTTTTGCTTAAACAAAAGAAAATTCTAGAAAGGTGACAGGAAGGTAGAGCCTGCTGCCTGTTTTATACATGGAGTTTTCCTGGAATGCAACAAGGCCGTGCATTCGTGTATTTACACACCAGTTACAGCTGTTTTCACAGGTCTGAAACAGTCACTAATCTTTAAGAAAAGATGAGCTAGTGCCCCAAAATGGCATCCTACAGAAAAGTGAGGTAACCCAGAAGGAAGTTCACTCACACAAGATATTTCTGAAGTTAGAAAGGGGGAAAAAAAAAAAAAGCTGCTAATGAAATTGGAAAACAGGAGGTGCTCCAGGTGCTGACAGTGGGTAGACTGAGACGGGCACTGACTCATTCAGGCTGTGATACTGCCGACATGCTAATGGTGACAGTTGAGCATCTTCCTTGCAGACAGAAAGAAGCTAGTCAGTTTATCTAAGTCTAGCTCCATTCACATTTCTACTACTCAGGAATATCTGATTAGCCACTTCAAGAGGATGTATGTTAATAGAAAAATATTAGACTCTTCCAGCCCTCCAAGGGGTGATTTTACCACGTATGACTCCAAAGTAGTTTATTAACCAGCTAGACTTTCTAAAGAGTTTTATATTCCCTTTGGGGAAGATGGAGTCTGGGTTGCTTCCTAACTGACTTAGTTTCACCTCCAAGCTGCTTGAAGAACATAACATGCATCTATCAGCAGGCAGGGCTCATCCATCCCTTTCTCCCTTGTCTGCAGGGGTGAGAAATCTCAGACTAAATCCCAACCAGCTCTTTAGCCTCATATCCCGCACTTCTGACATCTGTCATTCAACTTTTTTCTGCCTGCCTCAAACTACCATTTTTTTTTTTTTTTTTTTGGAGACAGGGTTTCTCTGTATAGTCCTCCTGGCTGTCCTGGAACTCACTCTGTAGACCAAGCTGGCCTCGAACTCAGAAACCCGCCTGCCTCTGCCTCCTGAGTGCTGGGATTAAAGGTGTGTGCCACCATGCCGGGCATCAAACTACCATTCAGTTTATCATCAGTTTAAAATGTATTTCAAGTAGGATGATAATAACAAATTTTAACTCATAAATTATCTGAAGCCAAAGATGCCGAAGGCAGAATAAGTAAGTAAGTAAGTAAGTAAGAGGGAAAGGACAATTAGATAATTAATGTAACTCAGGTTGACTACCATAGTAGTTAAAACAAAAATCCCCCTGCCTCAGTCTCCCAAGTGCTGGGACCACAGGTGTGTACCCTCATGCCTGGCTGAATTAATAAAGTCTTTGGGTGGGGCGAGTCATTCTAGTGACAGGCCAGGATAAGTGTCACTGAAAGCCAGCCTGCTCCCTTCTTTCCTGAATTGTAGACAAAGTCATTTTCACTGGCACACACAGAAATAGTTCTCAAGGTTTATGGTCAAATATGGAAGTCTCCTGTTTTCTAAAAGATACATATTTTCAAAGACAAAAGGCAAAGAACAATCTCATCATGAAATACTTTTCTTCAACATTTACTAAGACACTTGGTTTTCTTTTTCTTTTTCCTTTCCTTTTCTTTTTTCTTTTTTTTTTTT
>NC_034610.1:23712322-23737939 GCF_900095145.1 Mus pahari | reverse complement strand
TTTCTTTTCTTTTCTTTCTTTCTTTCTTTCTTTCTTTCTTTCTTTCTTTCTTTCTTTCTTTCTTTCTTTCTTTCTTTCTTTCTTTCTTTCTCTCTCTTTCCTTTCTTTCTTCCTTCCTTTCTTTCTTCCTTCCTTTCTCTCTTTCTCTTTCTCTTTCTCTCTCTCTCTCTCTCTCTCTCTCTCTCTCTCTCTCTCTCTCTCTCTCTTTCTTTCTAGAAACAGAATTTCACTGTGAGCATATGCTGGCTTAGGACTCACCGGGCTGGCTTCAAACTCAGATCTGCCTGCCTCTGCCTCCCAAATCCTGGGCTTAAAGGTGTGTGATAGCAAGCCTGTCTTCAGGCTGGCCTAAGGGTCTGAAGGGTTGGCAGCTGTGGGATGCCTGCCTGACATGGGCACAGGCTTTAGTGTCAGCAGTGCAACTTCTTTTCAAAACTGAAAACTTCTAGAGATGCAGCTCAGTGGTACAGTATCTGCCTGGCATACATAAGCCCTCCCTGAGTTTAAGAAAAAACTAAAAATGAGGAAAATATAGGAAACTAAATGGGTAGCTAGATATGCTGTGCACTCTAGTGCGTGTTTGTTCAACCACCTACATTTTACTTCATCCTCTGGGGAGAGCAGACACAGGGTTCACTAGACCACTGTGTTGTATATCTGTGATGTTCCATAGCATGTTTGAAGAAGGGCTAACTGCACTGAGACTGTTCTAACACACCAAGGACAGTACACAGATCAGTGCAGCAATAGAAGCATGTGAGTGTAATCCAGGAGCCCTGCCACCCTCTGTTCACATTTGTAAAAAATCATTTATTTTTATGTGTATGAGTGTTTTGCCTGTGTGCATATCTGTACTATGTGCGTGCCTGGTGCCCATAGAGACCAAAATAAGACACTGGGTTCCTGAGACTGGAGTTACAGATGACTATGAACTATCTTGCAGGTGCTAGAATTTGAACACCAGCCTGGAAGAGCAGCTATGCTCTTTAACCACTGAGTTGCCTCTCCTGACCATAGGTCACGTCTTAGGAGTACCACATTCACTACAATGCGGGAAAGGTCTTTTTTTTTTTTTTTTTTTTTTTTTNANNNTTTTTTTTTTTTTTTTTTTTTTTTTTTTTAAAGCTTTATTTATTTATTATATGTAAGTACACTGTAGCTGTCTTCAGACATTACAGAAGAGGGCGTCAGATCTTGTTACAGATGGTTATGAGCCACCATGTGGTTGCTGGGATTTGAACTCAGGACCTTTGGAAGAGCAGTCGGGTGCTCTTACCCACTGAGCCATCTCACCAGCCCCGGGAAAGGTCTTTTATGCATGAAGGAAATTTATACTTGATTACACAGGAAAATAACAAGTCAAGCCATCTCTGGTATGAAAATGTATTGTCTATATTGGATACAGCAAAGAAAAGGTCACACAGGTTACAGTCCTTGAGCTGAAGCTGATGTGCCAGTATCAGTGATTCCATACCTAGCTAACCACACATTTCACAATCGAAGTAAGTGAGGGTTTCACCTGGAGAGACGGTCTGGGTCTCCCTCTTTTGCTATTGAGCTCTATCAGCTGAATTCATTTGATACGTATAGCCGACCAGGCTTCTAGAGAAGGGCTTTGTTTTGTTTTGTTTTTAAATTTTATTTATTTATTTATTTTATGTATATGAGTACACTGTAGCTGTACTGATGGTTTTGAGCCATCATATAATTGGTGGGAATTTGAATGTAGGACCTCTGCTTGCTCAGGTAGGCCCTGCTTGCTCTGGTCTAAAGATTTATTATTATATCTAAGTACACTGTAGCTGTCTTCAGACACACCAGAGGAGGGAGTCAGATCTCACTACAGATGGCTGTGAGCCACGGTTGCTGGGATTTGAACTCAGGCAATGACTGTCCAACATCATGAACCTAATTAATACCGATAGGTTATAAACTTTAAAATTGTAGAGATTAATTTAAGTCAATCAATCATCAAGTTACATTAATCACATGGGCTCTTCAATTGTGAGCCATACACGGGACAGCACACACCTAACAGATCTATGATGTCTTAAAAAGTCTTATGAGGCAGTTCTTAGAAGCTAAGATCACTAGTTCAAAGGCACAGTGACTAAAAGTGAGGTAAACAGAAACCCACAGAGAAAATTGAACTCCAGGAAAGAGCAGTGTGCGAAATGTCTCATCAGTGCTCCATTTTTTTTTTTTTTTCTGAGACAGGGTTTTCTCTGTGTAGCCCTGACTGTCCTGGAACTCAGAAACTCGCCTGCCTCTGCCTCCCGAGTGCTGGGATTAAAGGCATGCGCCACCATGCCTGGCATCAGTGCTCCATTTACAAACCACACAGGCTACAGCCTCAGGCCTTCTAGGCTGGCTGGAGTGGGGTCTGCATGTTCTCTATAGAGGCTTTGAAAAGAGTTCTAGAAACCATAGAACAGGGCCGTGAAGAGAACTTCAGGACCCCTTGGGACCTGAAGAAAAATGGATAGGGCCACTAGACTTAATGATTTCTGGTTCACCCAGTTAAAACTAAACGCACATGGGTAAACTCCTACTTTTACTCAAAACACCTGTCAGAACTGCCTAGCGATGTGACTCAGCTGGTAAAGTGTTTTTCTAGCATGCGTAAGGCCCTGGAATCTAGACTCAACACAGCATAAAAAACAGGCACCGTAGCTCAGGAGACCACGGCAGGAGGAGCACTGTGAGTCTGTGGCTATCCTGAAATACACAGTAGTTCCAGGTGAGCGTGGGCTACAAAGAAAGCCTGTCTCAAACAAAACAAAACAAACGTCTACCACCAATAACAATCAACAGAAAAATCTGTACAGAAAAGATAGGGAAGATACCAAATATGCTGGATATTGGAAAGACCCCTAACTACTGAAGACCCAGATGCAAAGTATAAACTTGTCTAAAACACCCTAGAGAAGAGGTACCTCAGAGCCCCCTGTCCACTGAGGGCCGGTTAGGACCTGGTCATAGTGCTTCGCTACTGAGGTCCCTGAAGCCACGGTCCAAAAAGACCCAGGTACTGCTTAGCCTGGCAGCATGATGCTGGTTTTTTGAGGCATGCAGAACCTGAGGATTATGGGGTAGCAGAGGCATCCACATTTCCAAGGGAGCAGGGCAGTGTACACCAGGGTTAGACTCACTGTGAGTGGCCTGGGCTGTGGACAGAGCTACAGGGAGTGAGCCAAGAGAGAAGGCATATGGATCCATCCAGCAAGGTCACAGGAGCTGGGCTGCCCAAGCCCTTTGGAACTCAGCTCATGCCACCCAAGCCTTGGAGGATGGATGGCAAACTAGGGGATTTTAATGCTCCATCTCGCCTCACTTTGGTCTGGCCCTTCCTTACCTTTGGATGAGAATGTTTATCCACTGAAAAGGAGAAGTATATAATGTGTTGACTTTAACAGGGGCTACAGCTGAGAGTTTGCCTTGAGTATAGGAGACTAATGGGGATCTGGATTCTTGGACAAGGACTGAATGTGTTTTATACTACAAGCTAAATATATGGCCTTCAGAAGGTAGGGATGGACCTCAAATGTCTCCTGCTGCGTGTCTGACCCTGGCTGGTGCTGCTATTTTTTTATGCTGGGCACATTAAGAGAGGAAGCAGGTCACGGGGAATATGTCCTAGAAGGTACTTTGTTCCTGGACGCTTTCCTCTCCTCAACCTCCCTCTCCTGTTTCCTGGCCACCATGAAGTGAGCAGCCTCCTCTGCCGCACGCTCCTGCTACCCTGATGCTCTATATCATCATGGACCAAGACTTCTGAACCCACGAGCCAAAAATAAGTATTTCTCTCAGGTATCATGACAAGCTACTGATACAGCCACTGGCTCTGGTCTCAGTAAAGTCACAACCACCGAGCTGTATACTGTTAAGGAAATAGATGTGGATGTTGGAAAACTTGATCAAAGCCACATAGTTCTAAAGTAAAAAAAGCTAAAATCTAAATTCCAAGGTCTTAGCATTTACCTGTGCATACATGGACTACAAAAGCAATGAACTGAGACACTTCCCTAAGGCTAGTTCTGCCTGCCTGTCTGTCTGCCTGCCTATGAAGGCATGTGTCTCTGGGACTAGCCAAAGGACAGCTGAAGAGACACCAGGGGAAAAGGAAGAGAAGAGAGAGCAGTTTCAGGATGGTCCCAGAGTACACAGCACAAGGTGCATCATAAGACCTGCCTAACCCTTTGAGCTTGGACTTATGTAAGCAAGCCAAACTCTCAAGGGAATAGAGATGGTCAGGTGATGACATCCTGGAGTGGGGAAAAACAGAGTGAGCAGCACGCACAGGAGCAGACAGCATTACCTGGGGAGCAGAGGCTTCCACTCCATAGAAGACTGTCTAGCAGAAAACTGTCACAACAGACACAGTGGCATCGCAGTCCCTGGAGAAGGGCAGCCTAAGCAGTTAGAAGGTGAAGCATGTGTCGCTATTTCTAAGAGCCCAACCAAAATCAGTTGCAGGCTGCTAGAGTTTTGCAAAACTCCTCCTGAAGACGGATTTTAAGCATTGGTTTTAACATTTTCACCTAACAGCCTCCTTAAGCAGAGCTGATGGGCATTCTCACAATCATGTTCAATGATATTATTCCTAAGCCGTGGGACAAGCGCCCGGCAGATAGCAACGAGCGTTTAGTGCCCAAAACCCAGATGGTGCTAAGTATGGGACTAAGCGGGCTGGCTCTAAGCAGGGACAATGAGGTGTGGAGAATAAGAGCACATAGAAGGGTCTCTCTCCTCTTGCTTCTTTTGTTGGTTGTTAAGAAGCAAATAGGACAGGACTCATTGGGCGTGTCAGAGGAGGGGCCCATAGTCTGTTTAGTACATAAGCAAATGTGAGAATCAGATACCTGAGGTACAGGTGGCTGCGTACACTCACCAAGGATTTGAGAAATAGACTAAACTCATTAATAAAGGGACTTGCTGCAAAAGATGACAGGTGAGTTCTAAGCTTGTTTTCTCAACCCCAAAGCCTTTTCTTGGCAAGGCGAGCAACACCTGAACTGCAAAGAACTGAGTCTTCCCCACAAACGAGTTAGGGAAGCACACACCTACCACAGCACACACATGAGAAACAGGGCCAAAACGTGTTAAAGGATACGGTCTGTACCAGGAAACAACGTTCTTCCGGTTAACAGCTCAGCCATGATGCAGCCCACGGACCAAATATCCACTGGAACAGTAATGAGGATACAAGCACAGACATGATTTCTATTCATATTCATGGACACAAATGACTCTAACTAGGAGAGATTCAAGTCAGGATTTAAGACACCCAAGGTTTGACCATCTTTTTATATAGAAATAAACATATTAAAACTGTCACCCAAGAAAGGACTCCACAGATAGTGCAACTCAGAGTATAATTAAGATAAAAGAAATAAGCAACTCACAAAGGAGCAACACTTTGTTACTGGTAAAATGGTGAATCCTCCCAGGAAACATGTGTTAGGATTCAGAGACCACTCCCCTCAGGTAGTGTCACAGAAAGAATGACACGGAAGACTTAAGTAAGGCCCCAGCTGCTAAGTCATCTGAAAGCCATGTCAGGGAGTGTCCCTCCCCCATCTGGGCAGCAGGCCTGGGTAGGCGACTGGAGCAGCACCTGTCTGGTTGTAGTGCATCCAATTCAGCATGATCTCAGGGGCTCGGTACCACCTGGTAGCCACGTAGCCTGTCATCTCATCATCAGTGTGCCGAGCCAGCCCAAAATCCAGAATCTAAGGGCAAGAGCAGAAGTCAGGCACGGGAGCAGCAAGTCCTGCCACCTCACAACCAGGAAAGTGAAAGTCAGAAAGTGAACGCCCAGTTTTCATTTAGAATGCATGACATGATAAAGCACTCCCAGAAACTTTAAAAATAAAGCTTCAAACAAAGCAACCCCACCCCCCACTCCCCACCCCCGGAATTTACCACATGGGTCCGCAATAGGTTTATATTCCGAACCGCAATGGTGGCAAGTGCTCACTAACAGGACAGCAGCGTACAAACTTTGGTATGCTTATGAAATGGAAAGTGCTGAACAACTGAGAATACTGGAGTACACAGTACAGATGAACACACAATCCAGTAATGTGCATGACTCTGGACAGTTCCATTTATATGAAACAAGATTAATCCAGAGTCAGAATTGGGTCAGTCGCTGCCTGCATTGAATGAAGGGTGAAGGCCATGGGTCACTAGGAGGGGACATTCAAACCTTTTGAAACTATGGAGGTTACTATGTCATAACTGTGGTTACATGGACATTACAACTCTATAAAGAAGTCCATTTTTTTCCTTTTCAATTTCACGTATATGGGTGTTTTGCCTGCATGTATATCTGTGCAGTGTCCACAGAGACCAAGAGTGGGCATCAGATGCTCTAGATGCAGATGGTTGTGAGCAGTCACGGAGTTGCTGGGAAAAAGCCCCCTCAGACATTTCAAAAAATTCATTGCTGGGCAGTGGTGGCATATGCCTTTAATCCCAACACGGGAGAGGCAGGAGGCAGGAGGCAGGAGGCAGGAGGATTTCTGAGGCCAGCTTGATCTACAGAGTTAGTTGTAGGACAGGCAGGGCTACACAGAGAAACCCTGTCTCGAAAAACCAAAAAATAAATAAAATCATTTAAAAAAAAAAGTGTACTGCTACTTACATTTTTTTTGTTTTTTGTTTCTTTTTATTAGACATTTTCTTCATTTACATTTCAAATGCTATCCCCAAAGTCCCCTATTCCCTCCCCACGCCCTGTTCCACAACCCACCCACTCCCGCTTCCTGACCCTGGCATTCCCCTGTACTGGGGCATAGAATTTTCGAAAGACCAAGGGCCTCTCCTCCCATTGATGGCTGACTAGGCTATCCTCTGCTACATATGCAACTAGAGACACGAGCTCAGGGGGTACTGGTTAGTTCATATTGTTGTTCCTCCTATAGGGTTGCAGACCCCTTCAGCTCCTTGAATAGCTACTTACTTTTTAAAGATAGCTAATTTACTTAGGTTTTATTTAGATCATTCTGAGATCTGCAACTTTTCCTTTTAGGAACCTATCTAATAATCAGTGTTCCAGGAAGGCTTAATTGACATTTAGACTATAATATCCCTTCATTACAATTAATGTGTTACATTTTTAATTTAATTATCTTTTAAAAATGAAAACAAGATACCGACATCTACTTCCAAAGTTACTTAAACAGTTTGTTCAGCCTACTTCAAGTCTCACAGTCTTATATTCCTAAGGACAAATGACTTTTCAGATAGCAAGTCATGGCTTATAAATCATTTTCTCTAAGTGTGGTTGGTCACGATTCTGAGGAACACTTAAGGGAAGTGAACAGTCCATCTCTTCTTTCTTACCTTGAGTTCACAGTCTTCGTTCACAGCTAGGTTGCTGGGCTTTAGGTCCTGGAAAGCAAGCAGAGAGGGCTTATCAACAACGCAGAGTCTGCTCCCTACATGCTAAAGATGCACACGTGTGGAAGAGCTCCCAGAGAGAAAGCAGACTTATCTAAGCCTTGAGCAGGCAAATGGCAAGTGCTCCTTTACCAGGTCTACCCTGAGAACAAGGTCACAGAAAATCACTATTTCAGTTACAAGGCTGAGATCTGAACTAGATGCCACTCTTCCTAGCCCTACCCACACTACCAAAATAATTACCATGTAAGGTACAATACATACCCTGTGAATTATGTCAGCCGAATGTATATACTGCAAAAGAGAAGAAAGCAGGTTGAATGAAAGCCATATTCAGCTTCTTGGTGTCACATCCTCTAGAATGCTCGCAGTGTTCTCCCCTCAGTCAAGCACTGTGCACGCTCACAGTGGGTCATTACACAAACTCTAATTCCCACTCCACCTACTGGAGTTGTCAGCCTATTTTCTTTCTCGAGGATGACCTCAGTAAGGGTTCCATGTGCTAAACATCAAAGGTGGTTCTGAAGAGCTCCTCCCCGCCCCCACCCCCCACTTGACAGCCTTGGTGGCTGGCACTCATGCTGCACAGTGGTCCTTCTTTTCCTACTTCTCAAGTCCTGAGAGGGAATATAAAAGCAGCTCACAGCCCTGGAGAATATTTAAGGCCTCAGTATCACACTGACTGGATACCAGGTTGTGTCAAGATGCTACTAACTTTTCATTGTGGCTAAAAGTCTCTTGGATATTCAGACTAAAGAATCAAAGGGGAGGACATTTGCTTTCTAGAAAACTGGCCTGGGAAATACAAGAGCAGCAGGGTTGGTTGATTCTGTAACTCTTTTAAGTTATTCATAAGAAAAACTGTCTTTTCTAAGTTTTTACTACATAGGAGCGATAATTCACTTCCCCAAATGACAAAGCTACTGCCTGTACCTTCAGCCCTCGAAGGATCTGGTAGATGAGAAACTGAACGTGGTCATCGGTCAACTTCTGACACTTCACGATGTTGTTCAGGTCCGCCCCCATGAGATGGGTCACCAGGTACCTGGAAACACAAGGGGTGTGTGTGTGTGTGTGTGTGTTACATACCGATGCAGGAAAGACCGCCCAAGAAGCACCACACCAGCCCAAACTGAGCGCAGCCTTCCTACATGCACTACCCTCTCTACACTTATATCCCACCTACTTGCTATGTCCTTTTCCTGGCCTGTAAAGAAAACACGGAGGTGAAAAGAAACCTGGATAGACGAAGATTAGAAAGCATGTGCACTGTAAGTGCTTTCTTTCTTTGTCTTCTCTTTTCTAAGACAAGTCTTACGTGGCCCAGGTCACCTCAAACTTAGTCAAAGATGACCTTGACTTTCTGATTCCAGCCTCTACTTCCTGAATGCTAGGGTGATGGACTATGGACCACTGTGGTGGTCTGAATGAGAATGGCCCCCATAGGTTCATATAGTTGAATGTTTGGTCCCTAGTTATGGAACTGTTTGGGAAGGATTAGTAGGCATTCTAGCTACTTTTGTGCTAATTTGACACAAGCAAGAGTCATCAGAGAGGAGGGAGCCTCGGTTGAGAAAATGCCTCCACATGATCTAGATGTAAAGCATTTTCTTAATTAGTGACTGATGGAGGAGAGCCCAGCCCACAGGGGTCATGCCCCCCTGGAGTGGTAGTTCTGGGTTCTGTAGAAAGCAGGCTGAGCAAGCCATGAAGAGCAAGCCAGTACACAGCAGCATCCCTCCATGGCCTCTGCATCAGCTCCTGCTTCCAAGTCCCTGCCCTCAGTGCTTTAGAAACTTCATATAGAAATTGTGAGTGAAATCTTTCCCTTCCCAACTTACTTTTGGGTCATGGCATGTCATCACAGCAATGGTAACCATAACTAAGATTGGAAGTGGTCATTGGGGTGAACTGTGAGGTTTCAAAAGCCCAACCAGGCCCAGCCCCTGCACCCCCACGATGCTCTCCTAGACCTCTAAAGCTGTAACCGAGCCCCAGATTAAACGCTCTCCTCTCTAAGTTGGTTCACAGCGACACAACAGTGCTTGAGGTCAAGCCTGATGCTTCAGGATGCTAGGCAAGCCTCTAAGCCACACCCCCAGCCCTTCGGTTGTCTTATTTTTGCAGTATAATTAACTGTACTCACATAATAAAGGATCACATATCTGCAATCCCATCATAGTATGTTTACCTCATTAAATCCTGTGCTGTTTTAAGATTTTCAAAGTGGAATCCTTTCAAAAATGACTAGCAAAAGGCTTATGAGCACTATCCTGCTCTCCCTCACAGGAAGGAGGGCAAGGCAGTCCAGAGCTCCGCAGTGTGGTGCTGAGTATCTGTCCTGCTTTATGGAGTGAGATGAGGCTGTGAGTACACTCAGGCCGACAGGCTCTCAAGCTCAGGCCACACACTCTCACCACTACTGCAGCAGCAGCATGGGGACAGAGAGCAGAGCAGGGCACCAGGGCTGCATGTGTAAACGAGGGCAGGGGTCTCTCCTCTCCTCAAGAGGCTCAGGAGGGCTGGCTGCTATATGAAGATTAGAGGGACTTGGCCTAGTTTTGGCTTTAAAAATGAGATTTTAGCCATTTTCCTAAAACTTGCATGTTTATATTGCCTTAAGGAAAAGGTGAACTTTATACATAATTTAAGAATAAATTAAGAAACAACAATATGAACTAACCAGTATCCCCTGAGCTCATGTCTCTAGCTGCATATGTAGCAGAAGATGGCCTAATCGGCCATCACTGGGAAGAGAGGCCCCTTGGTCTTGCAAACTTTATATGACCCAGCACAGAGGAAGGTCAGGGCCAAGTAGTGGGAGTGGGTGGGTAGGGGAGCAGGAGTGTGTGTGGGGGGCTATAGGGAACTTTCGGGATAGCATTTGAAATGTAAATAAAGAAAATAATAATAATAATAATAATAAAAGAAAAAAACAACAACAACAAAGGAAGGAGAAAGAGGCTTAACAGCTTAAGTGCTTCCTGCTGTTGAAGGGACCTGAGTTCAGTTCCCAGAACCCATGTTGGACAGCTCAAAGCTGCCTGCTCCAGAAGACCTAATGCTCTTTTCTGGCATCTGTGGGCACTGCACTCATGTGCATATAGACACATACGCTAGCAAACATACAAAACACTTCTTTAGAAAAATAAAGAGTAGCCATGCGGTGGTGGTGCACTCCTTTAATGCCAGCTCTCAGGAGGCAGAGGCAGGCAGATCTCTGAGTTTAAGGCCAGCCTGGTCTACAAAGTGAGTCCCAGGACAGCCAGGGATAGAAAGAGAAACCCCCAAAACAAAACAAAACAAAGAGTAAACTAGACTCTTTGAAGTGGTTTTTATCAAAGTTTTGATTTGAGTGGTGTTCCAAGCCCTCAAAGAACATAATCAAAGGCAGCTGCCAAGCCTGATGGCCTGGGGCCATGCTAGGACCCACGCTATGGAAGGAGAGAAATGACTCCTGTAGGTTGTTCTCTGGCCTCCACATGCATGCTGTGGCATGAACATTCACTCATATGCACACATGCATACATAAACTCATACAACTTTAACATTTTACAGATGTCACCATAGTTGGACAATTTCCTCAAAATTGAATGAAGAAAGACTGTGTCTCTCCTCATCTCAGTCATTTGCTTTTTGGTGGTTCTAAGGAACTAGGGCCTTGTGCGCCTGAGGCAGACACTCTTACAGCTGAGGTCCCCACTCCTGGAGCCAGTGAGACAGGGTCTCACTATTTACCTGAGCTGCCCTTGACATTCTTTTGCCTCACCTCCTGAGTGCTGGGCTTAGAGGCAGCCAACCCAACACCTGCTTCAGGGCTGAGCATTTTTAGCTTCAAACTGGCGTATAATCTGATAAATGTAGGGCCGCAGAACAGGGCTACTAAGATGAGCTCCGTGGGTGGCATGAAAGCAAATGGTTAGACTCCACAGCCCCTGTGTGACTCACTCCCAGCCCCTTCCTATCACACACTACTGTCTCTGATGAGCTGGGAGACATAAGGGTTGGATCCAGCACTCCTGATCCATTTTATCACAGGCGTTAGTAAGAGGAGGAGGAGATGGTCAAACCATCGTGTATGTACAATTAGTCACTTACACAGAAATGAACACCGCTCTGCTCCTGGGCTACTAGTCGACTGAAAGCAGTATTTATGGTGGAGTTCTTTCAGCTAATCACTCCATGCTGTTCCCAAAAGGTCCAAGATCAATCTATTACCATCAAGTATCACATTTCAGTTCACATATAGGAGTTCAAAAGCAAGTCATATAACAGGACAGGAGCAAGCACCACAGACAGTTTATGGGAGGCAAGCCATTTCTCAAATCAGCAGGATACAGAAGTGCAATGCAGATGACCTCGCATGTTTTACCCCAGTACCATAAAAGCAGAATGGATAATCTGAAAGGGGCACCACGAGAGCCACCTGTCTGTCTCTATAGTATCTGATTCTGGTGAGAGTACTTAATGGCATTTGAGAAGACATGCTTGCTCTTATCACTGGACTAAATAGTAAATTCCTAAAATAAATTAAGAAAGGCTGGAGTGCACTGCAGTGGGAAAGCTATCCAATATCTCATCTTTAAAAGATTAAGTGAGATTATATCGTAAGCTGAAGGCCAAAATGACGACGTTCACGATTGGATTCCAGTTTGCTTCTCGCTTGGGGTGTGGCATCCTCTAAACTTAAGTGAGACAAGTAACCCGTCTCTCAGCCAGCACTAAGTGGGGCTCAGGGTTGACGGTTTTCAGAGCTCCAAACTGCCCTGTTGCAGAGTCATGCTTGGGTGACAGTCGATTGTTAAGATTCCCACCATCCCTGGGCTGGTGAGATGGCTCAGTGGGTAAGAGCACCCGACTGCTCTTCCGAAGGTCTGGAGTTCAAATCCCAGCAACCACATGGTGGCTCATAACCATCCATAACAAGATCTGATGCCCTCTTCTGGAGTGTCTGAAGACAGCTACAGTGTACTTACATATAATAAATAAATAAATCTTTAAAAAAAAAAAAAAAAAAAAATTTTAAAAAAAAAAAAAAAAAAAAAGATTCCCACCATCCCAGGCTTTTAAAAAGCAGAATACAAAGAAGGTTCAAAACAAAACAAAAACCTGCTATAGCCTGGCATCTCCACCACTAAGGGCTCTATCCCAAAGTAATTAAGAAAAGGCAGAGCATGTCTTCCAGATTTAAACAGGGCTTAAAACAGCAGGCACAAGCTGACAATTAACCAATGACCACACTTCTCACTCATTCACAGTGAGAGAAAATCCTTCCAGCCCCTTACTCTCCCTCAGTGACCTCTAACCTACTGGCTACTTCCTTATTGGTTCTCAGCTGCACACTGGGCTTTAAATACAATAGAACACAGTGGTGCAGGTATGACCTTGGATATGTAACGGGAATTGGAGCCAGAGTACCCAGAAGGAAGCAGTTTTGTTCACATTCTTATACAATAAAGGTTTCAATCTGTTCCCTCATCTGACAACCTGAGATGCTAAGTCTACACCACAGTGTTGTGTCAGTTGACAAGACTGACATTCGAGTCCTCTGCAAGTACCACCTGCATGTTTTACAGTTCTAGCCACTTGAGTGGGCCATGATTTTTGATTGATTGTTCTGTGTTTTAAAGACAAGGTCTCTCTATGTACTAGAACTTGTTAGTTCTTGCACTCATTTCTTCTACGAATAATATCTGCAGGTAGGCCTGCTACTGCTCCAAACACTACCAATCAGGAATAAAGGAAAGCACCCCACTCTAACAGAGGTTACAAGGCAGGAGAGAAAACAGACAGAAATATGTGGTAACAATATTTGCAAAGTACCAGGCAGAGTAAGGCACAGATAGTGCCTGGAGATCACAGCTCAGCTAGGGCACAAGAGGGGAATAAGGTTCTGATCCAGAGACCCTTGTATGGGACCGAGGGGAACCAATCAGCAAGTGTGGAGAGGCCAGGCTGTGAGGAGAGCAGGCAGAGGCTTTGTTGGGGGGTGTGGCTGGTTGTCTGTATTAGAAAGAATACAAATACACAGAGACACAAGTGGAAAGTGGGTTACACAGGTCAGAGAGTGCACAGAGCCAGACCATGCTGGATCTCCCAAACCTACCACACTGCACACTATGTGGTCATTTAAACTCAATGATTAGAGAATATGCTTGCTGTCTTCCTCAAGGATGAGGACTGTGTTTGACAGAGGCAGATATTCAAACACAGAACAAAATTTATAAGAGCAAACTCAGAAGTGTTCGCTGACTTGCTGCCCTCAGTTCTAGTTAACCGAACCACAGTGCCCAAGCTTACTCTGCACAGGAGCAAGGCCAGCCTGGTGACCAAGTGCTCACCAGCTTTATTAAAATGAGGGTTGCTGTGTACCCCGCAGTGCATCTTCTAGATCATAGCAGATGTTAAGACCCCCTGTGTCTCTTCAAGTCTGAGCAGAGGACTGGGCATGGCTAAGCTGATGGAGGTAGAGTGCTTGCTCAGTGACATGAAGCCCAGGGCTCTATGCCCGGCACCGCATAAACTAGGTAGGAAAATGCATGAGGATCTGGAGTTCAAGGCCATTTTTAGTAACACGGTCATTTTGAAGCCACCCTGAGATGCAGGAGATTCCATCACAAAGATAAACTAATAAATATAAAGAATGAAGCAGAGATGCAGAGGCAGGCAGATCTCTGGGAATCCCAGGTCAGCTAGGGATACACAGTGAGATCCCGTCTCAAATAAATGAATGAAGGAAACAAAGAAAGAAAAGGAAAAAAGGAAGGGGGAAAAAAATCAAGGACGAAAAGTTGTAAGATGGGGAGGAAGTCCCTTGGAAGTCTTATTTCCACTTAACCCCGATACAAACTGGTTTTCCTGAAAGTTGAAGAAAATATTTCCAGCCGGGCCTGGTGGCGCAGGCCTTTAATCCCAGCACTTGGGAGGCAGAGGCAGGCGGATTTCTGAGTTCGAGGCTAGCCTGGTCTACCAAGTGAGTTCCAGGACAGCCAGAGCTATACAGAGAAACCCTGTCTCGAAAACCAAAAAAAAAAAAAAAAAAAAAAAGAAAAGAAAATATTTCCAAAAAGTCCTAAAAGTACCCCCTGCCTACTCAGCTAAGACAGCTTGGTTCAGAATGTTTGGGAGACTGTGAGGCAGTGGTGGTGCATGCAATCCCAGCTCTTGGGAGGCAGAGGCAGGTGATTTCTGAGTTTGAGGCCAGTTGCTTTGCTCAAACAAGAGCTAGGACTGGGGAAGGCTCAGGGGTTAGGAGCCCTGGCTACTCTTGCACAGGACTCCACACTGTGGCTCACAAGCACCTATAACTCTAGCCAGAAGGTATCACATACTTTCTTGACATACTTTCTTGACCTACACAGACATCAGGTACGTACATAGCATATACACACATACATACATACATACATACATATGTGTACAGACATATATATACACAATTTAAAAAAATAAATCTTTTAAAAAGTTGTTGCTGGGCGGTGGTGGCACATGCCTTTAATCCTAGTGCTTGGGAAGCAGAGGCAGGAGGATTTCTGAGTTTGAGGTCAGCTTGGTCTACAGAGTGAGTTCCAGGATAGTCAGGGCTATACAGAGAAACCCTGTCTCGGAAAAAAAAAAAAAAAAAGTTGTTAAAACTCAGCTGGAGGTAAAAACAGAAGCCTCTGCTCTTGTTGAAATGACTGCAACTTTAAAGTTGTAATAAATGAATACAACGTTATTTACTGGGGTAAATACTGGTAGTGGGTGGGTTAAACCTAGACAATAAAATTTAACCATTCAAATAGACATCAGCCTTCATTAGTGCCCTTTCAATGTAGCAAAAATAGGTCCACTTTTCATTCCAGAATGCTCAACCAAAGCAAAACCCAATACTTGTAGTCTACAAATCATTTTTTTTTCTGTTAAGAGTCTATCCTCACTAAGAACTTAGGTTATCACTCAGACCTAACTCCAGTGTCTTTCAAAGTAATTCACAGAAGACTGCAGCAGCATTTGTTTCTCGTTTAGACTCCACCACATTCTCTTTCCCAAGCACAGGCTGCAGCAGGGCTCTGTCGTCGGCTCAGCCTGTGTGGGTGGAGCCTCCGTTCTGCTGCGAGACAGGACTTCGGGAACAGCTTCGCACTGTTCTTAGTCTGCCTTTCACTTGCTTCCTAAACTTTCATTTGCAGGTGAGCTAACGTGTTTCCCTCCCGCTGCTACCTCTCCTCCTCCCCTGCTCCATCTTTGACATTCACTTGTTTTTCCCTTTTCTATAAACATGCCACAAGAGAGCAAATGTATCTGCCTGCTTGTTCTGTTGGAAAAGATAAATGGTGTGGATATACATTCCAAAGAAAGAGTGGAGAGAAGCAGGTTTTGCACTGGGAGCATCAGGAGTGAGGTTGGTATAGTGTGGATGGTAAGCAATAATCCCACACAACCCTATGTCAAAGGCTTCCTTTCCAAGGGTGCTACAAAAGCAGTGAAACCTCTGGGCAGCAATGTAGCCTGTCTTTGCTACTTTGTGGGTTCTTCTTTTTCCCACCCTTTATCCCCTGGGTTCACCCTCATCACTAGATAGACGGAAGGTGGAAGGAAGGGAAGGGAAGGGAAGGGAAGGGAAGGGAAGGGAAGGGAAGGGAAGGGAGGGGGGGGGGGAGGGAGGGAGGGAGGGAGGGAGGAGAAATAGAGAGATCCCTGAATCTAATTTCTTTCTTCTCGCTTTTCTTGAGCATCTGCACTAGCAACTGCAACCAACCCTCCTAAACAACCACTAACCACCAACCTAGCATTGGGGCCCTAGCACTTTGTAAAAAGTTTCCAGAATTCCAAACATTACACAATTGCAGAAACTATCTATAGCTGGAAAAAAACTGCTAGAGCACAAGGCAAATCACAGCCAGTTGCTGCAAGGCAGCACCACATCCCCACACCTGGGACTAAAACAAAAACAGTCCTATACTATTTCTGTGAACAAAGCATTTCTTGAAGAAACCAAAATTCCAAATTCCCACTATATGGCAAGGCTTAAGTCATCAGGGGTGTGAATTTGCAGACTGTGGAATCCTGGTCCTTTCTTTCTTTGGCTTCTTAGCCATGAGATGAGTGGTTTATGTTATACCAACACTCTAACACTGCTACCTGGCACTTCTACCAGAAGCCTAGAAGCCATGGGCTCATCCGACTATAATGTGGAACCTTTAAAACCAGGAGATAAGGAACCTATTTTACTCTTTACATAGCTAATGTCTTTGGTTATGTCATAGAGAAAGGTGGCTCAGTAATACAGGAAGTTAGGGCAGTGATGACCTACAGTTTAGCTTTTACAACAAACAACCTTTCCACTTAGGAATTCGAGAATCCTAACAAGACCAAACGTACAACTGTGCTTAAGATGTTTCCCCTTCTGCAGCACAGTGTGTCTCTTAGGTGGGGTGGGGCTCAGTGTCTTTTCCTCTTCTTTTGCTAAACAACCTGACATAAGCAACTTAAGGGAGATAGCTGTACAGTCATCACATTGCACTAGCAAGCAAGCATAGACGAACCAAACACTACTGCTCTGCTGCCTTGTCTCTGTCTTACACAGTTGCAGACGCCCTGCCTAGGGAATAGTCACAACCAGTTTAGACGGCTCTTCACTCATCAATTAACAGTCAAGACAACCCCCGCCCCCACAGGCATGCTCAGAGGCCCATCAGGTGATTCTGGATTCTGTCAAGATGATAATTAATATGGGTGTTAATCATACTAGGAAAGCTATGGTGGTAAGGCTGGATTTGCACAAGACACCTGCTGTCTTGCATCACATGTGTGTCATCATGCAAAGCATCCATGAACAATGGAGCAAACCTTAGTCGAAATCAGAACAGCCCCATCTGAGGTGCATTCTGTAGGGCTTCCTAAACCCTGGCAGTTCCCAGCCAGGGGCTCTCACTAACACATCGTGCATTACCATCCTCTTCGTTCCTGTTTTATTTCTCCTGGCCTCTACTTGTGATTCCTGGGACTTCCAGACTCTGCTTTCTAGAAGGCACCAGACTGGAAGAAGTCATTAAGTACCAGTATGTAGCCTCAGTATCACCTCCCACCATGAGGGACCAAAGAAGGAAACACCTATGTGGACTTCCATTTATAGAAAAACAATTATAACCAAAACTCCCTATACTCCTTCTCTGTGGAACTTTTGTAAGGACTCATCATTGGCTCTGAATAGGCTACACTGTGCCCTAATGCACCATACAAAATATCCACTTTATGTATCCCTCCCCCAAGAGCCCAGAATAGGTGGAGAATAATCTTCTGAGGTTTGGATACTGCTGAGCAGTTCCGTGGGCTGCTTATCCCCATCCTCTTGCTGAGGCTGCAAACAAGATTCACTCACACGTCGTTGAATTCCTCCAGGGACCTTGCGGGTGTAAACACGTCCAACAGACCAATCACCTGCAAGAACACATAAAAATCAAACAGTGGGAAAGTAGTGGTCTTCTTACAGTACCTCTGCAGTGTTTTAGGTAGAACTAACTCCAAGTGCAGCCACACCCATGTGCTCAGTGTCCTGACTTTCTACCCAGACTGTTTCTGTCTTCTATTTGCTAACATCATTTCTTTCTGGGGTTTGGGTGTTTGCAGATATCATTACATATGGCCCAGGCTAACTTGGACTCCTGATCTTCCTGCTGCCACCTCCCAAGTTCTTTTTTTTTTGTTTTTCGAGACAGGGTTTCTCTGTATAGCCCTGGCTGTCCTGGAACTCACTTTGTAGACCAGGCTGGCCTCGAACTCAGAAATCCGCCTGCCTCTGCCTCCCGAGTGCTGGGATTAAAGGCGTGCGCCACCACGCCCGGCCAACCTCCCAGATGTGTGCCACAATACCTGCTTATCACTTCACATAATACCATGAAAAAACGCTCTATCTTCTTAGAATTTGTTAACATAGCCAGTAGTGGCCGGGCATGGTAGTGCAGCTTTGGTGCCACGGGGCTGTCAGCTCATTGTGAGGATGAGGGAGTGACTCTTCCCAGAGTTGTACTTTTACCAGGATCTCAAGAAGCATTTAATTTTCTATTTTTATTTAGGTTCTGTGCATGTTTGCCTGTTGGGTTTATGTGAATCATGGGGTGCAGCACCCTCCTGCAGCATGAACCCAACTCTGACGGTGTGGCCTGCGTCCACCGGCAGGGTTGCATACGAAGCCTTCGGTGTGTGCGGGAAAAGGAGCGACTCACATTCTCGTGTTTCATGTGCTTCAGCAGGCGCAGCTCTCGGTAGGTCCTTTTGGCGTGAATGATGGACTGAAATGGTCTCGACAGCTTCTTAACTGCCACACGATGCCCCGTCTTTGTATCAAAAGCAGCACTGATGTAAGGAAAACAACAGAACCCACCATTAAGAGTGTTCCAAATAATATTTTTAATACTTTTCAGGCTATTTCATTTCCAAATTAAATTTGTGGCAAGACACAAAAAGAAAGACTGTAACGACTCATTACCCACCACCCAGAGAAGGTGCCTATTTGAGATGCTTTTTTCCTCCTCTTTTGTCTTTATTAGCAATTGGTAAGCATTTTCCAGAGAGGCACAGACAGTAGCATTTTAGACTCTCCAAAGCCCAGGTGAGATCCCTGACACAACTCCTCAGCTTGCAGTTGTTGCCTGAAAGCAGCCAAATAATAGGAGCCTATAAAATGGGTGTGGCTATGTTCTAATAAACTTCATGAAACCAGGCAGCAGCCTGTCCAAGGAGCCAACACACTGATAATCTTAAGACTACGTGCTGGTCAAAGTAAAGGCCCCAGAAATTACAAAGCTTCCAGGAGAATAGCCTTCCAAGTGCTGGACATTTCCCAGAGACTGAAGCACACACAGTAGGAAGTCCTTGAGTGTGGGGAAGAGTGACAGAGGAGAATAAACACTCACAATAGTGATGTACACAGTGACCACAGAATGAACGCAGGTGGGATGAGCAGCAACATGACACCAGTGCAGCATTGCAGTGGTTAGTGCATAACTCTTGCACACCAGTCTGTCCTGCTCAGGAGTCCTCCTTTCACCCCCAAACCTACACATATCCTCACTCATTAACCATCAATTTGATTTGTGATAACACTCTTGGAATTTCCCAGACTCCTTTCTGAGGCTATACCACAAACATTTCTCTCACAGAGCAGGCACATCGCGGTAACAGCACTTCAAGACCAACACTTTCCATTTGTTTTCTAAAAGCCCTTGCTAGTAACTCTGAAGAACCATCAGTTCTGCTGCAATTATCTACTGACTAGAATTTTCCATCATCCTCCAAAAGTCTGTCCTATCAGAGAGTACCCCCCCACTCCCAACTCTTGACAACATTCTTGGCAACTACATCATCCAACTGGAGGGCATATCCAACATCCCGTTTCCTGACCTCTCCGGAAACTCCACCTCATGCAGAGCCACACTTCAGCCATCTCTCTCCAGCACCAACTCCCCCTCTAACCTTTCGGCTTGCTTTCACTACTCCACCTTGAGTGCGGCAAGGCTGCTGACCTCATCACTGTCTCTCCAGCTCTCCTGTCTTCAACCTCCTAACTGCTCCTTTGTACCCTTCCCTGGATAAAGTCTAACCTTAGGTGACCACAACCACCTAACTACCCAAAGCTAGCTATGGTTGGAAAAAAAGTACAATCAGACTGTTTCTAAGTTTTTACTTCTGAACATAATTGCAAACATACTCTGAAACAATGAATCCTCTCACAAGATAATTTTCTACTCTGAAAAAAGATCTCATGACTCTTCCACCTCTCAAACTTCCAATCTCTCCTCCCCGCCCCTCCCTTTCCTTGAGAGAACAGAAACTAGCAAAGGGAGATCCATATAGCTCCATCTCTTCTGCGGATCTGCGCACCCCAGATGCCCTCAGCCAACACTCTCCATCGTCTCTCTTACTCTAAGGACACATGCCCTCTGATCAAAACCCAAGAATGACAGTGCTTTGGAGCCGTCCCACATCTTCTCAGTAACATTCCTCCTCTGTAACAAACATACTGTGTGCTGCTGACTCACAAACGGGAAGAGGGGGACGTGGGGGATGGACACACACACACACACAGGGAACTGAGTTATTTACACACGAATGCATCTACTGGGTCACTTGTCTCAGAATGTGCTCTAGAAATTTCCCATATTCATTATCTACTTTTGATGATCTCCCTTACAGTTAAAAAATTCTCCAAAGCTTAATAATCTTCAAATTCTCAAGTTATGGGAACCGTTCATGTCAGCGTCACCCGAGGATTAATAAGGAAACTCTTGGACACACCATCCTAGAGCTCAAATCAGAAACTGAAGAGAGGCCAGTCCTCAAAGCCTTCATGCACTAACTAAAACAAGAGCGGTTAACCTACACCGCTGCTGTTCAAAGTGCACTCTGTAGGCCAGTGGTCCTGGCACTGCCTGGGGGCTCCCTGAGAAGGTAGGAGCCTGGCACCCACAGAGCAGTCTGCACTGTGACAATGGGATTCACACAGTTCCTAAGTTTGAGAAGCACAGCTCCACATACAATGCTGTTCTCAGCTCCATTCCTCCTTCAATCCAGCCTGCTGGAGCTGCTCTTCTCAAGCCCACTACTGGGCTCGGGAAGCATGTCAGATGGCCAGTGTTCTGGACTAGCATTTGGCATGGTAAGACTTCCCCTTCCTCCTGTCAATCCTACAATGGACATGGGGCTTTCCGGGACCTTCTCTGCATCACATACTTGTACTACATAAGCTCCTGATGATGGAGTTCTTCAGGGGAACGTCCTGGGCCGCTTTCATCTTCTCCTCCTTATGACCTCCTCTACAGCTGTGTTACAGTTCAGCATGAACTATCTTCCATAGGTGCATGGTTAAACATTTGGTTCCCAGCTGGTAGCAGCACTTTGCTGTTAGGTAAATCCAGGTTGGCCTTATATTCACTCTATAGCTGAAGATAGTGCTAAATTCCTGATCCTTCTGCCTCCACCTTCTGAACACTGGAACCACAGATGTGCCATTTCCAGCTTGAGAGAATCCTAAAATCTTAGGTGGTGGGAGGGCCCAAGCAGATAGCTCAGTGGATGAGGGTACAAGCCTGACAACCTAAGTTTGATTCCAGGAACTCAAATGGTAAAAGAAGACGACCAACTTGAAAACGTCCTCTGTCCTACACACACACACCACGACACAAGAACACACAGTACATCACCTTATACTAAACAAAAATAAAAGCTTCAGTGTTTTCACTGTGGCGGTAGAGCTTAGCTAGAAGGAGATAGCTTGGGTTGGGCACCCTCTCTTCTGTCCCATTCCTGCCAGCCAAGGTGTACAGAACAGCCCACGGTATGCCCTTCTACATGCTCTGCTCAAGGGTGTGGATGGAGGCAAGCACAGGGGAGCCCTGTGAAATGGAGACAGTAAGCCCCAGCTCCTTTCTCCTCTCAGGTGTTTGGTCGCAGGTAAAAGATCCAATCGCTCCAGCCACAAACGTGAGCATCACACCTGCCCAGCAGGTAGAAAGGCTTGCCACCAAGCTGGATAGGACAACCCAAGTTCCATCCTACAAGCTGCCCTCGGACTCCCACGTGTGTGCAGATCTTTTGACTCACACACAGTTTCAAAATAATAAATGACTATTTTAAACTCAAGGAATTTTCTTGTAATACAGAATAAAAATGCACATTTCCTACCGAAGTCTAAGTTTCAGATGAGTTGACCCAATCCCAGGGCTCACCCAATCAGTAGTCCCCGTTTATGGCCATGACCTCCCCCACCCCAGGCCTGCTCTGGTGTGCTGGCTTCTTTCAGTTCCGTAAACTATTTGGACCTGCTGCTGCTAGTTCCTTCTCGCCTACCCGCACCCACCCCACAACTAAATCTTTATTCTTCAAGTATATACAGGCAGTCAGCCCTCCAGAGGGGTGCCCACCCACCCGAGGCAGGCTCCCTCTCGGTCTTTCACCTTTATCTCCATAAGCCCATAAGACAACCTTCCCTTTACCAGTGTGTGGTTAGAAACTGAGGAAATGGCCATGGCCCCTACACAATGTGGCTTCTTCAACGTCCACTCTTGGAGTGTCATGCCTCATGCAGCCTTTGTAACTCTGTCCTCTCCTTGGGATGAACCTGTGGGGAGCAGGAAGGGCCAGCAGGATGTGACCACACTTACAAGTTCAGCTCAGCTGGATAGCAGAACAGCTGCCCATTATGATCACCTACCCAAGATCTTTTGCAGCCAGCTCCAGAGCAAGAGGGGCAGGTTCCACCCTCTGACTTCACTAGCCACTCAGAGGAGGACAGATGCTGCACAGGGACCCTACAATCCCCAATAATCACAATGATTAGTATATGTTTATTTACCACCCACCAGGTAATTAAACAAGGGCTGGGCTCTGGAGGAGGACTATCAGGGTTTTAATACTAGCTCTGGCACTTAATAAAGGTATACTCTTGAGGAAGTTAATTAAATTCTACCAACCTCATATATAAAACAAATATAATGTCTGTATCTAACCTAAGGTACTAGTTTTTATGGCAGGTTTAGCAAATTTTGTAAAACTCAATTATCAGACATTAGTAACGACTCCTACTGCCACCTGCCCGAGGCAAGCTGAGAACAAGAAGTCCATCTGTCTCCCTCACCATCATGATACAAAGGGCTCAAAACCCCAGTTTCCTCAATTAGCACTTACCAGTCCCCTCAGGGTTGGACACACACCAGACAAACCCTGGTCAGTAAGCTGAGCTGCATCCCTTACTAATGTTTGTTTTATTTTGAGACAGTGTCTGGCTAAATTTCCTACACTGGCTTGAACGTGTGACCTTCTTGCCAGCTACTGTGTTGGGATCAGAGACACATGCCACTCACTACCCCTGGTTTAGAGGGCTTCCTTCTTTCTTTTTCTTTTTTTCTTTTTTGTGGTTTTGTTTGTGGGGGGACAGGGTTTCTCTGTGTAGCCCTGGCTGTCCTATAACTCACTCTGCAGATCAGGCTAATCACAGATCCGCCTGCCTCTGCCTCTCCAGTCCTTGGATTAAAGGTGAGTGTCCCTACCACAGAGCGATCAAGTTATTTTATGAATACAAAAGAAAACAGTAAATATGGTAGCTGATGTCACAAAACTATCTACCTGGGATAACAAAATGCACAAGATGCCAGGAATGCTCAATTAAACAGCCAACAGTTAAACATTTCTCCAAATCCTGGATTAAAAAACCATGTATACTGAGGCCTGTGAAATGGTTCAGCAGGTAAAGAAAAGATGAGAGGTTAAAGGCACTTGCTGCCAGGCTTGAGAATACAGCCCCGGGGACCTACACAATGGAACTGACTCCTGCAAGTTGTCCTCTGATATCCACAAGTCTAAGTCTGTAAAGATGCATACTCATTCATTTATTCATTCTCATTCTCTTATTCTTTTCCTGACTTCTTGTTCTTCCAGAGGTCCTGAGTTCAATTCCCAGCAACTGCATGGTCGCTCACAACCATCTGTAATGGGATCTGAAGCTCTCTTCTGGTGTGTCTGAAGATAGTGACAGTGTACTAATATAAATAAATCTTTAAACACACACACACACACACACACACACACACACACACCCCGAAACTGGGAGTAGTGAGTGGTTTATGCCTATAATCCTATAATCCTTCCGCTTGGAAGACAGAGACAGGTGGGACATAGTCTGCACTACAGAGTAAGACCATATCTCAAAACACAGGCACAGATACAAACAAAATAGGGTTCAAAGTATGTATCAGTTGCAGCCTGGTCACAGGAAAACCAGAAACTACTTGAAATTCCAACAGCAGGACTTTAAAGTCTAGTACATTCTCGGGTCTCACCCATGGAGCAAAGAGCAAGACCACACTCTTTCATGAACTGAGGGCAAAAGATCAAGTTTCAGAAGCAGAAAATGATCCTATCATAGGAAAACACTATGTTCATACAGCATAAATATCTAATATAGCCTAGACTTGTTACACTTTTTTTGAATAATATATGTTTCCATTCTCTCTCTTTTTCTCTTAGAACAAGCTTTCATCTCTCAAGGAGGCCATTAGTAGAGTGAGATAGATGACTCATACTGCTGCTCTGTCACTTAGTGGTATTTTCAACTTAATGCAACTCGTTAGTAGCAATTACATTGCCTTCTAATGATACTTACACGGACATAATCACCATATGCAAATCTGGAACCTACATTCCTAAATCACAATCATTTTTCATTTTAACAAATAATTTTCAAATCTGCCTTTTGTAATACTCTCACTGATGCAGTCACACCAGATGTCCGCACATATAACGCAGCGCCATCTCAGTGACCGTGTAATGCTTCCTCCCTAATCACACACTCTCACCATAGCATATTAATTTTTACCATAGAGGACGCACACTCCCATGAAAATACCCTTACATGTACGAGACATGTACGAGGCAGGAATTACTCAGACACAGTTCTTGTGGATTGAAAACCCTCCAGCAAAGGACGCCAATGCCCTAGCTCTATGCACTAGCATGCTGTTTCCTCGCCCTATCTGAGTGGTGTTTGGAGAGAACAGAAATTATGCATTCTGTCCTAAATTATAAATTTCCAAAAGCAGAAGCTCCTATAAAATCCTTAAACCATCTAAAAAACAAACTGAAAGCCCAGAGGAAAGGAGTCTAAAATCCACTCAACAAGTGACTACGGCACATACTATTCTGCCGCTGTCTAGTTCTTTTAAATTGAAAAGGTACCTTAAGAAAGGCTCTCTTCTCTCAGTGGCCTAGAACTTACCAAGTAGGCTGGACTGGGCAGCCAACAAGCCCAAGATCTGCCCTTCTGTGCCACTCCAGTGCTCAGATTACAAGTGCATGACATGACACCCAGATTCCCCATCCCCTTCAAAAAATGTGGTTTCCAGGGGAACAAAATGTTGAAAACCACTGATCTAGAGAAGACTGTAGCAGCCCTGTACAGAGATTAGATAGTACCTATAGGCCTTCTGCCAACAGTCACACCGGAAAGGTACCTTCAGAGGATCCTCTAGCCTCAGACAAATGTAAAGGCTCTTATTTTACCACTCCAGCCCAAGCAGGGGTTTCATAAGGTTATTTCAATACAGGTATATACCACATTTTTGAGTGTTATGTTCCTCCCACTGTGCTTTCTTTTATAAATGGGGCTATTTTCCAAAGCCTCATTACGGTGCACCACTAGAAACACTTCTCCATTTAGCAATATAGCAAATATTT